>NC_052634.1:40258789-40558789 GCF_016161935.1 Mauremys reevesii
TCGTTACTTATTATATCATTGTCATAATGTTCAATTCCACTCTCCTGGCACGGCAGATTTTTCCAATGGGCCAGTTCTGCTTCTCTCCAATTGCATGGGATTGGGTATATTTTCTTGGGAGCTGGTTTTTCCCATTCATTGAGAAGTTCCAGGATCCGTCGGGGTAGTCTATAATCAATAGACACTGGACCTGTTATTCTAGGGATTTCATCTTCCTTTCCACCGGCAGTTATCCATAGGTTTTGAAATTCTTCATCAATGTTGTTTGACAGTACGATAGACCAAATTGTCTCATCTTCAGAGTTTGCAATTCTATGCAATCGCCGTGCTTGAATTGAAGGGATGAGGCTAGCGAGTCTCGTCACTCCCAGCCCACCATTCCTAGTTCTGGTATAGATGAAGCTATTACAAGTGTTGGGTGGTAGATGGAGCCACCCTTTTAGAACGGTTCTGATGTTATCATCCAATGAAGATAGCAAGGTCTTTTTGGTATCTGTGTGGTCAGCCAGGTAGATGATTCGTGGAATTGTATAGATGTTCAGCATTGTTAACTTTTGTGAAGGCTTTAGTGGCGCCTTAGTAAGTCTTTTAAGCCAGATAGCGAGCCTTTCTGCAAGTAAGGGTTTGGAGAACCCAATCCATGGGTCAACTTTAAGTCCAAGATATTTTTCCGAGTCGCCTGATAGGATCATATTCAAACTGTCTTTATCTATTTTCCAGGGATCACATTTGTTGATTGTATATGAGTCGTGAGTAGGACTTAAGAAAAACCCATAGCACTTTTTAGCTTGTACTTTCAGGCCGGATAGCTTGCAGAAGGCTTCCAATATTTGAATATTTTTATTCATACCTTCCCAGGTGTCACTCAGCATGACCAGATCATCAGCAAAGGCAAGTGATGTTATCTTATTTATCCCATATTAGCCTTCTCTAATGCAGTGATTAGAGGATCAATTGCCAGGTTAAATAGCAGTGGAGACATGGGGTCTCCTTGTTTGACACCAACTTTAATTTCAATAGGTGGAGTGCGCTCTGTACCAATTTCTATTCGGGTGTGGATCTTTTTATTAGAGTCTTCAATTATGCTCACAATATGTTGATCCAATCCCCTTTCCTGTAGTACCCACATAATGTGATCGTGAGATACCGAGTCAAATGCCTTAACAATGTCCACGAATACAACCCCCAGCGATTTTTTTGCTCTTTTTCGCTTGCTTCAATATTGTTTGAAGGATCTTGAGGTTCTCTGAGCAGCCTGGTGTTGCAATGAACCCTCTTTGTCGAGCATTTATTGGGCATGCTTTGGCAAGTCGATTGGTTATTATTCTCGAGAAAAGCCTTAGTACGATGGATCTGATAGTTAAAGGCCTCCAGTTCCCCAGATCTTTCAAGGCCTCGGTGTCTGCAGTTTTGGGGATTAGTAAGGAGCGGCATTCTTTTATGGTGTCAGGTATTATGCCAGTGATTAGCCATGTATTGAACAGTTTCTCAAGAGCATTGCATTCCGGGTCCGCTAGGAGTAGGTCCCTTAGGCTGATCTTGTCAGGGCCTGGTGCAGAGTTCTTATTCATCTCCTTTATGTTTTTCATTATTTCCTTAGCCGAGAGAAGGATTTCAAAGGCGGTGTTATCGGCCGCTGCATGGGATTTGAATTGTCCCAGTCCTTCAAAGGGAGTCAGGGTCTCCCATTTACTCTTTTATGTTTTGAGTACTTCTGTAAGAGGGATTTGGCATTGCAGACGTTCAGTGCCGTCAAGAATGATGGAGGCAAGTTTGCATCTGTCTGTCTCAAAGAGATGCTGGTATCTTTTGTAGAAACCTTTTTTGACCGCTCTCTTTTCCATCCATTTCTTTTTCTTTCCACTCTTTTTGCTCGTGGTTTTATTGTTCCCTCTTTTTCTTGGCTTAGGTGTTTCCATCAGGAAGGTGGAGAGGATATCAAGAGAGGTGGACTCGACAAGCGATCCTATATTGGAGTCTCCAGCCATCCATGCGTTTATGATTTCAGAATCAAATTTTATCTGGCCCTGGTTGACTATATTTTGCTTTATTTTGCACATGTATGCGTCTTTCAGTCCAGTAGTGGTAATAGGGCTACCAGTTTTTACTTCCAAATGGCATGTGCTTGATGCAGGTAATGGGTCCGTTGTTGTCACTGCAGCTTTTTTAATGAGGCCCAGCAGTCTACGCTTTTCACTTATTTGTTTAGCCGTTTTTGTTTGGATGTGATCCGAGATCAGGATATTTATGTTCCTTTTGCCCCAGAACATGTTATTGAAGGCAGCGAGGAGCTGTTCTTCTTCAACAGTCCAGCAGCTGTTGTGTTTGCCACGTTGGGAGGTTGTTTTGGGCTGACTGGCTTCGATACGTTCTTGGTTCCGTATCGCTGGATGGGCTATTCTCTTATGTTGGGAGAGCCCACTTTTGGTGATAAATTGTTTGTTACATGTTCTGCAAGCCCAGTCACCCGATCGTTCTTCATTTATTTTCCCTTTGCATTTTGGAATATGGCACAAGATGCTGTGTGCTTTGGAATCAGTTTTGTTGCACGTGGAACATTGAAATTCGACCACTTTTCCACCGTGATTTCGCTTGAGGTGGACACTTAGAGCAATTGGCTTGCCAACGTGATCGCCACAAAAGGGGCACGCTGGGTTGTTATTAGGTAGTTGGATTAGGGTCTTTTCTTGTGTTCCATTTATAATTGCTTCCACTGTCTCCTCAATAGTGGTAATTGTGTGGCTCTCGCTTGTTTCTGTACTTGGTCCTTCAGTGTCCAAATCCTCTTCACCAGATTAAGGAGAGGTCTGGATTTGGCAGGCAGGTGGGTTTTACAGTCTCTTTAAAAGCACTGCTTATGTTTTCTGTTGTGCGGATTGGGCTGATCCACTGCTTCTTTCGAGTGACTGTTAGCCATTTATTTTGGTTTTGTGAGATACGGGGTTTGGAGTGTACCTCCTTTGTCTGTGGGGCATGCTGGACATTGTCTGCCTCACTTTCAGTGTTCACAGGGCTCTCAGTTTGTGTGGCCACTGTGGCGACATTGGCTCGATATCGGTCCAAGGGCTCATTGGGTCGGAAGATGCACCTGCCCCAAGGTACAGTCTTCTTGCTTCGGTTAGTCGAGTTAGCCCCTCGACTTGGGCTATTTCCGGCACTATCCAGTGCCACCATCATTTTGTGGTTTTCCACCGTTTTATACTATTGCCTGGCCGGTGTACCAGGACAATAGGGTTGGGATATCGATAGCAGCTGAGCCTCAGTTCGTCAACTCATCACCCAATGAGTCGTCCAGCGGGACCACGGGGAGGTTGAAGTCTCAGTACTGCTGCCCAGTAACTAGACTCTTGACACAGCCGAAGACAGTCATAGTTACTCCCGCCGTTTACCCGCGCTTCGTTGAATTTCTTCACTTTGACATTCAGAGCACTGGGCAGAAATCACATCACGTCAACACCCACCGCGGGCCTTCGCGATGCTTTGTTTTAATTAAACAGTCGGATTCCCCTGGTCCGCACTAGTTCTAAGTCAGCTGCTAGGCGCCGGCTGAGGTGGAACGCCGGCCCCCCCCCCCCCGGCCCGCGGATGGGGGAGAGGCGAGCAACGCCCGCCGCAGCTGGGGCGATCCACAGGAAGGGCCCGGCTCGCGTCCAGAGTCGCCGCCGCCCCCCGGGAGAGGGGCAGCGGCTCGCACCCAGCCCCGCTTCGCGCCCCAGCCCGACCGACCCAGCGTGAGGGGCACCGTCAGAGCTGGAGGGAACCCAGGGAGCTGCGGGTCGGGAGCGAGGGGCACCGTCAGAGCTGGAGGGAACCCATGGGGCTGCGGATCGGGAGTGAGGGGCACCGTCAGAGCTGGAGGGAACCCAGGGGGCTCTGGGTAGGGAGTGAGGGGCACCAGCAGAGCTGTGAGTCTGGAGGTCAGGACTGGGATAGCAGCGGTTGTGGGTTGGGAGTGAGGGGCACCGGCAGCGCAGTGATTGGGGAGCTCAGCAGGGAGTCCAGGGGGCTGTGGGTCGGGAGTGAGGGGCACCATCAGAGCTGGAGGGAGCACAGGGGGCTGTGGGTCGGGAGTGAGGGGCACTGGTAGAGCTGGGGGAAAGCCAGGGGGCTGCAGGTCGGGAGTGAGGGGCACCAGCAGAGCTGTGAGTCTGGAGGTCAGGACTGGGATAGCAGAGGCTGCGGGTCAGGAGTGAGGGGCACCAGCAGCGCAGTGACTGGGAAGTTCAGCAGGGAGCCCAGGGGGCTGCGGGTCGGGAGAGAGGGCGTGATGCAGTAGTATCTGTTTGTGTGGGGGATGGGAGAGCAGGGGGTGACTTTAGGTGATGGTCTGTATCTGAGCCTGTAACCTGAGTCAGGCAGGGGGAGTAAACAGCTCTGCTCGGGAAGCTGTACAAAGTGAAGAGAGCCTGCTGGAGAGGGTTTGGGTCAGTTTCGGTTTTGGGGCTGGGTGGTGGAATTCAGGGAATCCCAAGCTGGGATCTATGCTCCCTGAATCTCCATAAGGACCAGATTGAGGGGTCCTGGCTGTGCCCACAAGCTCTGCTGTAGCCTGCGTTCCTGTTGTCCAATAAACCTTCTGTTTTACTGGCTGGCTGAGAGTCACTGTGAGTCCCAGGAAGAGGGGTGCAGGGCCGGACTCCCCCACACTCCGTGACAACTGGTGGCAGCGGCGGGACCTACTGCGCCCCGTGGCTGGCACTTCCTGCAGTAAGTGACTGGGGAGCAGTAAAACGAAGGGACGATTGCAGGGGCGATTAACCCCTGGGATGTGTGTGACCAGTGAGAAGGACTCTGCAGTAACAGGGTCCCCCTGGGGATTATAGGAGCAGTCCCAGGGGCGGAGGAGTCTGCGGCTTGACCCTGGCAGAGAGATGGTGACCTCAAGAAGGGCTGGCACACTAGGGGTCTCCCTGGAAACTGTGGGGAGCGGTGAGCACCCAGGCCTGCGAGTGGCCAGCAGGGGATCATCCTGGTGCCATTTCTTCCTGGCCTGCACCTTCCTGCCCCATTCCTCTCCCTCCCCCACCTCTTTCTGTCTCTGCTCCGCCCCCTCCCCGCCAAGGGCCTCCTGCACCCCACTGAACAGCTGATGACTGGCAAGTGGGAGGTGCTGAAGGGGAAGAGGAGGAGCTTGTCAGCAAGGCCTGTAGTGGGGGGGGGGGAGCTGGCTGCCAGTGGGCGCTGAGCACCTATTTTTCCTCTGTTGGTTCTGCAGCCCCGTAGCTCCCAGGGAGTCACTGACTTGGCTCCTTTCACACCCTAGAGAGAGGAGCAGAACCAGGGCTATGGCTGATCTATGGGGCACCAGGTGAGTGGCAGAGGCTTCAGGCACTGAGAGTTTGCCTGACCCCTCAGGGACACAGTGTGAGGGGGTGTCCCAGGCATCTCGCTGAAAGGAGCAGAACAGGATTTACTTGGGGTGGGGAGAGAATTGAGAGTGTCTCAGGGGGTTGTACAGAGGTATTGCCCGGGTGCGGGACTGGCTAAAACACAGGCCTCGCTGTGAGCAGGATTCGAACCTGTGCAGGGGAACCCTATTAGATTTCAACTCCAATGCCTTAACCACTCGGCCATCACAGCTGTGAGCACAAAACTGCCCCAATGCCAGAGAAACTGGTAAAGAATCACAATGCCCAGGCCTGAAGTCATCTGAACTACAGAATTCCCACCACAAACCTGGCTCCCAAAGCACAGGGGGGATTGGGGGTTCGTTCCCTTTGCTTAGCCATGTGCAGTCGCACAGAGAGCACGTTTAAAAGTCTCCCATCCCACAGCGCGGGAAGGGGAAATGATTCTCAACTTGAAGCCTGACGTAGGGTGACCAGACGTCCTGATTTTATCGGGACTGTCCCAATATTTGCTCTCCCCCCGACACACACTCTAACCACTGGCCCCCACTCCCTTCCCAGGGCTGGAGATAGAACCCAGGAATTCTGACCACAAACCCCCCTCCCCTGCTCTGACCACTAGACCCCACACTCCCCTTTTTAGATTTTAGGCTCGCTGCCTCTTCTGTCCATGCACCCCACCTGTCTATCCCTTTGCCGCCCTGGGCAGGGAGCAGGCTGGCTGGGTGTCTTTGTGGCTGCCTGCTGGCCATGGTCCTCTCCTCCTCTGGCCCTGCCCTCAGTTGCTCTGTAGCTTTTAAGCCTTCCCTTGCAGCTGTCAGCACCAGCCGCCTCTGCTCTAGGTGCGCTGAGCAGGAAAGGTGTGTTGGGCTCCAGCCTGTGACTCTTCCTCCATCCTGCCTAGCCCTGACTATCAAGACTGGCCCTGGCACTCAGGGCCGGCTCCAGACCCCAGCCCGCCAAGCGCGCGCTTGGGGCGGCCTTTTGCCGGCAGGGCGGCAGGCGGCTCCGGCAGACCTGCCGCAGGCATGACTGCGGATGCTCCCCCGGAGCCGCGGAACCAGCGGAACCTCCGCAGGCACGTCCTGCTTCGGGCAGCAGGATTCCTAGAGCCACCCCTGCTGGCACTCCTTCCTTCAAGTGCCACGTGGACAAGAGGTAACATGTGGCTGCAAGCAAAATGGCCAAACTTGTGGGCATCAGGTGAAGCTGTGAGAATCCCAAGCATCTGGTCAAACCACATGACTGCAGGTATCCCCAGCAACAAGGGTAACAAGTTGTAGAGCCTCAACCCATTGTGGCCATCACAACCTGGCCCTAGTGGGTGAGTCACCCAGCAGAAGGGGAAAGATTTGCTCTTGCACAGCTGGCAACAGGGAAGTTGACCCCTGTGAACTCCAGGGCTTTACCACAAGCCAACACAAGGTCCCACTGAGATTTGAACTCAGATTGCAGGATTCAGAGTCCTGAGTGCTGCCCATTACACCATGGGACCAGCTTGTACTGCTGTCTCTGTGCATCAGTGACCCTCATGGAGCCGGCTCGAGTAAGGGACTGTTGACCCCTTACTAAAACTTAGTGGGGTTTTTGGTTGGCTACTTCCCAGTCCCAGTAGAAGGGGGAAGGGCCAATGGGAAATCAGGACCCTGAGACTGACAGTCCCCAGGGGCAATGGGGAGAGGCCAAAGCTCCAAGTTAGCCGCACTGACAGGCCAGGCAGTGTAATGAGGGAGTCACCAGGCCAGGGGTCCCATCCTCCCTGGGAGCTGGAACTGCCTGGGGCAGACAGAGCAGGAGCCCGAGAAGAGCCGGGGAGCAGAGCTGTGCAGGTGTAGTGCCAGAAACTGCTCCCTGTAGGACTTTGCTACCTGCAGCAGTTACTGAGGCCTGAGGTTGTTCTTATTTGCTGACTTGTCCTAACTGGCTCAAACTTGACAGTGGCGGGTGATGAAAGCATAAAGGCTTGGTCCTTCAAACAACCCTGCCTGGTGTCCATCTGTATCTATTACCTCTTAATACCGGATTGTTAAAAATAGAGTGAGGTCATTTAAACATCATTTATTTTGCAGCTTCATTTACTATGCTAACAATGTAGCATCCTGACACCGATACTTTTGCCCACGTGCCCTGTGGGTTGGATTCATTTTAGTGGGATGCGGGACATGTGGAGGATAATTTAAACTCTTAATTTCCTTATGGTTTCCCTGCAATATACTTCTCTGCTGGTGCAATTTCTGACCATTGCACGTCTATTATATTTATTACAATAGCACAAGTAAGTCACACAAGTGACATAGTCTAGGGGCTTGGCTACACTTGCAAGTTAGAGCCCATTAAAGCAGCCCCGGGTGTCCTAACTCCTGAGGTGTCCACACTCGCAAGGCACATGGAGCACCTGGGCTCTGCAGCTGGAGCGCTCCTGGTAATCCATCTCCATGAGAAGCATAAAGCTTGCTGAGCCCTGCTGAAATACCCGGGCATCAGTGTGGACGACGTGTTGCATCACTGCACTATGTTTGGCATCAGGAAATGTCCATAATCCCCTGAAGTCAAGTGCCCACTCTGGTCATTGTTTTGAAATCGGCTGCAGGCATGCGGATATCCCCTTTCAAAGCTCCGTTTCTGACAGCCGGCTGCTTATCTGCTCTGGGACAAAGCAACCATTAGTGTGGAATGCTGCTGTTGTGAGTGTGTGTGAGAGAGGGGGGTCTGCTGCTGTCCGAACACACAAGACAGCATGCTGACACACTCTCAGCCCCCCAAACACACCGTCGCTCCCCCCACGTACACACAACACACTCCCTGTCACATTCCACCCTGGCCCCCCATTTGAAAAGCACGTTGCAGCCACTTGCACACTGGGATAGTTACCCCAGTGCACTGCTCTCTGTGGCATTGCCAGAGCTGCTAATGTGGCCACTCCAGTGCGCTTGCAGCTGTCAGTGTGAACACACGGCAGCGGTTTCCCTGCTGTGGTTTCACTCCCAGTGCTCTACCTTTGCAAGTGTAGCCAAGCCCTAAATTTGCCAGACGAACCAAACTCAGTAACTGCCCTCCACCACCATGTGCAGTGAGTAGGGGCATGGTGAAGCACACACCACACTTGCTGGCTCAGCCTTGTGCATGGTGGGGTGGCCACCTTCCTGTTGATGAGACCTGGTCCCACCATCTCCGCGGAGCTCCAGTCTGCCCTGCTGCCATCCCTGTCTGTGTTGTCTTCTCTAGCAGTTGACTGGAAGGTGAGCATTGGCCGCATGCCATGAAGCTGTGTTGTCTCCAAGGGCGAAAGCAGGAGGAATGGTGCCTTCATAGCCCACCCAATATTCCATAACATAGTTAAGGAAAATATTTCTCAATGAACTCTCAGTAAAAGATCAGAAGCAGCCAGTGTCCACATCAGTCTACGAGCATTGGTATTTTCTTGAAATTTGTCAGACCAACCTAACTAACACCTAACACCCATTTGAAGTTCTTCTTTTCACACTGTTGCTCATTCTCAGGTTCTGCTTTATCTCCAGACAGATCCAGTCTCTTTCAGAACAGCCTTGCTCTTTCTGTCTCTTTCGCTCATGGATGTTTTGGAGTAAACACTCCCCTTCCCTCTATTCTCAGACAAACACTAGTATTAACTGTTTGCTGCTGATGGGTTTAGAAAGCATTTGTTAAGTGGAAGATGCCCTTTCTGGGGGATTGCTCCCAAGATCCAGTACTTTGGGTTCAAACGTCTCCCAGCTTCCTTGGTGAAAATAACACCAAGGCTTTGTTGCAATATACAAGAAGAAAGGAGTTTTGCCACCCCAGATGGGACTTGAACCCACAATCTCTGGCTTAGGAAGCCAATGCCTTATCCATTAGGCCACTGGGGCCCTGAAGCAAAACAAAAACAGGGATGGAAATTCCCTCTCATGATTTCACATTCCTCATTCATTCAGAAGCCAAATACCCCATTTAATCGCCTTACAGGAACGTCTGCATCCCCTGGCAGCGAGACACCTGGGCAGGTCCCTGACAGAGCTGAGCACCACCTTTCTGCCAGCCATCGTTAGAGAAGAACCCCACCCTAGAGTCACCCCTCCCTCCTTCAGCACCTCCACGTCTGTGGCTCTGAGTGGCAGTAGGATGATTAGGGGGCGAATCCGGGGCTGGAAGGGGGGTAAGGTCGGCCTGTAAGGAGTGACCAGGTGGGGCAGACCCGGAAGGAGGCTGTGGGCTGCTGGTCGGTTGTTGGGATCTGAGCTCTAGATCAAAGCTGCACAGGACCTGACACCCAGGGTTATAGGGCCGACATAGTGACCCTCTTACTGGCCTCGGTGACCCCCAAACCCTTGTTACATTGAGGAGTCTCTGTCCATTAATAACTTCTGGGAGCTCCCCAGCAGGCTGCGGGCGTCAGCCGCCTCCTGCCGCACAGGTTAGACTCTTGGCGCTGTGCCAGCCACCCCCTCGCTTGCAGGCCCAGTGTAAGAAGCAGGAGGCCCGGGGCTGGCAGAAGAGGGTTTTGATTAATCGACCTCTGTGTTATGGGCACAGGACGCTTCCACTCAGTAGCACAGCTGGGGGGGAGCAGGGGGAGCAGCTAAGGGCGCCGGGTTCCTCCGGTGGGGGTGTGGAGCAGCCGTTCGTTTTCCTGTTCGCACTCCTCTGCGGTGTGAAAATCGGGGAGGGGAGGCAGAAACCCCACTTCCCTCCCGAAATGACGCCCAGTGGGGGAAGCCAGGACAACAGGGTGGGGCGGCAAGTGGTGGCCAGACTCTCACCGCCAGGGTCTAGTCTAGCTCAGGGTCCAGCTCAACTTCCTCCCCGCGCCACTGGCCCCCAGTCCCCTTCCACCAGCAGGTCAACCCGGGCACTAGGGCAGGAACAGGGTGAGGCAGCAAGTCAAGCTGAGCAAGGCAGGCAAAAGCGAGTCTTGTCTTCATGGGCCGCTCCCAATGACGTCCTTTTTGTGTGCAACTGCTGCCAAAACATCCCAGGCAGAGAAGCAACAGGCCAAAATACTGGCCTACAGCTGCCAAAGTAGTTCAGTTGGGAGAGCGTTAGACTGAAGATCTAAAGGTCCCTGG
The DNA here is from genome assembly GCF_016161935.1 of Mauremys reevesii. Lineage (NCBI taxonomy): Eukaryota > Metazoa > Chordata > Testudines > Geoemydidae > Mauremys > Mauremys reevesii. Next base: position 40,269,201 of record NC_052634.1, read on the forward strand.
TTCAATCCCAGGTTTTGGCAGGTGCTTTCATCTTCTTTGTGCAGGGGCAGCTTGTTTTCTAGAAGCCCAGTGGTGCCTGCACCCAAGATGAGCAGGGTTTCCCTGGGGTAAAGCAATATTGGGGGCCCCTTCCATTAAAAAAAAGTGGCAATACTGTATTCTCACGGGGCCCCTGCAGGGCCTGAGGCAAATTGCCCCACTTGCCTCCCCTCTGGGTGGCCCTGAAGGTGAGTCTCTGATCTTGGGCTCTGCTGTAGGAAAACATAGAATGGGCTTCTGCCCCTAGTTGGCCCACCTGACCTTTAAGGATGAGAGCTGTCTTTCCCAACATGGCAGGAAGAGAGCAATGCAGGGTGACCCTCAGGAATGGTGCCAGAAGTCTGCTGGGCAGTGACAGGCAGGGAGTGGGGGTGAAAACTCCTCTGCACAGCTGAGCAAGGGCAGTACCAGGGAAGGGGCATCTGTGAAAGTGGCCGTGTGGAAGGTGGAAGGGATTTGGGGGCCCAGGAGGAGGCGCTTGATGTTCAGTGCCTTGGAGCAGCTGGACTTGGACATGGTGGGTGTTCAGGAAATGCACATTAACAACTCTAGGGTAGCTCAATAGGCAGAGGGTGATTGGAGGAAGGGCCTCCTGGCCAGGGAAGAACGATGGGGCTGGAGTCTTGTTTTTCACATTCGTGGTGCTAGTACAGAAGGGGCTGGAGCTCCAACCAGGGAGGGTATTTCTGGTGGGCTTTGTGCTCTGTGGCACTGGTTACTGCTATATTAGTGTGTATGGTCCCCAGTTAAGGCATGAGAGGGAAGATCAAAGGCTCCCTTTCTCTGGACTGCATGATGTTTGGTGTTGGGGGGGATTTTAATTGTGTCAGCCGGCCTGAGCACCGCTGGTCCCGTTTTCCCAACCGTCAGAGGAAACATTTTTACAATGAGCACTACCTGGCGCAGGTCTGTAGTGAGGTCGGCTTAGAGGAGCTCACTCCAGCCACAGAGGGGGTTCACCTTTCTGCGGGGACAGACCAGGACTCGCATTGACCGGATTTATACTTAGCTTTTGTGTCTTTAGCATGTTGCTTCTCAGATTCTTTCTTGGCCTGACTTGTTACACTTTGGCACTTAACAGGCCAGAGTTTGTGCACCTTCCTATTATCCTCACTAGGATCTGATTTCCAAATTTTGAGGAATGACTTTTTGCCTTTAACAGCCTCCATTACTCGGCCGTTTACCTAGAGTGGCTGCTGGTCATCCTATTGTCGTTTCTGATTCAGGGCAAACGTTTCATCTGAGCCTCTAATTGCGGCGGTTTTAAACAGTCTGCACGCTGCTTGCAGGCACCTAACACTTGTGACAGCAGCTCCTTTTAATTCCCATCTAACCATCTGTACTTATGCCGATAGGTCAACTTTAGGTCTTTAACTTTGAGCGGTAGCTGAGAAGATGGTAAATCGGGTAGAAACCCGTTCGACAAACCTCTTCATTTCCTTGTTATTTCCTGACTTCTTCATTCATCCCCTTTTCCTTATTTCCTGGGTGATGCAGCGGCCTGCCAGGGAGCTCCCCAGCACCTCTGGCTGCCTGGGCTGAAGGCAAGAGGCAGGTCTGGGCGTGGTGAGGGCCTCCTGTTCCGGCCTGAGGCCGCACTGCTTCCTGGTCCCCTTTTCCCACCCACACGGGCAGGCGGCTGCTGCGGGAGAACACGAGGGAGGCTCTCCGGGTGCTAGGCAGTGCTGTGTGGCTGTCAGGGGAAAGACCCTTCTTCTCTAAAGATGGCTGGCAGAAAGGTGGTGCTCAGCTCTGTCAACGACCTCCCCAGTAGCTTCGCTGCCAGGGGATGCAGACATTTCTGTAAGGTGCAGAAATGGGTATTTGGCTTCCAAGTTAATATGAGAAATATGCATTTAGGAGATGGAATTTCCATTCTTTCATCAGGGCCCCAGTGGCCTAATGGACAAGGCAATGGCTTTCTAAGTCAGAGATTGTGGGTTCGAGTCCCATCTGGGGTGAAAAACTGCCTCTACGTTGCAAGAAAACCTTGACCTTATTTTCAGCAAGGAAGCTTGGGAGATGTTTGAACACAAAATACTGGATCTTGGGAAAAATCCCCCAGAAATGGCATCTTGACAAATGCTTTCTAAACCCATCAGTAGCAAACAGTTAATACTAGTGTTTGTCTGAGACTAGGAAGGGGAGTGTTTACTCTGACACCTCAGTGAGTGAAACAGAGGGAAAGAGCAAGGCTGTTCTGAAAGAGAAGGGATCTGTCTGGAGACAAAGCAGCCCCTGAGAATGAGCAACGGTGTGAAAAGAAGAGGTTGAAATGTGTGTTTAGTGTTAGAGGGTTTATCCCTTCACCCTCCCATTACTGGGTCCTTCTTGCATACACACAGAGCAGCAATACCCAAAGTCTGAAGGTGCAAACAATGAGATGTTTATTAGTTTGAACTTCCAGCAAGCAATGATTCCAGTTTCCTTCCTCAGTGTCCCCAGCCCTGACACCACAGAGCCTTGCCTGTGTCCCTGCTCCCATTCTCCCCCTTAGCAAAACATAGGACATATGGTGACACATTTCCTGATAGGGCCAGGCATCAAGGTGGAAGGTGTTGATATTCCATTTGTCCCACTGCCCCGTGCGTAGTACAGTGCCCTGCTCCTTCTCTTGTACGGGCAGGCCACACCTGTTCCAATTAGTGTTCCAGACTTCCCACTATAGTGGGCCCGGAAAGGTTGGGTCCAGGTTGTCTAGTACAGGGGGGAGGGGCTTACTCCATTACTTCTAGGTTATTTCCGTAGGCAACGTAACACAAGTATACTTAGCAATACACCAGCCGCTGTAACAATCCACAGCAACACCGAGAGACCTGAGCACTGCCGCATGGTCCAACATCCTGGCCACCACCGAAACACCTCCTCTCCTCCTTCGACGGGGTCAAGCTCTTAACGTGCCCAGTTGCAATACGCTGCCGCTGCAGGTTTTCGTGCTTTTGTCCATATCATAAGTCCATTGAATGTCCACAGAGAAATGGGTTATTGTCCAAACCAACTTAACCACATGGTGTGGAATCAGGCTGTATGCGCTGGTTCGATTATTCACAGCAGTAAGATTCACAGGTCTATCTGTGCGCCAAAGCCCAGAGAGCAGTGTGTAGTGTGGCGTTTGGTTAGGGGCTGGTGTAATTGTGCCCCCAGTAATATGTACATTTCCAGCAAAACACCTCATACACAGACACCCAATTGTCCACCCCTTGCCATGGGCCATTGGGTGTGCTCCTCCATGGCCATCAGAGAGGGGCACAGTCAGACATCTTCTCTGGATTTACACCATTTTACACACCCCTCCATTGATTCACAGTGAGCAAATCCCCTTCACATTATTCCCATAGGGCATGTGGGGCCCACCTTAGCTGCCCATTCACTTCCAGGCACCACGGTAGCTATTACACAGGTGCTGGCCTCCTAGTCGAGCATTTTGAATTTCCATACACATCTTCCCCCAGGTCAGCCTTTTGAAGCCATTCTCACCCATGTCATGAGGTTTTCTGTTCATTGAAACATAACAATGCTAACAACAAGACAAACACCACAGACAAACAACACAAAACATAGATTGATGGTATTATGGGTTAGTCTTTTGCTGGCACCAGCTTGCTTGTAGAGTGTCTTAAAAACAAAAGAAACAATTTCCACACACACGGTGACAGATCAGTGCTTAATAATAATAATACCACTTCCTTTTACAAATTTCCTTGCTAATTGCAGGAAAAACAGAAGAATTCCCTCCAGGCTGTCCTTATTTTGTTCTATAGTCAGATAGTGAATTACCCCACTCACGGGTCATTTATGAAATTCATGAAGTGGTGTGCCTCAGTTTCCCCTCTTGCACAACAGACCCAGTTTGAAATAGTTTCTCTGCTGTACCAAGCTTTAAGTTTATCCTCAGGTAATAGCTGAGAGACAGCTGTAGATTTAGCTTTAGCACTGTATATACACACACACACTCCTTAGGGTTAACCTGTTCCCCTTATTTTCAGGCTTGATTTGTTTTTTCACCTCCCTTTCCTGGAGGGCCACAATCTGAGTCTTCCAGTAGCTTGTTTGCTGACCAGATGTATTTATTATTTGCAGCTCCTTTGTGCAGCCACTGATGGGCAGTTCTCTCCTTCCCCCATCAGCTAGGTCATTTGCATTCACACCAGCTTTCGGGCTTGCTTTTGGATCCAAAGCCATCAGCAGCTCAGAGACACAATCAACTTCCACCGGAGTTCTGATTACTTTCCACTTTCATCTTCTGCTTCAAAACACACAGATCTGAAAAAGAAACCACAACCTATTGTGGCTCCCTTTGGAGCCCTAATAGGGTTTGAATTAAGTACCATGTTTTGTTTGCATTTCTTTTACCCCTTCTTCAATATACACTGCACACGTCCTGGGAAAACGCACATTCCTTCCATAGTTTAATCTTCATAACATTATGTTACAAACCATAAGTCTCACTTTAGGTTTTTAAAACCTTACACAATTACACACAACATTTTGTTTTGTCTAACATCCCTTGCACTGCAATACTTTTTTTTACACAACTGTACCCTGATTACACGTCCATCTTGTACAACCAGAGACAGCCAGGGGCAGGCAAGTTAAGTGCCAATAGAAACCTCGGACATTCCTTTAGTTATTTTGCTTACATTACCCAGGAGTCAAATCATTTTGATGAGATTATCTCTCCGCCTGCTGCCTGCAGCCGTCCCCTATAGACCATTTCTGTGGGCAAAGGGCCTATTTCCCCTCAGAATGGCTGTAAAGGCTTCTTGGGACAAAGCATAGTGGTGGTAGCAGCCACTTTACCTGACCCTCTTGTTGGTGCCACTAGGCCTGAGTAAACCAAAGTTGTGACTTTGGGCCTGAAGTGAACCAAAGTTCTTACATGCTGTGAACTTTAACCAGCCTAAGATGCTAACAGACTGTAAGCAAAATGTGTAGCTGTCAGCAATCTCCGCTTGCAAATGTAGGAGTTTGAAACAGCAGAAGCGGCGGGGAGGAGGGGGAGAGGGGGAAGGAAAATCTGTATGCGTTTGTTCTGTGAAGGCCAGAGATAAGCTTGTGGATGAGAACCTTTTCTAACACGCTGAAATGTAATGCCTAATGTAGCTGCTGCTGGGAAGGGAGGGGTGAGGGGGAAAACTGAACAAAAGGCTTACACAAACAAGGGGGGTATAAATGTTGGGACCCCGCCTGTGAGCGGGTGTGCAGGATTTGAGAATGCTTTTCTCCCTGGCACCTTTCTTTGGGCTCAAATAAACCTGGTTTTGCTTCTCCACCCTGGTGTGATAATTAGTGCGACGCACACCAGGCAACGAACCCTGCTGTTGCTCCACCTCGGGCTCTTTGAGCCAGCAACACTCTTGTATAATTTAATTACTAAGCTTCCATCCAACATGAGTGCACAGAGCTGCACATACAGTTACATTTATATAACTGGGTTTTATTATTAAACCAAAAACTGCCCTTCTTGTAACACCACAACTGTTGGCTTTTGCTATTTCCACAACTCACAAATGTTTACTTTCCTCCAAACTCTGTATTATTAATTTTTGCAAAGCCCTGGGCGGCTGCACTGCAGTGCTGGGGTGACTCTGCAGGGGGAGAAGCTGCTGTGGAGCAATGTAGAGCAGGTGCAGGAAGGAGCCGGGGTCACTATTCACATTATGAACTGCACAATTTTCCAAATTTGGGAATGTCCGAGAACAATTCTAAGGGGAAGGTGAATGCAGAGCAGTGACACTGGAGGTGCCCAGACCTCCAACAGCGGTGGTGTGGAAATTAATAATGGGAAGGTCATTTGCGAAATTAGTCGTCACTGACAAGATTTGTCTCTTCTTATTTGATGTTATGGTGTTATTTAGCGGAATCAGGACATATTTTTACTATGTTAATTAAATTCTTAATTTTATTTAACTAAGCCAAAAACTTAGTGTCACTTATTTTTTCTCTGTCCTAGCAAGAACTAAATGAATTTTGTGACTTTCTGGAAAGTGCAGCGAGATTAAATGTGGGGAATTCAGTCTCTGTGTTTGTGAGCTGATGTTTTCCTCTCACAGGTCAGTGCCTGCATTGAAATACCAAGAGGGATCTAAGGGCTGGTGTACGCTGGGCACAGGGGTGTTTGCAGAAGGGGCGGGGCCTCAGGTGGAAGGGGCGGGGCAGGGCTTTAATCTCCCCCAGCTGGCAGTTCTCGCCCTGCCCATGGTGTTGCAATGACTGAGGCTGCCCAGGCTGTACTTGTAGCGAGGTTCCCCCACTACGTGGCCGCGCGGAGGCTGCAGGAGACAGGCAGGTGGCAGCAGGGGAAGTGGCCACACAGGAGCTCTCAGCAGCAGGGTGAAGGACAATGCCGTGGAGCAGCAGCGATGCAGAGTGAACAGGGCAAACCGAGAGCCAGTTGAAGGAGTGGCAGCAGCAGAAGCTGAGAGTTTGCTTGATGCCTTCGCCCGCTGCTGTTTTCTGCCGGTCACTGGGTGACGGTTCCTGCCTGTGGCAGCCGGGGGCTGTGGGGTCCCCTCGCTGCCCGTGGCACCCGGGGTCCATGGGGTCCCCTTGCTGCCCATGGCACCCAGGGTCCATGGGGTCCCCTCGCTGCCCGTGGCACCCGGGGTCCATGGGGTCCCCTCGCTGCCCGTGGCAGCCATGGGCCATGGGGTCCCCTCACTGCCCATGGCGGCCAGGGGCCGTGGGGTCCCGATGGCAGCTGGGGGCTCTGGCATCCACCTGCAGTGGCTGGGAGCTACCAGGCCATCTGCAATGGCCGGGGGCTGCGGCTTCTCCTCACCACCCCCTGGTGACTGGGAGCTCCCGGCTCTGCCTGCAGTGTCTGAGAGCTGGGGGCTCCCTCTCTTGCCTGTGGCGGCTGAGGGCTGCCTGTGGCTCCAGGGTCTTCGGCGCTGCAGGATCTATTAGCAATGACGTGGGGCTGCAGGGCCCTCCCGCCATCAATGCCTGTTGGGAAATCCTGGGTCCATCCACAGCGGCTGGGATCTCTGGGGTTCACTCGTAGGAGCTGGGAGCTGCAGGGTCCATACGCAGTGGTGTGGGGCTGTGGGGGCTCCCCCGCCACCCATGGCTGCTGGCAGGGCCGGCTTTAGGAAGTGCGGGGCCCAATTCAAACATTTTTGGTGGGGTCCCGGCAGGGATGACTAAAAAAAAAAAAAGTAAAAAAAATTCTTTCATTTCTTAGCAACCGGTTCCCTATAAAAAGTTCTGATTTAAGGGATGTGCCACAGTATGTATTTTTTGTACCAATAGGGTTACCGTACATCCAGATGGCGATTTAAGAACCAAAAAGCCTGACATGTCTGCGAAAATACGGACGTATGTTAACCCTACCTAAAGTTCTTTTTTAAAAAGATGGGCCTGAACTAGAAACGAGCTCCATTTCACATTTGTGGGTCCCCGCCACTCCCTGGGGGTGTACTAGGGTGACCAGATGTCCTGATTTTATACGGACAGTCCCAATTTTTGGGTCCTTTTCTTATATAGGATCCTAATAACCCCCACCCCCGTCCCGATTTTTCACACTTGCTGTCTGGTCACCCTAGGGTGTGCACATGTGTGGGTTCCAGCTGCTCCCTGCCCCCCTCATTGAAGCAGGTGTGCAGGGTTACTGCCCTGGGAACTGCAGGCACCAGTGGACATGGGGCTGGCTGGAGGCAGGGCAGGGGCTGACTGGAGGTAGGGTCTGGCTGCAGGCAGGGCAAGGGGTGCGGGGCTGCCTGGAGACGGGGTGTGCGGGACTGGCTGGCTTCAGGCAGGGGGGTGCGACAGGGGTTGGCTGGAGACAGGGCAGGGGTGCGGGGCTGGCTGGAGATGGGCTGGCTGTGGGCAGGGGGGTGTGGGGCTGGGTGGCGGCCGGGGCTGGTGCAGGCAGGGCAGGGGGTGCAGGGCTGGAGTCAGGGCATGGGGTGCAGGGCTGGAGACAGGGCAGGGGGTGCAGGGCTGGCTGGAGACAGGGCAGGGGTGTGGGGCTGGCTGGAGGCAGGGGCTGGTGCGGGCAGGGTAGGGGGTGCAGGGCTGGAGGCACGGCAGGGGGTGCAGGGTTGGCTGGAGACGGGCTGGCTGGAGATGGGCTGGCTGTGGGCAGGGGGTGTGGGGCTGGCTGGAGGCAGGGGCTGGCAATAGCAATACCGAAATAGCAATACCGATTTCAGCGCTACTCCCCTCGTCGGGGAGGAGTACAGATACCGGTATTAAGAGCCCTTTATATTGATCTAAAGGGCTTCATTGTGTGGATGGGTGCAGGGTTAATGTGATTTAACGCTGCTAAATTTGATATAAACTCGTAGTATTGACCGGGCCAGAGAGAGCAGCAGGTTTCCCCTATTGTTTCCCACTCTTGTTTTCTTGAATAGTTTCTCCTCTACACCAACTTGTTTTGTTGCCTTCTCAGCCTGGCTAGCTCAGTTGGTAGCACATCAGACTTTTAATCTGAGGGTCCAGAGTTCAAGTCTCTGGTCAGGTGATAAACTACTTACAAAGATCTTAAACTGTCTTTCTCATGTCCTCTTTGTTACTTTTTCTCTTCAGGATTTTCCCTTTCCTCAGAAGGGCCTTTTTGTGTATGGGTTTGAAGGGGCAACTTCCTGACAGCCCCTCTGTCCTTGCAGCCTGGAGGAACAAAGGTCTCTGGGCATATAACATGTTCCTCTCCTGCACACACACACACATAAACACAACTGAAAATCCCTAAGGAATTAGAATCACCTGCTGCCTTCCCCTGTCCTGCTGGATCCCCAAATGAGGATGCTCTTCAGCCTAAACCCATGTCCCCTCTTTTCCCAGTGCCCCTCAGTCCCTCCTATGCTCAGTGCTCCTCACTCCCAACCAGAGCCTGCTCCTCTTCACCCTTGTCCTCTGTCCCAACCCACAGCCCCCTCCTATTCCCAGTGCCCCTCAATCCCAACCCACAGGCCCCTCCTCCTCACGCTGCTCCTCAATCCCAACCCACAGCTCCCTCCTTCCCTCCAGCAGCGGGTGCTTCAGACCCCCTCAGGAAGATTTTCTTGCAAGGTTTCGTGTATGAGTCTGCATGTGGATTTTACAGTATGTTGGAAATAGGTTGGGTTACTTGCCGAAATGATCACTTGTGGCTGGTGTTGGATTCCCAGTCTCCATGTTATAGGGGCAGGAGAAATAAAGGGTTGTTATCCTTGTTGTGTGAATCGAGGGCAGCACAACTGTGCTTGGCAGACCCCAATTGAGGGACTCACCCTCAGTTCAATAGCACTTGCTAGGCAGGGGACAGGGGTTCTAAAGCCAAGTGGGCCAGGCTCTGGGTCTCAATACTAAAATTTAGGTTTAGACCAACGTTAGGACAGGGTGGTTGTGGAGAGATGAGTGAGTCCCTAGACAACATAGTGAGTACGGTGCCTTCTTATTTCCCCCTTTTCCACCCAGGATGGCAGGTGAACTCTACAGAGGCATCTCTGGGCTTGCACTGACTAAGGACAACAGCTGTGAGTGGGGTGCAGAGCGGGGATGGCTCATGTTAAAGGACTTTTGTTTGCTGGACTTACGAACCATAGGGAGAAGGACACTGCCCAGCTTATTTGGGGGGTGGGTCTTTCCCTCGTGGTTTACGTTTATGTGTTGGGGCTGCTGACATGACTTCTGCTAACCCTGGGCTTACATTGCAGTGTAGACATACCCTGAGAGGGCATCTATACTGTGATAAAAGCCCTGTGGCCCGGCTGGCCTGGATGATCTGATTTGGGCTCCTGGAGCTCAGACTGGAGCCCAGGCTCAGAGACCCTCACCCCTCGTGGGGTCTTGGAGGCTGGGCTCAAGCCCAAGTGTCTGCACTGTAATTTTATAACCCTGCAGCACAAGCCTCACAAGCCTGAATCAACTGACCCAGGGTTTGAGAATAGTGACTTGGGTGTGTTAATGGCAGTGTAGACATAATGCTAGGCTATGTCCACACTGCAATGAAACACCCACGGGTGCCCCGTGCCAGTGCAGGCTCCCAGGCTAGGGCCGTGGGGTGGTAAATTTGCACTGTAGACATCTCGGCTCAAGCTCAATATCGGGCTCTGGGAGCCCTCAAGGTTGGGAGGGAGTTTAGCAAGCAAACAAGGTAGAACGGCAGTGGAGTATTACCCTGGACTCAACGGCATTTCTCCATTGGTCTGTCTGCTTTGGGGCAGGGACAATAACACATCCTGCTGTTTTTGTTATTTCAAAGGGCAGTCTAGGATTTTCATTCACGCACACAGTGCACAAAGCAGAACTCAACCCTCAGTGCAAACTAGATGAGCTGCCCACAGGTTCTGGCAGCCACAATGAGCCATTTGGTGTGAGAGCTCAGACTTGCCCCTGTCCCAGAGGGAGGGGGGGTCATCTGTGACAGGCTGGGCCACTGACCTATCAGCTCTTAACTCTCAAAGTTTCAGTAATTCTGTTATCAGTGCCTTGTGAGTATAATTTAAACAGCCATACTGGGCTGAACCAAAGGCCCATCTAGCTCTGTGTTTTGTCCCCCCACAGTAGCCAATACCAGGTACCCCAACAGTTACTCAACAAGGCACCACGAGGCGTTGAACCCAGGATCTCCTGTTTACAAAGCAGGTGCTTTAGACAGCTAAGCCCTGGTGCCTGTGGGTGGCTAAAATACAGTGTCTGCCCACACCTGACTCCCTGCCATCCCCACTGGGGCCTGAAAAGCTTTGCTTGTGTTGGATTCTGCAAAGCAGAGGAGCAGGTGAGGTTTTCCTTGCAAGCTGTATGTGTGTGTGTGTGAGTAAATCTTTGGCCACGTCTGCACTACAAAGTTGTTTCAGCAGAATTATATTACTCAGGTGTGTGAAAAACACACAACGCTCTCTCAGTCGGTAGCATGTGGCTGGTGCACACACTGCAATGCCACGTCTGGTGACAAAACTGCCCTGTTTTGCTGACAAAATAAAACGACTTCGATGAGAGGTCTAGAGCTTTTTGCAGCAAACTTAAAGTAACAGAGTAAATGCTGCTGTTCATTATACCACCATAACTGGCCTTCCCCAGTATCCCACAATGCCCGCCGTGAACTCACCTGCCCTGCACTCCTGCTACAGAGCCATGGGCCCCTCCCCTTTCATCACTCTGGGAAGTTCTGACAGCTAAGCCTGCTGCTCTGCTGCAGCAGCCAGGAGCAAATCACTGCCGTGGATGCTGCTCTCTCCCACCCTGCAAACACAGAGCAGGGTGGTGGGAACTTCCTTACATGGGGGGGGGCACTGGCATCTGAATGTGACACCCCCATGACACCCCTTCCCTCAAGGAGGCCCTTACCTTCTAAACAGGGATGGCTGGTCTCTAGTAAAATCAGGAAAAGGGAAGAAGAAAACTCGAAAGAGGTTCCTCCTGGCACTCACGTCCGTGAACCCGAATACTCCCTATATATATGTGAATCCAAATACTCTCTCAGTCCTCTAAGAGAGACCTGGAGAAGGAGACTTGCTGAAGCAAAGCCACAGGGTCTCTGAGGTTTCCCTGGCCCCTCGCCCCTGTCCTGCCTGGCTGATGTCAGCATCTCTCTGTGAGGTCACCACCTCCCCACCACCTTGGACCAATAGTCTGAGGTCCTGCAAAAGGCCTTTGTGATGTCACTGCCACACCCCTCCCTTGCTGTGCTAATGTCCTGCCCCTGGCCAGGCACTTTGGAGGTTTGAGCTACTCCCTGGGGATCACCCCACTCAAGGAGCGTTCGTTCTAGGCAGCAAGCCGGCTAGACAGGAAAACATCAGATGCTGCTCCCAATGCTACACTCAGTTTTTTAGAAATTAGTCGACTTTATGGCCAGAAGAGACCATTAGAGCATCTAATCTGACCCCCTGCATATCACAGGCCTCCTGTATGACACAATAGCTACTTTTGGGGCAAACACATTCCAGAAAGGCATCTGGTCTTCATTGAATGACATCAAGAGTTGGAGAATCCACCACTTTCCTTGGTAGCTTGTTCCTGTGGTGAATCATCCTCGCTGTTGAATATTTGTGCCTTAGTTGCAGTGATGAGCTGCCAAAATCATAACAACCAGTTCCCTCCTCACCCCAGGAGGAATCATGCCCCCCCCGCCGACTCCTGCCCCAACCAACCCCCTGCGTTCCTTGATGCCCCCAAGGGACCCCTGCCCCATCCACCCCCTTCCCTGTACCCTGAGTACCCTCCACCGCCCCATCCAACCCCTCCTCTCATTCCTGACAGACCCCAGGACCCCTGCCCCATCCAACCCCCTTCTCTCTGTCCCCTGACTGCCCCTGGAACCCTTGCCCTGACTGCCTCCACTGCCCCATCCAACCCCTGATCCTTTCTGACTGCCCCCAGGACCCTGGCCCCCATTCAATCCCCTGTTCCCTGCCCTCTGACCCCCACCCCCAAACTCCCTACCCTCTCTCCAACACCCCCTCCCTGCCCCCTTACCGCGCTGCCTGGACGTGGCTGCGCCGGGACAGGAGTCACGCGGCCGGAGCCGGAGGATGCGGCGGGAGCCCGGTGGCCGGAGCCAGGTGGCTGGCCAGGTGGAGCCAGGGAGGGCTGCGGCCAGAGCTGGAGCCGGGCAGCCGGGGCCGCCGCCACGCCCAGACCCGTGCTGCGGGCCCGCCCCTGGCAAAACAGCAGGGGCGGTTGGAGCCATGGGGCCAGGCCGGGCCGAGGTGGGGGCCGTGTCCAGAGCCGGGCAACCCGGTAGGTGGGGGCACGGCGGGGCCTGGGGGCTCGGGACACGGGCCGGGAGGGTTGTGGCCGAGGACGGGGACGCGGGGCGTGCGCGGCCGGTGAGGGTCGGGCGGGGACCCGGGATGGGGTGGGGCGGCCGGGACGGGAAGGTTGGCCGGGACCCGGGGACGGGGGCTGGGTGGCCAGGCAGGGTCACGGCCGGGAACGCAGGGGATGCGGGGCCGTGCGCGGCCGGTGAGGGTCGGGCGGGGACCCGGGGATGGGGGTGGGACGGCCGGGGACGGGGAAGGTTGGCCGGGGACCCGGGGACGGGGGGCGGCCGGGCAGGGTCGCGGCCGGAAACACGGGGGGGGGCGCGGCCGGGGAGGGTCGGGCGGGGACGCGGGGACTGGGGTGGGGCGCGGCCAGGGAGGGTCGGGCGGGGACCCGGGGACGGGGGGGGCGAGGTGGCCGGGCAGGGTCGCGGCCGGAAACACGGGGCCAGGAACGCGGGGAGGGATGCGGGAGAGGGTCGTTGCAGGGCCGGGAGGGTCGGGGCCGGGCGGGGACCTGGGGACGGGGGTGGGGGTGGGGCCGGGTGGCCAGGCAGGGTCGCGGCCGGGAACGGGTGGGGGGGGGACGCGGCCGTGGCCGGGGAGGGTCAGGCGGGGACGCGGGGGGGGCGCGGCCGGGTGGCCGGGGCCGGGGTGGTCGGGGACGCGGAGCCGGAGCCGAGTGGCCGGGGAGGGTCGCGGCCGGGGAGGCGGGGACGGGCTGCGGCTGGGGCACACAGCCCCCCCTAGTTTCCTACCTCAGCGTCGTCTTCCTGGGCTGGGGAAGCCTGCTTGCTTCTCAGCCCTCCCAGGCTTCCCGCGCGAACAGCTGATTCGCGGGAAGCCGTGAGGGAGGAGAAGCAAGGAGGAGCGTTCATGGCAGGAGGTGGAGGCAGAGCTGAGGTGAGCTGGGGCCGGGCAGCAGGGAGGGAGCGCTTGTTAAATTTAAATGCCCTTTTAGAACCAGTTTGTCCCACGGGGAACAACCGGTTCTAAAGGGGGCTTCTAAATTTAACAACCGGTTCGCGCGATCCGGTGCGAACCGGCTGCAGCTCACCACTGCTTAGTTGTAATATGAATTTGTCTCTTTTCACCTTCCAGCCATTGGGTCTTGTTATGCCTTTCTCTGCTGGATTAAAGAGCCCTTTAATAACCAATCTTTTCTCTCCATTAAGGCCCTTCAACACTTCAATGAAGTCACCTTTCAATCTTCTTTTGATAAGCTAAATAGGTTAAGCTCTTTCAATAGCTCACAAGAAGGCATTTTTCTCCAGCCAACACAACATTTGGTGGCTCTTTGCTGCCCCAGCTCCAATTTCACAACATCTTTTTCAAATGAGGACACCAAAACTGGAGGCAGTATTCCAGTATCAGTCTCACTGATGCCTTCTCACCTCCTGTGACGTTATTGACATAATCTGTAACTGTATAGTCTGTAAGGTGCCACAAGACTCTTTGCTGCTTTTACAGATCCAGACTAACACGGCTACCCCTCTGATACTTGTAACTGTATCGATCACCGTTGCGACCACTGTTCTGTATTTGCAGCCAATATTGTCGAAAGGTTGTCGTGTAAGGGGTGTATGGAGAGGTTCTGACTGGCTGATTATAATGATGCTATCTCTAGATGTGTATCATTTTTGTAGTTGACGTTATGAATATTGGCCCTATGCTGTCCGTATTTCAAACTTGTGCTCTGCTTCCGGGGAACACCCCAGACAAGTTGGTGTCAATTCTGCCTAGCCTGCTTGATGGCCCATTAAGGACCATCAGCTGTACAATCGACCCATTGAGAGAAGGCAGATATGCCTTGTGCCTCAGCAAGGTACGCAGGGACCTGCCTATGGACAGAACTCTAAAGTTTTGCCAAGTGCTGGATAGAGTGTCCTTGGGACAAAGACCACATGGCAAGAGACTATAAAAGGCTGATGCCTCGTCTCCATCTTGTCTTCAATCCTGCTTCTTACCTCTGGAGGGACTTTGCTACAAACTGAAGCTCTCTACAAAGGATTGAATGACCCATCCCAGCTGTGGATGGACTCCAGAGACTTCATTTCAACCTGCAGTTTATTCCATCACTGCTCCAAGCCTGAACCAAGAACTTTGCCATTACTGTATGTGAAGCAGGGGCGGCTCTAGACATTTCACCACCCCAAGCAAGGAGGCACGCAGCGGGAGGCGCTCTGCCGGTCGCTGGTCCCACGGCTCCGGTGGACCTCCCGCAGGCATGTCTGAGGAGGATCCACTGCTCCTGCGGCTCCACCGAAGCTGCGTGGGACCAGACCCTCTGCAGGCATGCCTGCGGGAGGTCCACCGGAGCCACCTGCCACCCTCCCGGCGACCGTCAGAGCGCCCCCCACGGCATGCGGCCCCAAGCACACGCTTGGTGTGCTGTGGTCTGGAGCCGCCCCTGATGTGAAGGGTTAAAATCCATGTGCATTTTATATAACAACCTGGTCTATGGATTGTGCCAGCTCTTTTCCAGACCCAAAGTCCAGAGTATGGTCAAGGGACCAGAGGCCTAGCAAATCGTGATCAGCTAAGAGAAAGCTGGGTAACCAGAAAGCCTTGCCTGCTAAGATAGGCCTGGTCAGCAAATTGCCAGGTGTTGGAGCTAAGAACTAATTAATTGTGTCTTATTCAGAGTTGCAGATTGAACAAAGAATCCCTGTTCCTATTGTGTTAGTCTCTTCTGTAGGGAGATGTTCTTCCCACAGATACAACCTTGAGTTTATGAAAAGTTGGCACATGTCAGTATAAGATATGGCATCCTTCCCCCTCCCTTCCCAGGAACCCAATGCCTGCCTTAAGACACACAGAAAACAATCTTCATTGCCATATACTTTCACTGTTTCTTTGCTTTAACCCCTAGGAATGTACCTGTTGGACAATCAAAGGAGTTGCTCCATTCCTATGGACCCCAAATCAGAATTCAACATAGATATTTTATACTACTAACATTTTATCAAAGTATTCATTAAATGTTAACTTGCTAACTTGAGACCATGGGTGGAGACATTATGTAACCTGTTAACCATTGGCTACTGTGCTATCTTGTCTTGCTGCAAAACCTATCCCGGGGTGTGGAACTGCCTATCCCGTCACTTTCCCCCACCCATGGAAAACCCACATATTCTATTGTAATCAATTGACTGACAGTGCCTCTGAGCCTAATAAGCCAGGTGACACTCCGCCAGCGCTGTGTGTAATAAACTCCTCTTCTTGACCTCCACACGGTGTGGATTTATGTCCTTCAGAGAACAAAGAGAGAGGTGGAGGCCAGGTGACCAATTTGCCTGGGAAACAGAACAAAGGACAGAAGAGAGACAAATGGGCCCACCTCAAAACAGGGCAAACTGGAAAAGGCAAAAATGGGCCACTCATCTGGTCAGACTGAGGGATAACGGTGCTGCAAACAGTTCAAACAGCTTCAAAAGTTACTGTGTGGGGATCAGGAAAAAATATTAAAGAAAAAAAGTCTGGCGAGCCCTAGAGGTGTTTATGGTGTTGGTCTCCCTGGCAGATTCTCTGATGGCTCATATGGGCTGAGTGCCAAGAGAAGCTTTTCCCACAGGGCATTCGTAGGGCCACTCCCCGTGTGGATTCTCTGAGGTTTAGAAAGCGCTGAGGTGTTAGTGAAGCATTTTCCACACTCACTCATCCCTTTCTGAACATCAGAGAATCCGCACAAGGGAGAGGCCCTTTGAATGCGGCGTGTGGGGTCATGTCCCCACCTGGGTTAGCTATCGCCTGCTACATCATGTGGTGCTGCCAGCACAGCAAGGAGGTGCCTGGGGCAGCCAACGGAGAGGGTAGCCACGTCCGGCTCTTCAGCGGCAATTTGGCCCACTCAGTCCCTCTCAGAGGGAAAGACTTGCTGCCGAAAAAAGTAGAGCTGCCATCGATTGTGGATTCTGTTTTTTTTTTTGCTGCTTGGGGCAGGAAAAATGCTGGATCTGGCCCTGTTCCATGGAAAACAAGTTGTTAAATCCCAGATGAGTGGAGTTATATCAGTTCTCAGCCTGAGTCCTTAGGTCTTAATCCTGAGGCTACATTGGATTCCTCCGGTGGGGGTGTGGACCAGCCGTTTGTTTTCCTGTTTGCACACCTCTGTGGTGTGAAAATCGGGGAGGGGAGGCAGAAGCCCCACTTCCCTCCCGAAATGACACCCAGTGGGGGAAGCCAGGACAACAGGGTGGGGCAGCAAGTGGTGGCCAGACTCTCACCGCCAGGGTCTAGTCTAGCTCAGGGTCCAGCTCAACTTCCTCCCCGCACCACTGGCCCCCAGTCCCCTTCCACCGCCAGATGAACCTGGGCACTAGGGCAGGAACAGGGTGAGACAGCAAGTCAAGCTGAGCAAGGCAGGCAAAAGCGAGTCTTGTCTTCATGGGCCACTCACAATGACGTCCTTTTTGTGTGCAACTGCTGCCAAAACATCCTGGACAGAGAAGCAACAGGCCAAAATACAACACAGCTGCCAAAGTAGCTCAGTTGGAAGAGCGTTAGACTGAAGATCTAAAGGCCCCTGGTTCAATCCCAGGCTTTGGCAAGCCCTTTCATCTCTCTTTGTGCAAGGGTGGCTTGTTTCCTGGGAGCATAGTGGTGCCTATGCACAATGTGACTCCTTGATCTTGGGCTCTGCGGTAGGAAAAGATACTGTGGGCTTCTGCCCATAGTTGGCTGGTCTGACCTTTAACAATGAGGGACGGAAGCTGTCTCAGGGGGGATTTCAATTGTTGCAGCTGGCCTGAGGACTGCTGGTCCTGTTTTCCTGACCGTCGGAGGAAACTCTTCTATGATGAGCACTACCTGGCGCAGGTCTGTAGTGAGGTTGGCTTAGAGGACGTGTTTCTCCGTAATGGAATGAGTGGAGGGCGGGTGGTAGCCTCCTATTCCTCTGACCCGAGCTCACACCAGCAGCAGAGGGGATACACCTTTCTTCGGGGACAGGCCAGGAGTCGCACTGACCGGATTTCCGTGAAGGAGAGCACGTCGACAGCCCAGTGCAGGGTGGTGCCAATGGACAGTTCGGATCACGCAGCTCTCACCGTGTGCTCAAAGTGGGCAATTCCCTGACCCACGGCAGAGGTTATTGGAAGCTGAACATCCAGAGCTTGCAAGATAAAGGAACAGGGGATCGAGGCCTGGCGGTGTTGGCAGAACGGGAAAGCATCAGAGGGTCCTATGGCAACCAGGGGGATTGATGGGAGTCAGTCAGGGAGGAATTGGCGGCTTTGTTCCGGTGGCTGGGGAAACACCACAACATTAAAGAACCCAACAGTGCCAAGACCTGCAGTGTCGCCTGTGGGATTTCTACAAGAGCATCCAGGCAGGGGAGCCAGTCAGCGTGTGACTGTACGACCGGATCAAGCGACAGCTGCCCGAGTTCCAGGAGATGAGGCTGCAGCTGGCTGATATAAGCAGGAGCACCGAGTGAAGGGAGGGGCGGCCTCCCCTGACATTTTTGCAGCCTGCAGGGAATGGAGACAAAGCAGGGGGATGCAGGGACTCAGGGCAGGACCTGTGGATCCGGTAGTGCAGGACTATAGTCGCTGGAGGAGGAGAGAGAGTCCCACGAGAGGAAGCCGCTGGTGGGAAGCAATAAGTGCAGAGTGCAAACCAGCCAGCTGAGAGTCACAGGGGTCTAGAAAATGAAAAAGCAGCAGGTCCCATGGTCTAATGGGCAGCACTTGGGACTCTGAATCCTTAAATCTGAGTTCAAATCTCAGTAGGCCCTCCTGGAGATATGTGACTTTGCTGCAAATCTCTGGAGCTCAATGTGTTTGGCTACCTTCTCTCAGGGTGAACTAGAGTGAGTTTATTTCTCTCCCACTGGGTGACTGGAGATAGGTCTCTGGTCCGGCTGGTTCAATGGGCTGGTGGCTATAGGTTGGGGGTCCCAGAACTTAACAGTCTGGCTAGAGATTCCTGTGGATTGACCATATGGTTGTTTCTCGCTGCTTCATCTGATGCCCACAACTTTGGTCCCTGCAGCTGCCACACTCTTCCTCTTGCCCACACGGCATTTAAAGGAAGCAGGGTCAGGGCCAGGCTTCACAGTCAGGGCTAGGCAGGAGGGAGGCAGAGTCCCAGGCTGGAGCCCAGCACTTCTCCTCCTCTGGGCACCTGCAGCAGAGGCGGCTGGTGCTGACAGCTCCAAGGCAAGGCTTAAAAGCCACAGAGCATCCAGGGGCAGGGCAAGCGGAGGGGAGAACCATGCCTATGAGTGGCCAGCAGACAGCCACAAAGACTCTTGGCCAGCCTGCGCCCTGCCATGCCGAACCCCCACTGAAGGCCACCCACAGACCAGCATTCGTTCTGCGGCCAGCCAGCATCACAAGGTGGTAGGAAAGCAGGTGGGGCCTCTGACCGTTCCCACTCAGGGGGCTCCTTTTGGCGGTGGGGCAGGAGATATTTCCCCAAGAGGCTTTTTCCCAGCTGCTGAGAAGCACAGAAGTACCTGGTGTTTGCTCTTGCGGTGAAAGGGGTTAATACGTTTAGGCGGCCTGGCTAGCTCAGCTGGCAGCACCTCTGGCTCTTACTCTGAAGGTTGAAGTTACAATTCCCTGTTTGGGTGCTTGGGGCTCTTCTTCAACAATACAACACACAATCTGCTTAAGCCCCCACCCAGTAACCTGGGGAAACTAACTCTGGCCGCTGGGTGCCTCTAAGAGGCAATACTTTCCCCACTCACAACCACTGAGTGTAGAAAAGAAACTTTAAGAAAAAGGAGGAAAATCACCTTGTATTAACTTGGGAAAACACCACAATCATAACACAACACTATGAGCAAAACACCCCCCCACAGTGCGCTGGGCAGTGGCCCTTTGCCTCGGGCTCCTAAATCCAGACACCAGAAGCTCTTTGGATGTGCCCCTCCCTTCACTGCACCTCACCCACAGCTGCTGCCCTGGGTCAGTGAAAACCCAGAGTTCACCTCTTACCTCCCGGGGGGAAAGCCCCTTTCTCCCTCCGCTGTCTGGCCACATTGCTGGCCACTTGCCGTTCCACCCTGTCACCGCTCTGCTGGCCACCCTCTCTGCTCTGGGACGTCTTGTGGTCCCACCAGGAGCGGGGCAGGCTCCCTAAAAGGAGCGGCCACTGGAGCCCAAACAGTAGCCCCACCCCTTCCACTCAACACCACGCCCCTGCCCCACCCTTTCTCCCCAAGGACCCGCTCCTACGCTGCCTCTTCCCCCCAGACCACCCCACTTCTTGCTCACTGCTCTCCGTCCCCTCCCCACCCTCACTTGCCCTTACGGTCATTACAAAGTGGCAAGGCAGAGCCCTCCCATTTTTAAAAGTCCTGGGGTGTTCTTCCCCCCTGTTCAAGCACCCCTGGGGCCCTGCACTTCACACAGCTCTCCCTGATTTCAGCTGTTAGTGACGGAGCCTCACTGCTAGTGCAGACTGGGCAGTTTGTTGCATGAGAGACACTGTCCCAAAGCAGGACTAATGCTTAGTGCTGGTTATCAGTGATTTCAGATCTGTTGGTCTGCAGCAAGACTCTCCATTGAGTCTTAACCAGCTCTGTTATTACACAGGGAAGAACAAAAGGGTCAAATGGTGCCTGGAACCCTTAAGAAAAATCCACCCCACCGAGTACAACACTTGTCGCTACCTGATCTCAACCCCACTGAGAATGTTTTGGGGTCACTCCTTGCCTGTATCAACCTAGGGGGTTTGGAGAATCACAATTTACAGGTGCTCCAGTGGCGCAATTGGTTAGCGCACAGTACTTATAGGGCAGTGCTGAGAGGAGCTATGCTGAGGTTGTGAGTTCAAACCTCACCTGGAGCACTGGTTTTCATTAGCCAAATGGCTTCACCCCCTTATTTGGCCCTGTGGAATGTAGAATTCTAGCCCTGGGGACACTGAGAAGGAGAGGACTCAAAAATGCCCCCTTCACTTATTACCTCCTCTCCAGAGTGCAGATGAGCATCTATAATCCTTTCTCTCCCCTCCACTCCCCCAGCCCCTTTGCCAGGATCCCTCAAGCAGAGCCTGGAGTCCTGCCCATCCTTGACCCCTGAGCCTGGAGGGAGAGGAGCAAGGAGCCATTGTTAGAGGGCTTTCCCTTCCCCCGCCCACTTCCCTGGCTCTTGTCGCAGGCAGCAAGCAGCAAAAGACCAGAAGTCGGAAGCGCAGACAAAAGGATGTTTACTGGGGTTAGTTTCCAAGCAAGCAGATTCCAAAGCCCTTCACACCAGTCGGGCTTATCTCTGTAGACTGATAGAGTCTGTTCCATGTTGTTCCCTTCCCAGCTCTGACACTGCAGAGCGTTTACCCCACATCCCTACAGACAATTCTTTCCTGGGTGCTGGCTGGTGAGTCCTGCCCACATGCTCAGGGTTTAGCTGATCGCCATATTTGGGGTCAGGAAGGAATTTTCCTCCAGGGCAGACTGGCAGAGACCCTGGGGGTTATCACCTTCCTCTGCAGCGTGGGGCACGGGTCACTTGCTGGAGGATTCTCTGCACCTTGAAGTCTTTAAACAATGAGTTGAGGACTTCAATAGCTCAGACATAGGGCAGGGATTTGTTACAGGAGTGGGTGGGTGAGAGTCTGTGGCCTGCGTTGTGCAGGAGGTCGGACTAGATTATCATAATGGTCCCTTCTGACCTTAAAGTCTATGAGTCTATGAGCTCTGACACTGCAGAGTGTTTACCCCACGTCCCCCTTTCCAGCTCTGACACCGCAGAGCCTTGTCTGTGTCCCTGTTCCCCGTTCCCTATACCCATCCCCCCCGTTAGCATGATTCCAATTTCCTCTTCCACTTCCTGTCTGACCCCAGTTTATACAGTAATATTCTCAGCTAGACCTTAACCAATCATTGTACTGAAAGGTAACTAACCAATTCTAACCTATTCTAAGAGAATTCTCTAACCAATTATATCCCACTCCCCTAATTAACTTACACTCAGCAAAATTAACTCGGCAGCAGACAGAAACAACTAGAGAACCAGACAGATTGAGAATAGAAAAGTGGGGGCCAGAAAGATAAACCCTACAGAAATGAGGGTTTCACAACCACAACCATTGAGAAGGGATTTCTTGCCAGACCGGATGCTCCCTTAAGATCTGTTTCGTTATCTGCTGGTGATGGGCACTATGGGGACAGGATCGTCTTCCTAACAGCCCAACCCCACCTTGTTCAGTGTGACGGGTTTGGGAGGTGAGGATGGGACCGTTCGCTTCCCAGCTTATGGCTGCCCCTGCTGCTTAGCCAAAGGCCTTAGCCTACGAACAAGGGCTCAGACTCTCCGAGGGAGAGAAGGCCCAGACGCAGGCAGACTGGGATTTTGGTTCTTTGTTTTATACCCCTGTCACTAGCTAAGTGATAAAAATACACCTAAGTTCTTAAAGTCTAGGCCTGTACAGGCAGCCTGAATATCTCTATTCTAACAGCCATTGGTCCCTGTGGAAAAATGATCTATTCAGGGTTATCCCGAGACATTTTGGTGCCATACACGGCACCACCGTCCCCCAGCCCGAGCTGGCAGAGCGGAGCAGGGTGGGGCCAGGTCACTCCACTTCCCGCCGCCCGGTAATTGCAGGGCAGGCCTGACCCCACACTCACGGGGCGGCGGGAAGTGGAGTGATCCGGCCCCAGCCTGCTGCACTCTGCTCCCAGCCTTGGAAGTTGCAGGGTGGGGGAGAAACACCCCCCAGCACTCACCAGCGGCGCGGCTGGGAGCTGGTGGAGCAGAGCAGGCTGGGGCCAGGTCGTTCCACTTCCCACTGCGTGCCGGGTGCGCCTGATCCCTCCTGCCGTCCACCGGGATGTAGCTCAGGGGAAGGGGCAGAGTGGGGGTGGAGCAGGGGTGGGAAGAGGGGGGTGGGGGCAGACCAGGGGTGGGGGCTGTGGGGAAGAGGCGGAGCAGGGGCAGGGGCAGCTTTCCTGGCCGGCTCAGCCAGACGGGGGATCGGATTGGCTGCTGGAGCAGTACACAGCTGCGTGGGGCACCAGGAATTTTGGGCCAATTTGGTGCCTCCACATCCCTTAACCAGGCCCTGTCCCTGAGGTGTGGGCTGCTGTCTGCATAGGCCCTTTCCCAATCTTCCTCACCCTCTTGTCTGGAGTCTCCTGTGTCTCTGCTTTCTAAGCACAGACTCACTCTGGCTGTTCAGAGGAGGGGAGGCCCATGCCTATGCGTGGCCAGCAGACAGCGACAAAGACCCCAAGGCAGCCTGCTCCCTGCCACGCCAAACCCCACTGAAGGCCACCCACAGACCAGCATGTGGGGCGGCTGCTGATGCTCTGTGGCCAACATCAGAAGACGGTAGGAAAGCAGGGCCAGCCCCCCTGGTGGGGCCTCTTACCGTTCCCACTCCAGGTGCTCACTTTGGCAGTGGGGCAGGAGATTTTACCCCAAGAGGCTTTTCCCCACCTGGCGAGAAGCAGAGAAACACCCAGGCTCTGAAGACGCTATGTAGCAAGTACCCTCCAGCACAGGGACAGGCGCACACTTGGAAGAGGGAAACTGCTCCATACACTAGCCCGGGCAGCCGCCCATTTTCTTTGGCAAGTCAGGAAGGGCAAAGGCGAGACTGGAAGAACCTGGGGCTCGTGCCCCAGCCTTTGTGACACCCAACCCCCAACTCCTTCCCGGGGCTCTAGCTGAAGCCAGAGCATTGGCCTGAGCGGCCAAGAAGAGGTTCCAGCCCTGAAGGGAGAAGGACGTTCAGCCCAAAGGTAAAACTGCACAAGCACAACCACGAAAAGACTTGACCTTTCAATCGCCTGATTGGAAGGCAGATGCCTTATCCATTAGGCCATGTGGTCACCTGAGAAAAACTTCTCCAAGTACTTCTTTAGAGAAGACGGACACTGTGTTCCTCAGACTTGGGTCATCTAGTGAGGGGAGCCAAGACTCTCTGGGCACAAGAAGTCGAGTTCCCAGCGAGATGTGAGACTTAATTCTCTGGAGCCAGGTGCAGGGCTTTGGCAGGGAGGCTCAGGCATTGGGGATTGAGGTGCAGCGAACAGACCGGCTGTCTAGGTGTGGAGATTTAGTTGCACTGAGGCACAGGAGGGAGGAGGAATCCCGTGATGGTCAGTGGCTGTGCAGAAAAAAGGGTGTTGATTCCCCCATCCTAAATGGGCTGGTTGGCTTGACCCTTCTCCCCTCTGCAGAGCATGGCGGGGGCTGCAGCTCACCCCTCGTGGGGCAGGAGGGCACAGGTGCAGGGTGCTGGGCTCCGATGCACCTGGAAGGCCGCTCCGGTGGGGTGGGGCAGGGCTGGGCCGGGCCTGTGGTTTACGTCCTGTGTTGCCTGGTGCTGGGCCATTGCACAATCCCCAGCCACGCCGCACAGCGCACCCCGAGAGGGGGCAGGGGGCCAAGCAGATGATCCAGCACGAGGGGGGAGAGGATGTGTGGTTGGGGGGAGGAAAGGCCTTGGGCTGCACTGGGGGAGTGCAGAGCAGGGGTGACACCCCAGAAACCTGCAGCAAAGGGATGGACAGGTGGGTTGGGTGGATAGAAGAGGCAGCAAGCCTAAAAGGGGAGTGGAGTCTAGTGGTCAGAGCAGGGAGGCGGCTGGGCGCCAGGACCTCTGGGTTCTATCCCTGGCTCTGGGAGTGGAGGGGGGTCTAGAGGTGAGAGCAGGGGGACTGGGAGCCAGGACTCCTGGGTTCCATAGTGGTGGCTGTTTTTTCCTGTGTCTCCCTCCCTACAGATCCCAGCCCAGCCCCCTAGTGGAATCTGACTGGGGGAGGGGGTTGCCCTGTCACTCCAGACTATGATTCGATCCTCTCCCATCACAGGCTCTGACATCATGGAATCTCCCCCCGCCCAGGTCAGAAAGTAGGAGCCCCTCCCCGCATGCGGAGAAAGCTAGTGAGTCTCTTGGGTGTCTCTGGCAGAGGTGACAGCACCCACCAGACACCCACTCATGATTGCAAGGAGACCCCCCTGCACAGCCCCCTGCTACGAGGGGCCAGGGGCGCCCAGCCAGGGTCAGGAGGTGAGATGAGGTCGCAGTGGCAGGAAGGGGGCAGAGCTGGGGGTGGTGCCAGGTCTGGTGCTGGCTACACGGGGAAAAACCACACTGCTCCCCCGCAATACACACACACACACCCCTCCTGGTGTTGGGAGGGGAACAGGAGAAAGGACAAAAGAAGCAAGATACAAAGAGAAAGAAGGGGGAGAGGGATGGAGGAAAAGGTGAAATAAAAAGAACAATAATGTCCCCAGTGATTCTAAGGGAAAAAATCCCAGGTGAGCAATAAAATTCTGCCTCCTTAAGCTCGTGTTTTCCATGCCTAGAATTCAACTGTCACCAGATGGATCAGACTGAACAGGTTTCAAACCTCAAGGAGGCTCTTACCTTCTAAACAGGGACGGCTGTTTTCTAGTAAAATCAGGCAAAGGGAAGGAGAAAACTCGAAAGAGGTTCCTCCTGGCGCTCACGTACGTGAACCGGAATACTCTCTCAGTCCTCAAAGAGAGACCTGGAGAAGGAGACTTGCTGAAGCAAAGCCACAGGGGTCTCTGAGGTTTCCCTGGTCCCTCGCCCCTGTCCTGCCTGGCTGATGTCAGCATCTCTCTGTGAGGTCACCACCTCCCCACCACCTTTAACCAATAGTCTGAGGTCCTGCAAAAGGCCTTTGTGATGTCACTGCCACACCCCTCCCTTGCTGTGCTAATGTCCTGCCCCTGGCCAGGCACTTTGGAGGTTTGAGCTACTCCCTGTGGATCACCCCACTCAAGGAGCATTCGTTCTAGGCAGCAAGCCGGCTAGACAGGAAAACATCAGACACTGCTCCCAATGCTACACTCAATTTTTCAGAAATTAGTCGACTTTATGGCCAGAAGAGACCATTAGAGCATCTAATCTGACCCCCTGCATATCACAGGCCTCCTGTATGACACAATAGCTACTTTTGGGGCAAACACATTCCAGAAAGGCATCTAGTCTTCATTAAATGACATCAGGAGACGGAGAATCCACCACTTTCCTTGGTAGCTTGTTCCTGTGGTGAATTATCCTCGCTGTTGAATATTTGTGCCTTAGTTGTAATATGAATTTGTCTCTTTCCACCTTCCAGCCATTGGGTCTTGTTATGCCTTTCTCTGCTCGATTAAAGAGCTCTCTAATACCCAATCTTTTCTCTCCATTAAGACACTTCAAGACTTCAATGAAGTCACCTGCCAATCTTCTTTTGATCAGCTAAACGCGTTGAGCTCTTTCAATAGCTCACGAGAAGGCATTTTTCTCCAGCCCTCAGAACATTTGGCTCTTTGCTGACCCAGCTCCAATTTCACAACATCTTTTTCAAATGAGGACACCAAAACTGGAGCCTATTCCAATATCAGTCTCACTGATACCATGTCATCTCCTGTGACGTTATTGACATAATCTGTAACTGTATAGATCACCGTTGCAACCACTATTCTATATTTGCAGCCAATATTGTAGAAAGGTTGTCGTGTAAGGGGTCTGTGGAGATGTTCTGATTGGCTGATTAGAATTATGCTATCTCTAGATGTGTATCATTTTTATAGTTGAAGTTATGAATATTGGCTCTATGCTGCCAGTATTTCAAACTTGTGCTCTGCTTCCGGGGAACACTCCAGCCAGACAAGTTGGTGTCAATTCTGCCTAGCCTGCTTGATGGCCCATTAAGGACCATCAGCTATCAATCGACCCATTGAGAGAAGGCAGATACCGCTGGAGGGACTTTGCTACAAACTGAAGCTCTATACAAAGGACTGAATGACCCATCCCAGCTGTGGCTGTACTCCATAGACTTTATTTGGACCTGCAGAGTTTGCGGCGGAAGCTGTGTGGCTCTGTTCACGATGGCCGAGAAATGGTGCGAAATGGTTAGTTGAAAGAGTCGATAGAAAGAGGAGAGGACATTCAAAGTGGATTCAGGAGACAGGTGGTGCACCGTGCTGCACCGTCTGCTGGCAGCATGACGTCTGCCGTAGCTTTCACGGAGGGAGGAGCAAGTGACGGCACACACCCAGAAACATCTGCGAGAATATTTTTGCCCCAACCTTGGGATAGCTACCACAGTGCAATGCTCTGCCACTCCATGCTAGCCTCGGTACTGTGGACGCACTTCCCCAAATTCACGTGCTTTAGTGGGGACATAACATTGAATGTATGACCTCGATTCAGGAAATTTGAATAAAATTACTTTGGGGCACTTCGGTGGTGGGTCCCGGAGTGGAAGGACTCCCCGCTGCTGAATTGCCACCGAAGACCTGGAGCAGAAGAATTTCCGGGGGTCTGGGCGCCACGAGAGTTTTCTGGAGCCCCCGGAGTTAGTGAAGGACCCCACTCCAGGAGCCCTGAAAAACTCTTGTGGGGGCCCCTGCAGGGCCCAGGGCAAATTGCCCCACTTACCCACCCCTCCCCGGCAGCCCTGATGGGACCTGGAGCTACTGTTATTTCAGGACTCCTGTGAGACCCTAAGCTGGTTGGTTTGCACTCTGCTCTCATTGCTTCCCTCTCAGGACTCTTTCTCCTCCTCCCTCTCTGCTGCTCTCCTCCCCTAAACACTGAACCCAGCCCTTGCTGCTGCCAACGCCAACTAGCAGAAGGGCCTATAAGTCCCCTGCCTGAGGGGAGGCCAATGCATGTGGGGGGCCATAAGCAATATGATATTTTCTGTCTTATTCTCTAGCCCTTTCTTAATGATTCCCAAGATTCTCTTTGCTTTTTTGACCGTCGTTGCACATTGAGTGGATGTTCTCAGAGAACTATCCGCAGTGACTCCAAAATCCCTCACTTGAGTGGCAACAGCTATTTTTGGCCTCGTCATTTTATATGTATAGTTGGGATTATGTTTTCCAATGTGCATCACTTTGCATTTATCAACAAATCTGTCATTTTGTTGCCCTTTCACCCAGTTTTGTGAGCTCTTTTAGTAACTCTTCGCAGGCTGCTTTGGACTTAACTTTCCTGAGTAGTTTTGGATCATCTGCAAATTTAGCCACCTCACTGTTTATCCCTTTTTCCAGATCATTTATCAATATGTTGAATAGTACTTGTCCCAGACCCCCTGGGGGGCACCACTGCATTTTGAAAACTGAACATTTATTCCTACCTTGTAATCAGTTATTTACCCATGAGAGGACCTTCCCTCTCATCCCATGAGAGTGTAATAGAGCAGAATAGGGCTTCCTTGGGTGTGGGCATGAATTGACAATATATCAGGGGGTTGTGCACATTTATTGTCCTGGTGAAAAAGTGTGTCTGATACTCAGTCTTTGCTGCTCCTGCCAGCTGTGACTGCTGAGGACATTTTCCTTCTCTGCTCCAGGGTCTCTCTTCTGCCAGATTCTCAAAAAGTCAGGCACCCTGCAGACTATGGCAGAGCAGTTTGGTAATAGGCTGCAGGACTCACCACGTAGGAATGTAGTTGCTGTAGCACCTTGACTGTCCATGGGCCAAATCCTGCAGCCCTGGATAACCTCCCACTGATGGTGATGGGAATTGAGCCTTTGTAACTAGCTGCTGGTACCTGAGGTCTCAGCTATGGATTAAACTGGTGGCAAACACAGCTTCAGCCAAAGAAGTGAAGGATGTAAGTGAAAGAGCAAAGCCGGCCATCCGGGGAGCTGCTGCAGTCCCGTAACCACAGCTGGAAGGGAGAAGAGGAAAAACTCCCTAAAGTGCTGGGAGCAGCCCCGAGAAAAGGAAGTTTGTCAGTGAGATCAGTAGCAATAACTATGAAATGAAGGAGTGCTTTGTCCTCTGTGCCGACATGGCTGAATTGTGTTACTTTACTGTGAGAATAAGCTTTAAAATATCCTGCTCTAATTTCAGGATGGGTCTGTAACCATAACTGGACTCTGTGGGAAGTGGCCTCTGGATAGTGATCTTTGGGCAGAGCTGGCTGAAGAGCCTTCCTACTCACCAGGAGATTCTGCTAGTTCTTCCTTGCTGAACCTAGTTTGTCTGTCAGGCTCCTTTCTTTTATTTCTTCTAATGAAAAGAAAAGACCTCACTGCACAATCCTTGTTCAAGACACAGAGACCCTTTCTTGCAGCTAAGTCTTGGAAAGCATTAAGTGGTAAATCTGGAGCTGATGGAAAGGTTACCATGACTCAGAGTTGAGCTGAAGCTGCTGTGACTGGAACACAGAGCACTAATCAGTATCTGATCACAGCAGCTGGTGGGAGAAGCACATGTTAGAAGCCCTTTGTCAGCTCAGCTGTGGCTTTCTGTGCACTGAGCCAGCCTGCTCAAGGTCGGCAAGTCTTGATGTAAATGAGCAACATTTTTACTTTGGAATTTGAAGGTTTAGTCTTGGACCATCAAGTAGAATGGTTGCAAATTTCTTCTTGGGGAAGGCACCATGGCTTAGCTGGCTAAAGCAGCTGTCTAGTAAACAGGAGATCCCAGGTTCAACTCCCAGTGGTGCCTTATTCTATAGCTTTTGTCTCCTCTGCTCACATTTTCCTGTGCCTTCCTAGGAAACAGAAGAGACCTCCCTTGACAATCCAAGTAATTGCTTGTGAAGGAAAAGGCTTCTTTCCAGCAGAGCGTTGGAGAGAATCAAATCCTCAGTCTGGTGTTGATGAAAAGGCTATTGGCATTGGCATTGGTTGCTTCCGCTGCAATTTGCTGTGACAGGAGAGCCTGTGTTGTGCGGCCATGCAATTCACTGGGGATATCTGTGCACAGAGCCCCTTCTAGAGGGTTCTCTGCAGGGCTTGCAGGAAATGGAGAATGACTGTCCTTTCACCTTTCATGTTATTGTTGATGAAAAATGGAGCAGTTCGGGGAGAAGTCCCAGAGCGTGGCACCATGGCAGAGCTTGCCAAGAGAGCTGCTGGATAAAGAGCAGATTCAGGATCCAGCATCCAGTGCTGCCTTGCTGAACGTGCCTCCTCTTGTCACCTTTTGGTCAATCTTTTTTGTTAATGGAGAAGCCCGACTCTGGCTCGCCATGCAAATGCTTGCAAACGAAACGGGTCTTTTTGCTGACAACTGTCAAAAGGAGGCTTTGGATAAACATGGAAACAAGGTCAAGGTCACTGTAACTCATCTTGCATGTGCAGCTGTTGAAGCTACAAGGCAGAGCACTAAGCACAGTATTACCACGGCTGGTCACAGCAGGATCTCTGTGTGGTGGGATCCGTGGGGTACAATCCCAAACTGTGGAACTGCTCTGTCCTCTTATCTCTCCAGCCTGGGCTGTGTCTTACAATGCTGCACTAGTGACAAGCAGCAAAACCCCCTCCATGTGCTGTGATCACTCAGCCAACAACATGCAGCAATGCACCCAACTAAGTGGCATGAATGCTCTATAAGCCACTCCTCAATTATACATAGAGAGACACCAGCATATCTCCCCAGCCCTCAGCCTTGCACCTCAGAAATGTACCATCTTACACTGCTCAAAACCTCTTGAAAAGTGCAAGCTCATTAATTAATTCACCACTTCCTCAAAAAGAATGTGAACATGCACCAGCCTTTTTAATCTGAGCAGCTTTCCCAAGCACTTTGGACAATTTCACAAGTAAGTATAAAACATTAAAATAAGTTTATTAACTACAGAAAGATAGATTGTAAGTGATTATAAGTGTTAGGCAGAGAGGTCAAAGTTGGTTACATAAATGAAAATAGAATCTCAGTGTGACATTCTAGACCTTTGGGGGAGCGGGCTGTAATCCCCATATTCCTCATTTTCATATAATCGTGATCTTACATATAGAGCATGACTTGTAAGGTACCAGGGGAAAGGATATGGTCTGCTGAAAGTCATTTCTCTACCCATAGATGTATACCATTGATTGTGCAGTATGGTTGTCACTATGCTGTAAGTTGGGGGAATCAGCCATCACCTGCATGAGGCCACACGAGGGGATTGTTCAGCCTTGCTTGGAGAGACCTGACTCTGAAGAGGGCCACAAAGCCAATGGGGAAGAAAGACATGATAAAAGGAGAGACATTCGCCAAGCTTTATCTCTCTCTTCCACCTCCACCTACAGCCATCACCACACTAAGCGACTGAAGAGCTGATCAAAGGGGAGACCCCGGCTGAAAAGCAACCGGCCAGCCTGTGGTGAGAAGCATCTAAGTTTGTAAGGGCACTGAAAGGGTTAAGATCAGCTTAGAATGCGTTTTGCTTTTATTTCACGAAAACAGCGAGGAGTCTGGTGGCACCGTAAGAACTAAGAGATTTATTTGGGCATAAGCGTTCGTGGGTCAAAAACCCACTTCTTCAGATGC
Organism: Mauremys reevesii; assembly: GCF_016161935.1. Taxonomy (NCBI): domain Eukaryota; kingdom Metazoa; phylum Chordata; order Testudines; family Geoemydidae; genus Mauremys; species Mauremys reevesii. The sequence goes on from NC_052634.1 coordinate 40,300,130, forward strand.
ATGGAGTGAAAATTGCAGATAAAGGCATAAATATATATTGGAACATGACATGAAGGGAGTTACCTTACAAGGGGAGAACCAGTGTTGAAGGCCAATACAGTCAGGGTGGATGTGGTTCACTCCCAATAATTGATGGGGAGGTGTCAATACGAAGAGAGGGAAAATTGCTTTTGTGGTGAGCCAGCCACTCCCAGTCCCTATTCAAGCTCAAATTAATGGTGTTAAGTTTGCAAATAAATTATAACTCTGCAGATTCTCTTTGAAGTGTTTTTGAAGTTTTTTGAACAGCTACTTTTAAATGTGAATGTGTGAATGTGTAATTGGACTAGTGACTGTTCAAGTCCCATATGGTCCAGTTATAGTCATCATATGAAGACTAGATGCCTTTCTGGGATGTGTTTGCTCCAAAAGTAGCTATTGTGTCATACAGGAGGCCTGTGATATGCAGGGGGTCAGATTAGATGCTCTAATGGTCTCTTCTGGCAATAAAGTCGACTAATTTCTGAAAAACTGAGTGTAGCATTGGGAGCAGCGTCTGATGTTTTCCTGTCTAGCCGGCTTGCTGCCTAGAACGAACGTTCCTTGAGTGGGGTGATCCACAGGGAGTAGCTCAAACCTCCACAGTGCCTGGCCAGGGGCAGGACATTAGCACAGCAAGGGAGGGGTGTGGCAGTGACATCACAAAGGCCTTTTGCAGGACCTCAGACTATTGGTCAAAGGTGGTGGGGAGGTGGTGACCTCACAGAGAGATGCTGACATCAGCCAGGCAGGACAGGGGCGAGGGGCCAGGGAAACCTCAGAGACCCCTGTGGCTTTGCTTCAGCAAGTCTCCTTCTCCAGGTCTCTCTTGGAGGACTGAGAGAGTATTCGGGTTCACGGACATGAGCGCCAGGAAGAACCTCTTCCGAGTTTTCTCCTTCCCTTTTAGTGATTTTACGAGAAAACAGCCATCCCTGTTTAGAAAGTAAGAGCCTCCTCGAGGGAAGAGGTGTCATGGGGATATCACAGTTCAGATGCCGGTGCCCCCCCCCCATGTAAGGAACTTCCCACCACCCTGCTCTGTGTTCGCTGTGCGGGAGAGAGCAGCATCCACAGCAGTGATTTGCTCCTGGCTGCCGGAGCAGAGCAGCAGGCTCAGCTGTCAGAACTTCCCAGAGCTATGAAAGGGAGGGTCCCATGGCTCTGTAGCAGGAATGCAGGGCAGGCGAGTTCACAGCGGGCATTGTGGGATACTGGAGGAGGCCAGTTATGGTGATATAATGAACAGCAGCGTTTACAGTGACACTCTCTCACTTTAAGTTTGCTGCAAAAAGCTCCAGACTGCTCATCAAATTCGTTTTATTTTGTCACCTAAACAGGGCAGTGTTGTCACCAGACGTGGCATTGCAGTGTGTACACCAGCCACAAGTTGCTGACCGAGGGAGCGCTGTGTGTTTTTCACACACCTGAGCAATATAATTCTGCTGAAATAACTTTGTAGTGCAGACCTGGCCAAAGATTCACTCACATACAACTTGTAAGGGAAACATCACCTGCTCCTCTGCTTTGCAGAATCCAAACACAAGCAAAGCTTGTCAGGCCCCGGTGGAGATGGCAGGTAGTCAGATGTGGGCAGACACTGTGTTTTAGCCACAGGCAGGTGCCATGGCTTAGCTGGCTAAAGCATCTGTTTTGTAAATAACAGATCCTGGGTTCAACTCCCAGTGGTGTCTTCTTGACCGGTTGTTGGGGCACCTGCTATTGGCTACTGTCAGAAGACAAGATTCAGAGCTAGATGGACCTTTGGTCTGGCCCAGTGTGGTTTTTCTTATGGTTTAAATAACACTCACTGGCACTGATAATAGAGTTACTGAAGGTTTGGGAGTTAGGAGCGGGTAGGTCAGTGGTCCGGTCCCCACACAGATGACCTCCTCCCTCTGGGACAGGGGCAGGTCTGAGCTCTCACCCAAATGCTCATTGTGGCTGCCAGAATCTGTGAGCAGCTCGTTTAGTTTACGCCAAAGGTTGAGTCCTGCTTTGTGCACCGTGTGTGAGAATGAAAATCCTAAACCACCTTTTGAAATAACGAATGCAGCAGGACGTGTTATTGTCCCTGCCCCAGAGCAGACAGACCAATGGAGAAATGCCGTCGAGTCCAGGGTAATACTCCACTGTCATTTTACCTTTTTTGCTGGCTAAACTCCTTCTTCTCTGCGCGGCCCAGGCTGTCCTCTGCCTCAGCTGCTGCTCCCGGCCTGCTCTAGAGTCAAACACGCAGGGCCCCCAGGGGAACAGAGGCTGGGACAGGGCAGCAGCCTGGGCTGGGCTGGGCAGATGCTGGGAGTTCTCGTTCCCTGAAAACTGGCCCGGCTCCCTTCTCAACAGCAAACAAATCAATTCCACGTCCCCTCCCCAGAAAAACCAGCCTGGAGCCAAGGGCAGCAGGGGACGATTCCCTGCAGTTCCCACCGAGGCAGGAGAGAACCCAGGGTGTTTCTAGCAGAGCTTATGGAACTGACATGGGGAAACCAGCCTTTAACAACAGGCAGTTCCAGTTTAAGCTCAGTGTTTTTAACAATTTCTACAACATTAAATAACCCTTCAATCGTAGTGTCACCATCCATAAAATTGCTTCAGCCTCCTAAGTGCACAACTAAACATCTCTTCAAATCCAAGGGAGTGGAGATCAGTCAATGTTCAGAGTCATCCCACATAAAAGAACCATGTTGTGGTACATACTGGCCCCATCATGTGGCCATCGCTTTTCCCTCCTCCTCCAGAGTCAGAATGTGATCAGCTCTCACTGAGGGGGTGCAACACCCCTCCCTTGGTCTCTGTGCCAGAGCTCCTATCAGCTCAGTGTCCTTCCTGCAAGAGTCGGCTGCTGAGAGGGTTGCAATGGGGTAAATGAAGGCAGAGGAGGATTGTTCCTGATGGGGTTTCTTTGTGTTGCTCTGTGATCCTGCTGGAGGAAGCATCATTTGTGTTTGTTTCAGTGGCTTGGGTTGGTCTCAGGTTGTGACCATGGGTACAGGGATTCCTGCGCTTTCTGCTCTTAGCCCCTCAGGGAATGGACAATGGAGCAGCTTCAGAAATTGGATAGAAAGTAGCCTAAAAAAGTGTCTCATAAGTGAGAAGAAAAACAACATCATCATCTGGTGGTCTAGTGGTTAGGATTTGGCACTTTTACTGCTACGGCCTGGGTTCAATTCCCAGTCAGGGGGAAAGTGACTTTAAACCAAAACTGCTTCAATTATTCTTCACTTACAACATAAACAAATCCCTGGTATTTTCCTGTTTCCCCCATCTTCCCAGTGTCTCCATGGCAGGGCCGGCTCCAGGCACCAGCACAGCAAGCAGGTCTGTGGGGTGGTCAATGGAAAGGGGAGGCTTCAGCAGCAATTGGTCCCTCTCAGAGGGAAGGACTGGAGGCCAAAAGCAGCAGAGGTAGAGCTGCAGCTGATTGCAGCTTTTTTATTTTTTTTTCCACTTGGGGTGGCAAAAACACTGGATCTGGCCCTGCTCCATGGAAGACAATTTGTTAAATCCCAGATGAGTGGAGTTCTATCAGTTCTCAGTGACCCTAAGAACCAGCAGCCTCCAGGACAGCAGGTTTGGCCCTCAGAGCAGGGAATGTGTCCCCCATGCTGCTCTTAGGCCACTGGATGCTCTGGGAATAGGACAGCTCTGAGTGTAAGCTACAGCCCAGCTGGGGATGTAGTGCAGCGATAGAGCACATGCTTTGCATGTATGAGGGTCTGGGTTCAATCTCCAGGTTCTTCTTTTCACCCTGCTGCTTTGCTCATGCCCAGAGGGGATGTGGCCCACCAGTCTCCCTGCGCCAGTTTCAATCCTGCTCAGTGAGGGGCAAGTGCCAATTGCATGGAAGGTCCTTGTGGGGGGTTTCTGCTCCTAAGTCACCTCAGTACATGTAAGATTCCCACCCGCTGTGCTGCTTGGGACAAGGGTAGATGAGAAGGGCGAATCCTCCAGCACTGGAGGGAAAGGTCCCATCTGCACAGACTGAGAGGCAAGGAAACAGAGGGGCAGTCAGTGCTCAGAGAGGAGAGAGGTCAGTGATTTACACCCACCAGGGGACACTGTCTTTTTGAGTATCACAGGGGCAGCTGTGTTAGTCTGGATCTGTAAAAAGCGACAGAGTCCTGTGGCACCTTATAGACTAACAGACGTACAGGAGCATAAGCTTTCGTGGGTGAATCCCCACTTCCTCAGATGAATGCAGTGGGAATTCTGTGCCTGGCTAGCCAACTCCAAAAGCAGTTTCTCCTCCCTTGATGCTCACACCTCAACTGCTAGAAGAGGGCCTCATCCTCCCTGTTTGAACTAACCTCCTTATCTCTAGACTGATTCTTGCCTGGATATTTATACCTGCCCCTGGAAATTTCTATGACATTCATCTGACGAAGTGGGGATTCACCCACGAAAGCTCATGCTCCAATATGTCTCTTAGTCTGTAAGGTGCCACAGGGCTCTTTGTCTTTTTGAGGCGAGTGCAGCTTGCTTGGGATGGTGCTGATGATGGATAGAAAAAAGGCTGGAGTCAATGACAGATGAGACCACAGAAGGGAAAGGGGAATGGAAGCCCCACAGAAGGTCCTGGGTGATCAGATGCCCCAGTTATTGCACCCTGGCCTGTCACAGAGAGAGAAAAGACCCAGCGGGACCCAGCCCCCCTACAGTGATCCCATGGACAAGAACCTGGCTGGGAGTGGGGTGAAGGTTCCCTCTGGGCAAATGGGAGCTGAAATCCCTCAGTGTCCTGGAGTTTAAGCAATGGAAGCTTCAAACCCTGCACGGGTTTGGGCTGAGGTGCATCAGCAGAAGGTTGGACTGGACACGGGAGGCAGGTTTATATAATTTTTGGTGGTGCCCAGAATGGGACTAAGTCCTGCCCCACACCCCACACACACCTGCCTAAGGCTCTGGGGGGGGAGTTTGGGTGTGGGAGGGAGAGGGGCTGGGCTCTGGGAGAGAGTTTGGGTGCAGGGTCTGGGCTCAGTCAGGGGGTTGGGGTGCAGGAGAGTGTGCAGCTGTGGGAAGAACAACTTGGGATTGCTTGGGGAAGCCACCTTTAAAAACACAAGTGTAACATGCTAGTTACATTTTAATAAGACCAAATTAAATGGTGCAGGACAGAGCCATCTCCAGTCTATTGTCCTGGTCAATGGGAGCCATCAAGAGTCCAAACCACTATTAATGGCCCACACTTTGCATCATTACAACAGAACCTCAGAGTTATAGTTCATATTTCTAGTTTCAGACACAGGAATGATCGGTTCATACAAATAGGATGAACACACTCAGTAGATTATAAGCTTTGTAATGATACCTTACAAGAGACCTTTTGCATGAAACATAGTCCAGTCACTTTATATTCACACTCATTAGCATATTTTCATAAAATCACATGGAGTGCAACGTCACAGCAGGGAAAGGGTTTTACTGCAGCACCTGGGAGCAGTTGAGTTTCATGTTCAGGCTGTGGTATGAGTTCCTCCAGGTTTCTCGTAAGCACACAGGGACCTTAGCGGGTGCTCTCGATACAGGAATGGCCCAGATATGATAAAGTGATGGGAATTGCATTTTCCTTTTTTAGTTTTGTATTTCCAATGACATTTCTGTTTGTGATTTCATTTTGCTTTGTATAACTGTGTTTTCTCCTGGATTTGATATTTAACTAAAAAAAGAATAAGGCCTCAGGGCGCCAGATGGAGGAGCAGGCTGGGGCTAGGACTGCTAAGAGAGCAAGAGTAGCAAGTTTTCTGTATTGTTTCCTGCCCTCATTTTCATGACGAGTTTCTCTTCTGCACAAAATTTGCTTTTTTTTAACATGTGAGCCTGGCTAGCTCAGTTGGCAGAGCATCAGACTTTTAATCTAAGGGTCCAGCGTTCAAGTCCCTGGTCAGGTGAAGCAGGACCCATTCCTCTTAAAATGGAAGAAGGCATCTCTCTAGGGTGTTATTTGACCTTTTTTCCCCAGGACTTGGCTTTTCACTAGGAAGGGCCATGTACTGCCTGGGACTGAAGGGGCAACTTCCTCACATGCCCACTGGCCTCTCAGGCTGGATTAAGAAAGGCCTCTGGGAGCTGCAGCAAACTGCTGCATGACAACTTGGTGAGCAAATGCAGGGCTGCCTGCACAGGGTCGTCCACACCAGAGCTCGGCAGAGGTCTGGGGGTTCCCTATTGGTCCCATGGTGTAAGGGCAGCACTCGGGACTTTGAATCCTGCAATCTGAGCTGAAGTCTCGGTAGGATCTGAGGGCAATTCCTGTGCCACAAACCCTGCTGGGTCTTCCAAGGCTCTGTCTTGCTCTCTCAAAGGCCATGAAAGCCTGTCTTTCACCCGCTAGCTGTTGTGACTTGAGCACAAGAGGGGACGTTTGATCCAGAAGCCTGGCCATGCCTGGAGTCCTGTAGGGAGGGATACAAGCTCCATTTCCTCTCAGTCCTGAAGCTGGGCTGCAGCCTGGCCTAGGAGGCAGCCCTATTGGTTGACCTACTGGCCCAAAGTCACTCAGGCGGTGTTGGTGTTCCCCAGGGATGCTGAAGGGCCTAAGGGAGGGAGGCTCAATACTCCCCCCATCAGTCAGGGTGGAAGAGACGGGCTGCAAGCAGGGCCGGCTTTAGGCCGGTGCCCGATTCCCGGGTGGGCCCCGCGCCTGAGAGGGCCCCGCGCCGGCAGCGTCTCCCGGAAGCAGCAGCTGTTGTTGCTAGGCAACGAGAGACGCTGGCCGGCTGAGGCAGAGGCAGCCGCCTGGGTGTTGCAGGTCAGGAGGGGGGAGGAGGCACATGTGCTTTGCAGCCTTCCTTCCCCTCCCCCACCCCCAGCACTCACCTGGAGGAGACGCCGAGGGAGCTTCCGGTCCGGTGGGAGACAGGAATCTCTGCCGTGCACCTCACTCACCTGAGCAGCTGCTGGGGCTTCCAGCCGTGAGTGTCTGACCCTGTGATTCCCCGGAGGGTTGTAATATTGGGCTGGTTTTGTGGTTTTCGTGGTGTTGCTGTTTGAGGGTGAGTCGGTGCCTGCCTGTGTCTGGTTCAAAACTAAAGTCGGGATCATGTAACCCAGGAAAAAAGCCCCGAGCCGGTACTTAGTGCTGTGAACTCCAGGTGAGAGAGAGGGGGGGGTTTGGAGGAGGAAACCAAATACATCAAGAGGGGAGAATGCGAAAGGTCTGCAACACGGCAGGCTGAGACTTCTCTCCCCCCCCTTCCTGGCAAGAGGGGAAACTGAGGCATGGCATGATCTGATTCCCCTCTCCAAATTATTTTGCAAAGAAAGAGGACGGAGGCTCCTATCCAGACCAGTTCCCTCCCATCAACTCTGCTTTCCCTGCTGCAAGATCTCTGTAGGGGCTGAATATTTCCATTAAACTATGGCGCCTTCATTTGCCCTACAACAATAAATTAGAGCAGCTTTCGGGGGGGGGCTATTCCCCTCCCCCAAAGCTGTGGGGATATTAAAGTTTTTTTGAGGGGGGGCATGATAATATTCCAGATCAATCAAATGCCCAGCTCAGCTTTCTAGCCATCCAGCAGCTAGGGCAGGGAAGGAAGGTACTCTTGGTGCAGAGTGGTTGCAAAACAGGGGTGAATTTAGCGGGGGGGGGGTCCAGTTGAAATCCCGCCTCATGCAGCCATACAGAATCGCTGGCAGCGCTGGGAGAGGCCAGGAGTGGAAGCAGGTGGCCTGGGGGTGGGGGGACATTTGCCCTCAGTTCTGGGCTCTGGGATGGACTAGGCTGGGTGGTGGGTTCAGTCTAGTCTTCCAGCCTGTTGCTCTCACTGGGGTTTGTGGTTTTCATCTGGCTCCACTGAAAAGATCAAACAAGCCCAGTAGAAAAGCGGGGTGAGAGAGGCGGGAAAGGGTGTGTAATGGGTTAAAGTGACCCATCAACGAAAGAGTAAAACCAGAGTTTGACTGGGTTTCCCCCCAGCCACCACTCCTGCAAACACTGGGCAAGGGGCAGCCCCATTCCCCACCGAGGCTATGGTGAGGGGCAGCAGAGGAGGAAGGAAGCCACATGTGATGGCAGTCCCCTCCCCTCCCCCCCAAGCACCCAGCACCCCCTCTCTGGCCCCCAAACTCTGTCCCAGAGCCTGCACCCAGCCCTCCGCAATCCCTCCCAGAGCCTGCACCCCTCCACCCTTCCTGCACCCCACCCTGTGCCCCAGCCCAGAGCCTTCACCCCTCCACCCTTCCTGCACCCCACCCCGTGCCCCAGCCCAGAGCCTGCACCCAGCCCTCCACACTCCCTCCCAGAGCCTGCACCCCTCCACCCTTCCTGCACCCCACCTGTGCCCCAGCCCAGAGCCTGCACCCAGCACCCAAACTCCGTCCCACTCAGCCTGGGCAAAGCTCTCCTCCGTCTGGCTCCCAGCCCCTCTCCAAGGCTTGCAGGTGTCTGGAGGTGCTGCCTTCCACACCTTCCTCACTCACACCTCATCCATTCAACAGGGCAACTGATTACAAAGTGCAGGGAAGATCTGATTCTACTCCAAGCAAAAAGACATTTTTCTTTTACCTTAATTACACTACCTTAGGGGCCCGCTATAACATATTACCAAGGTTCAATACAAAGTCATATAAAAGTTATACAAAAATGCATAATACAGAGATTTATCTACAACTGCATTGATTGACTGCTGTGTGCAGTAATATAGTGACCCCTGGGGCTTTGAATGAGGCGTTATACTTGGGGGGAAGGGTGAGGGGGTGAGTGGGCAAAGAGGCGAGCAGTGAGCCAGCAGGGGCTCTAGGGGCTGGCCTGGGGAGGGAGAAGGTGAAAGGAGGCGAGTGGTGGGTGGGGGACTGACTAGGAGGGACGCAGCAAGCCAGCGGGGGCTAGGGGTGAAGAGGGGTATGATGGTGGGGCTGAGCAGCAGGGAGGGGGCAGGTCCTATTTTACTGCTGTGATCTGGTCACCCCATGTGTGCCATTTCTTCCTGCCCCCACCCCTGAACCTTGTTTTGATGGGGCGGAGCTGGGGAAGGAGGGTTTGTTTCCCGGGGCCGGGCGGCGCTGGAGGGGGGGGAAGGATGGGGGCAATTTTATATTAATAAGGAAATATTTTATAAATTTTAATAAAATAGTGAAGAAAATCAGTTGTACAACTATCAAAACAAATTATTTTCCTGATATGGAAGTGCAAATCAGCTAATTAATATATGATGCAATGTATGTAATAGATAATTTTGTTATTATTTATATAGTCATGGAAAGTAAATACTACATGGAAGAAATGAAAGGGGTTTTTTTTAAGTTTTTTTTGTTTTAGTCGTCCCTGCTGTGGCCCCATCGAAACTGTTCGAATTGGGCCCCGCACTTCCTAAAGCCTCCCTGACAATGAGGCTAATCATCTAGTGGAACAAGTTCCGCAAGGGACGTGGTTAAATCCCCATCTCTGCCCTGTGTAAATGAAGACCGCAGCTCTTGCTGCAAGACACCTGGTGTGTGGGTGTCCCTGTTCCCCCTTCAGAACCTCTGGTACATGGTGCTTCCCTGCTCCCAGTTCAAGATCCCCATCATGTGGGGGCACAGGTGGCAGGTTATACACATTTGCGGTGCCCAGGCTCCAGGAATATTCAGGGCCGGGTGCCCTGCTCCAGCAATATTTGGAGCTGGGTCTCTCCCCCGGCCCTGCCTGGATCGGGCCCCGGCCCCCGCGGGTCTCCCCCCGCCCCGCCGCGTCCCTGCCTGGAGCAGGTCCCAGCCCCCGCCTGGCCCCTGCGTGCCCCCTCCACCGCACCCTGTCCCTGCCTGGCAGAAAGCAGCGCGCCTCTCCCCTGCCTGCTCTGTGCTGCTGGAGGGCTCCCGGCAGAACTACTGTCTGCTGCCGCAGGGTCCTAGCGCCTGCCCTCCATTAATGGCAAGGCAGGCTGCCCTTACCCTGCCCTTCTGCCCTAGCCCTGAGCGTCCCCAACACCCCAAACCCTCATCCCCAGCCAGAGCCCTCATCCCCCTGCACCCTGATCCTCGGCCCCAGCCAGAGCCCTCGTCCCCCCCGCATCCTAATCCTCAGCCCCAGCCCTGAGCCCTCATCCCCCCACACCCTAATCCTCAGCCCCAGCCAGAGCCCTCATCTTCCTGCACCCTAATCCTCAGCCCCAGCCAGAGCCCTCATCCCCCCGCACCCTAATCCTCAGCCCCAGCCAGAGCCCTCATCATAGCGAGGCCAACCTGAGCACAGACACCTGCTCAGCACCCCGGGGTGCAGCCCTGAACTCCGGCAATCAGCTATGCTCAGCTGCCCACCCAACAAATGTTACACGCAGGAGCCTTCGTGCCTCGCGTGTTCAGGTCCCTCCCAGCGCCAGCTTTAAACTCCGCTACTCAGTTCTAAGCTTTGGCCACACGGGGGCAGCCCGGAGCTCAGCCAACTCCTCCCGTTGCTGGTTGCGTTTCCCACTCCTCGTGGCAGGTTCACACCCCGCAGGCAGATCTCTGAATCGGAGCCGAACCATTCCCCAAATCCAGCGCTTTAGCAGCAGCTTTGCTAGGAAAGCGCTGACATCCCCAAGTAACGTAAGAGCCAGAGCGCTGTGTCCAGGATCTTCTATTGGGCCCCTCACCGTGGTGTCTGTCAGGTGCAAGGAGAAACCAGGGAAATGTTTTCATGGCGTTTAAGGGCAGAAGGGGCCATTAGCTCAGCTGGTCTGACCCCCGAATAACACAGAATTACACCATGACACGTATTGATCCCACAGACCTTAGATAGATCAAAGCGTTTCAGCCCTCAGGAAGGAGGCTAAACTGGGTACCAGAGGCAGCGAACAAGGGGCCCCCAAGGCAATGGCAGGGAACTGACGAGGTGAAATATGCCCAGATGATCCCAGCAGGTGACCCACCCCCATGCTGCAGAGCTGGGAGTCCCTGTTCCTGCTGCCCTTAAGAATCTCTGGTGGTAAGTGGGTCCCCCCAGTTCCCCAGATAAGAATCCTCCATGTGGTTTCCCTGGCTTCACCTCCAGATAAGAACATTGTGTGGAGGGGGTGGGAGGCAGGTTTTCTGGCAGATATGTAAAGGGGACTGTGTCTCCCTGTCTGGCCCAGGCTCCTGGGAGGAAGTGATCTCAGTGTGTCTGGCTGTCTCCATTCCTCCCACCCATAAGAATCCCTGGTGCGTGGGTGCACCCTAGACCATTAAGGATCTCTGGTGGGTGGGTGTCTCTCTCCCCCTAGTCAGGATCTCTGGGGCGTGCCTGTATAACAAGAGACTTTGACTCACCCAGGCTGGGCTGCCATCATGGAACAGACCAGGTCCTTCTGTGGAGGGTTTGCGTTCCTCCAAGGACGTGATCTCAGTGTGTGTGGGTGTCCCTGTCCCTTCAACCCTTAACAATCCCTGGTGCGTGGGTGCGCTGGGCCCCATTACAATCCCCTCTGTCTTATCCCCCATGAGGGATCCGGTGGCTGTGGGTGTCTCCACGCTACTGGGGGTGTCTGGTGCCCCTGTCCCTCCTGGTTAATAGTGGAGTGTGTGGGTGTCCCCCCGCCCGTTAAGAATCCGTGTTGTGTGGATGCCCCCGTTCTTCTCATTAAGAATGGTGCAACGGAGCATATGGGTGTGTCCCCCACCCCATGAACTAGCTCCTGTGTGTGGTTCCCCTCCCCCCATCCAGGCTCTGTGGGTGTCGCTGTTCCTCTTTTCAAGATCCGTGTTGCAGGGGGGCGTCCCTCCCCCCAAGTCAGAATCCCCAGTGTGTGGGTGCTCCCATCCCCCCATCCAGGCTCTGCGGGGGGTGTCTGTATAAAAAGAGACCGTGTCTCACTGTCTTGCCCAGGCTACGCTGCAGGGGCTACTCACAGGCACAACCCCACTACTGATCAGCACAGGAGTTTTGACCTGCTCCGTTTCCGACCTGGGCCGGTTCACCCCTCCTTAGGCAACCTGGGGACCCCAAGCTTCCCCAGGATCACCATATTGATGCCGAACTTAGTGCGGACACCTGATCGGCACAGCCCCCTCGGAGGCAGGGCTCAAGCCCAAGTGTCTACACTGTAATTTTATAACCCTGCAGCACGAGCCCCACAAGCCTGAATCAACTGACCCAGGGTTTGAGAATAGTGGCTTGGGTGTGTTAATGGCAGTGTAGACATAATGCTGGGCTATGTCCACACTGCAATGAAACACCCACGGCTGCCCCGTGCCAGTGCAGGCTCCCAGGGCTTGGGGCATGGGGTGGTTAATTTGCACTGTAGACATCTTGGTTCAGGTTCAATACTGGGCTCTGGACCCCACAAGGTTGGTAGTGAGTTTAGCAAGCGAAAAAGGTAAAATGGCAGGGGAGTATTACCCTGGACTCAATGGCATTTCTCCATTGGTCTGTCTGCTTTGGGGCAGGGACAATAACACGTCCTGCTGCATTTGTTATTTCAAAGGGCGGTTTAGGATTTTCATTCTCACACACGGTGCACAAAGCAGGACTCAACCCTCGGTGCAAACTAAATGAGCTGCCCACAGGTTCTGCCAGCCACAATGAGCCCTTTGGTGTGAGAGCTCAGACCTGCCCTTGTCCCAGAGGGAGGGGGTCATCTGTGATGGGCTTGGACCACTGACCTACCCGCTCTTAACTCCCAAACTTTCAGTAACTCTATTATCAGTGCCTGCGAGTGTAATTTAAACCCTAAGAAAAGCCACACTGGGCTAGACCACAGGTCTACCTAGCTCTGTGTTTTGTCCTCTGACAGTAACCAATACCAGGTGCCCCAAGAGTTATTCAACAAGGCACCACTGGGAGTTGAACCCATGATCTCCTGTTTACAAGACAGGTGCTTTAGTCAGCTAAGCCATGGTGCCTGCCTGCCTGTAGCTAAAACACAGTGTCTGCCCACACCTGACTCCCTGCCATCCCCACTGAGGCCTGACAAGCTTTGCTTGTGTTTGGATTCTGCAAAGCAGAGGAGCAGGTGAGGTTTTCCTTGCAAGCTGTGTGTGTGTGTGTGTGTGTGTGTGTGTGTGTGTGTGTGAGAGAGAGAGAGAGAGAGAGAGAGAGAGAGAATCTTTGGCCAGGTCTGCACTACAAAGTTATTTCAGCATCATTATATTGCTCAGGTGTGTGAAAAACACACAACGCTCCCTCGGTCAGCAAAATTGCCCTGTCAGCAAAACGCTCCCTCTGTCAGCAAAATTGCCCTGTTTTGGTGACAAAATAAAACCACCTTGATGAGAGGCCTAGAGCTTTTTGCAGCAAACTTAAAGTGACAGAGTGTCAGTGTAAATGCTGCTGGTCATTATATCACCATAACTGGCCTCCACCAGTATCCCATAATGCCTGCTGTGAACTCGCCTGTCTTACATTCCTGCTACAGAGGCTGGGCCCCTCCCCTTTCATAGCTCCAGAAAGTTCTGACAGCTGAGCCGCTATCTACACCGGGATTAGGTTGATAGAACTGCATTGCCAGCCTAAGTAATGTAATTACAACAACCTAATTTTGTAGCGTAGACCTGTCCAAAGAATCACACACACACCTTGGGAGCAAAACGTCACCTGCTCCTCTGCTTTACAGAATCCAAACACGAGCAACACTTGTCAGGGCTCAGTGGGGATTGGCAGAGAGTCAGGTGTGGGCAGACATGATGTTTTAAGTAACAGCAGGTGCCATGGCTTAGCTGGTTACAGCACCTCTTTTGTAAACAGAAGATCCTGGGTTCAACTCCCAGTGGTGCCTTGGGGAGTGGCTTTTGGGGCACCTGGTATTGGCTACTGTCAGAAGACAAGTTTCAGAGCTAGATGGGCTCCTACGCTGCCTCTTTCTCCAAGACACTGCTCTCTGCCCCCTCCCCACCCTTACGGTCATCACAAAGTGGCAAGGCAGAGCCCTCCCATTTTTAAAAGTCCTGGGGTGTTGTTCCCCCCTGTCCAGGCACCCCTGGGGCCCTGCACGTCACACAGCTCTCCCTGATTTCAGCTGTTAGTGAGGGAGCCTCACTGCTAGCGCAGACTGGGCAGTTTCTTGCATGAGAGACACTGTCCCAAAGCAGGACTAATGCTTAGAGCTGGTTATCAGTGATTTCAGATCTGTTGGTCTGCAGCAAGACTCTCCATTGAGTCTTAACCAGCTCTGTTATTACACAGGGAAGAACAAAAGGGTCAAATGGGGCCTGGAACCCTTAAGAAGAATCCACCCCACCGAGTACAACACTTGTCACTACCTGCTCCCAGCCCCACTGAGAATGTTTTGGGGGTCACTCCTTGCCTTTATCAGCCTAGGGGTCTTGGAGAATCATAGCAAACAGGTGCTCCAGTGGCACAATTGGTTAGCGCACAGTACTTATAGGGCAGTGCTGAGGGGAGCTATGCTGAGGTTGTGAGTTCAAGTCTCACCTAAAGCACTGGTTTTCATTAGCCAAATGGCATCACCCCCTTTTTTGGCCCTGTGGAATGTAGAATTCCAGCCCTGAGGAGGGGAGGAGTTAAAAATGCCCCTTCACTTATTACCTCCTCTCCAGAGCACAGGTCAGAATCTACCATCCTTTCTCCCCACCAGCCCCTGTGCCAGGATCCCTCAAGCAGTGCCTGGAGTCCTGCCCATGGCGTCTGTACTATTGACAAAGACTAAGTGACAGGGACAAAATGCTCAAATCCCACCTGCTGTGGGGAGCCAGGTTTGCTCTTCAAATTCTGTCGTTGGTACATTTCCAGGCCTGGGAATGTCCCACAACAGCATTTAATGGGAAGCTGCCTGCAGAACAGTTACACTGCACAGAGCTCCTGTGGAGGAGGGGTGGGAATTAGTAACATTTTGAGGATCGTTTGGGAAATGAGCCTTTGCTGACAAGGTTTGTCTCTGTTCATATTTCACCTTCAGGTGTTATTTTGAGGGATCTTTAGTATATTTTTGTGAGGTTAATAACTATCTCCTCAACTTTATTTACTCAACTTACAAATTGGTGTCACCTGATTTTTGCATCTCCCTGTGACAATACAACTGACACGTGTGGCTTTCTACAGGGGGTCATGATGTTAAAGTTGGGGAATTCAGTCTCTGTACTTCTGGGGGTTGCTTTACAGCTGCCTCACGGCCAGGCTCACCGGGCTGTTAGCTGCACCCACGGTCCTTGCCAGGGCCCCTGCTGAACACTGGGCAGCTGCACTGCCGTGCTGGGGTGACTCTGCAGGGGGAGAAGCTGCTGAGGAGCAATGTAGAGCAGGTGCAGGAAGGAGACGGGGTCACTATTCACATTCTGAACTGCACAATTTTCCAAATTTGGGAATAGATGAATAGATTCATAGGGTTAAGGTCAGAAGGGACCATTATGATCATCTAGTCTGACCTCCTGCACAATGCAGGTCACAGAATCTCACCCACCCACTCCTGTAACAAACCCTGACCTACGTCTGAGTTACTGAAGTCCTCAAATCGTGGCTTAAAGACCTCAAGGTGCAGGGAATCCTCCAGCAAGTGACCAGCCCCATGCTGCAGAGGAAGGCGAATGTCCGAGAACAATTCTAGGGGAAGGTGAACGCAGAGCAATGACATTGGAGGTGCCCAGACCTCCACTCGGGGCAATGTGGAAATTAATAATGGGAAGATCATTTGTGAAATTATTCGTCACCAACAAGATTTGTCTCTGTTCCTATTTCACGCTGTGGTGTTAGAGGAATCAGGACAGATTTTTACTATATTGATTAAACACTATAATAACAGCAACAACAGCGCAGAGCTTGCGTAGTTGGCAGGATTCGAACCTGCGCAGGGAGACCCCAATGGATTTCTAGTCCATCGCCTTAACCACTCGGCCACAACTACTTGATGTATATTTCATTACATGATGATTCTGTTCTCACAGAATTGTCACTTTAAATTCTTTGCTCAGACCAGCTTCCCCAGCACACTCACGGCTGCATTAGTGTAAGAGTGTCCTTGGCTGAACAGCGAGAATTCCTGCCCATTTCCCTTCCAGTTGGAGCATGATTAGAGTGTGTTTGTGTGAACGACATTGCTGTAGATTGTTGTTCATTCCCCACTCTGACAATTCAGACAGTCCTTTTCCTAGTCAAATCTCCAGCACATCGTTCCAATAGCAGGGGGCAGGATTTCTCTGGGGCACTGAGGGCTGGTGCGTGAACTCAGCCTTGCATTCCACCCTTGATGTTTCATGGACTAACAACAGCAGCAGAAAGAAAGAGCTGAGCCAATATCTCCCTGGCAGGGATGCAGGTGCCACGTCCCCTCTGTCTGACCATCGCATTGCAGGAGAGAAGGATTCACTGGTCACTCCCTTGGCCCCACCTGCTGCCCCCAGGCGCTCCCCCCCAGGGGCCCTGTCAGTGCAGCGGAGCTGAGCAGCGTCTGCCTGCTCGCTCCAGTGGCTGCCGGCCCCTCCGCATGGCAGGGCAGGGTGGGTCTGTGCCGCCGCGCGCTACCCCCACCCTGAGCCCCTGCAGCCAATGGGACACTGCAGGGGTGATGCCTGGGGGCAGCAGCACATGGAGGCCCCCCAGCCTGCCCCACCTTGGAGCCCCAGGTAAGCGCCATACTCCTGACTCCCTCCCAGAGTCTGCACCTCAGTCCACACACGCCTGCCCCCAACTCCCGCCCCCAGCCTGTGCCCTCTCCCTCCACACACCCCTCCCGCCCGCCCCAATCTCCCCCAGAGCCTGCACCCCACCCCTCATGTTCCCCTACCCCTGCCCCAGCCCAGAGCCTGCACCCAGCACCCAAACTCCCAGAGCCATAACAAGGAATTTTTGTGCCCGAGGCAAGGGCCGGCTCCATGCTCTTTGGCGGCAGGTCCCTGAATCTCTGTTGGAGGGAAGGACCTGCCGCTGAATTGCCACCGCTGCTTCATTCATCCTTCAGTGGCAATTTCGCAGCGGGTCCCTGAGTCCCTCTCGGAGAGAAGGACCCACTGCCGAATTGCTGCCAAAGAAGCAGCAGCGGTAGAGCTGCCACCGAAGTGCCGCTGATCGGGGTAGAGCTGCGCCCCTCCACTTTGCACGCCCGAGGCAAGTGCCTCACTCGCCTCGCCCTTGTTACAGCGCTGCAAACTCCATCCCAGAGCCTGCACCCCAGAACCCCTCCCCCACCCAAACTCCCTTCCAGAGACCAGCCTCTCACCCCTTCTGCACCCAAACTCCCGTCAGAGCCTGCACCCCTCCTGCACCCCAATCCCCAGCCCAGGGCCTGCACCCTAGACCTCCTCCCCCCACCCAAACTCCCTCCCAGAGCCTTAGGCAGGTGGAGGGTGGAGTTCTGGGGGGCAGGTTCTGGGCAGAATGAGTGACATTATTGGCCAACTGGAGGACTGGAGGACTGGCACCGGCCTTAAGGTAAATTGTGGTTGAGACTCTGCTTTAAGGGATTGGAGCAATGCTGGAGAGACTGACGGGCAGGGAGCTGGAGAGCTGGTGACACAGAGTGGGGGTGGGGAGTTTGTAAACTGTGGTGTTTGTATAGAGATAAAGTTTACTAATCCCCAGGTTAAAAACTGTTCCTGCTCTAGGCTATACAGGACACTCTCTGTTGTGAGGGTAGGTCAGTGGGTGAATGTTTCCCTGCAGGATAATGGGTTCCTAGCTCCAATCCAAGTGATTCCCTTTAAAAACTTTTTCAAATGAAAATCAATTTCCAGACCCATCTCCAGTATGTTCAGGAGTTCGCTGAAGGGGGGCAGGGTGTTTGAAATGAATTTAAACACTCAGCATTTTCCTGTGCAAATGAATAAAGACCTAGCAGAGCTGTCCAGCAGCTGAAATCAGTTCCAGTCCTCGGCGTCTCTAAGAGGGACACTTGGTAGCTGAGGCATGTGGGACACCTCTGTGGTGAGGACAGGTGAAAAAATGCTGGATTCAATGAAAGCTGAGCCCATAGGAGGGGAAGGTGAACGGTGGCACCACACAGGGTCATAACACTCAGACACGGGGCTTCGCTGTCACTGCCCCTGTGTTTTCCATCATTTCTATCCTAAGGAACACACCCTCCCCCTCCCCCGCACATTGTCACACACAACCTTCTCCCCTTGAGCTCCATCCCACCCCACCACTACCCCTACCCCTACCCCTACCCCTCTCCCCCCCACACGCCATGGGACACAGCCTCTCGGTGACTCTCCCAGATGGGGGCTTGTCTCTGCATCTCCCCAGCAGGGGAGCAGAGAGCCGAAAGGGCCATAGGAGACCAATGGAGCTAGGCGGGGATAGAAAAGACTTCCCCTTCTCTCCCCTCCCCTCCCAAGAGTCCCGTTAATCTCACCTCACCCATGAGACATTCCAGCACCGGGTGGGCTCAAAGCACCAACCTTCCCCTCAGCAATGGAAGGGGGAACCAGCTCTAGCACATGGAAGGAGGCTCCCACCTCTGCTGCTGCCATCCTGCAGCCTTTAATATGGATTTGTTTTAGCTAATGCAACCCCCCCCACTCCGCTAATCCATCCATGAAACATGGAGACAAGCTCCTGAAAACAGTGCCCAGTGGTGCAATGGGTTAGTGCCCAGTACTTACAGAGTGGTGCTGAGTAGAGTCATGCTGAGGTTGTGAGTTCAAACCTCACCTCCAGCACTACTTTCCTTTAAGCAAATGGCTTCTGCCAATCATTTTGCCCTGCAGAAAATACAGTCGCAGCTCAGAAGACACCGAGGTCCCCTTGCTTTACAGAGAGCAGGGCAGATTCCACAGATCTACCAGGCTCTGCTCTTCACCAGCCGCCTGTGTCAGGAGGGGTCGAGCAGAGCCCAGAGCACTGCCCCCGACTCCCCCTCAGTCTTTGCTCCCCAAACCACCTGTGTGCTCACCCTCTTCGCTGTGAGACTCAAACCCTGCCTGGCTTTCTGTATGTCGGTGTGGTTTTTGTCTGTCTCATTGATGTGCGTGTGGGTCCTGTGTGATTTTGGTGGATGCCTTGCATAGTTTTGTGTGCGTGTGTGTATGGTTTTTGCATGAATATTGTTTTTTGCTTAGTATTCTTTTGGTATGTGGGTTTTGTGTTTCCTGTTGTGGGCTTTTGCTGTATTTTTGGTGTGGATTTGTTCTTTCTATATTTTGTGTGGTTTTCCTTTTTGTTTATATGGTTCTGTGTGCTGTGCGGGTTTGGTTTTTGTTTATGTCTGTGTGGGCCTGTGCAGTGTGTGATTTTCTCCTTCTCTCTGTGTGTGTTTGTCTCTCTGTTTGTATCTTCATGTGTAAATTCACTGGAACTTTTCAAACTCTCCACAGCTTTGCCAATTTTCACCAGGAATTTTTCTCCATTAACAAATTCTCACTTGTTCCCTACCAGTTGGTGACCATTGCCCCAGGGGCCTGTCAGTCTCAGGGTCCTGATTTCCCATTGGCCCTTCCCCCTTCTATGGGGACTGGGAACGAGCCAACCAAAAACCCCACTAAGTTTTAGTAAAGGGCCAACAGTCCCTTACACAAGCCAGCCCTGTGAGAGTCATCAATGGCTGCAGAAAACCACACAAGCTGGTCCCATGGTGTAATGAGCAGCACTCAGGACTCTGAGTCTTGCAATCTGAGTTCAAATCTCAGTGTGACCTTTGGTTTGTGGTGAAGCCCTGGAGCTCACACTGCTCCACTTCCCTGTCTCCTGTTGGACAAGAATAAGTCTTTCCCTTCCTGCTGGGTGACTCAAGTGCTGTGGGGGGTCAGGGCTCTATAGCTGAGGGTTGGGATTCTCATGGCTTCACCTGGTGCCCACAAGTCTGGCACTTGCTGCTCTGCTTTTCCTCTTGCCCACCTGGCTCTTGAAGGAAGCAGGGTCAGGGCTCGGCAGGCTGGAGCCCAGCACTTCTCCTCCTCTGGGCACCTGGAGCAGAGGCAGCTGGTGCTGACAGCTCCAAGGGAAGGCTTAAAAGCCACAGAGCAACCGAGGGCAGGGCAAGAGGTGGGGAGAACCATGCCTATGAGTGGCCAGCAGACAGCCACAGAGACACCTGGCCAGGCTGCTCCCTGCAATGCCAAACCCCCACTGAAGGCCACCCTCAGGGCGGCTGCTGATGCTCTGTGGCCAATATCAGAAGACGGTAGGAAAGCAGGGCCAGCCCTCTGCTGGGGCCTCTCACCGCTCCCACTCATGGTGCTCACTTTGGCAGTGGAGCCACCCATTTTTTTTGGCAAGTCAGGAAGGGCAAAGGCGAGACTGGAAGCACCTGGGGCTCATGCCCCAGCCTTTGTGACGCCCAACCCCCAACTCCTTCCCAAGCTCTAGCTGAAGCCAGAGCATTGGCCTGAGCGGCCAAGAAGAGGTTCCGGCCCTGAAGGGAGCAGGACTTGCAGCACAAAGTGAGCACAACCACGAGAGGAATCAAATCCTGAATCATCCGATCCACAAGGAGATGCCTTATCCTTTAGGCCACATGATGAGGGGGTCTAAGCTCTTCTTTGGAAAAGCCGGACACTGTGTTTCTCAGGTCATCTGCTGAGGGGGCCGAGATGCTCTGGGCACAAGAAGTTAAGTTCCCAGCGACAAGTGAGACTTAATTGTATGGGGCCAGGTGCAGGGCTTTGGCAGGGAGGCTCGGGCATGGGGGATTGAGGTGCAGCGGATGGACTGGCTGTCTAGGCACAGAGATTTAGTCTCCCTGAGGAGGAGGAGGAATCCTGCTGCCAGGCAGTGGCTGTGCAGAAAAAGAGGAGGGGTTCCTGGGAGTTTTTTTGCCTCTCTTTTGCCTGCCTGCTCACTCTTGCCTGCACACGGGGATAATCACTCTTGTGGTGAATGGTGAAAATGTTTCCTAACAAGCCCAGGTTGCTCAGTTGGTAGAGCATCAGGCTCTTAATCTGAGGGTACAGGGTTCAAGCCCCTGTCTGGGTGCTCAGCTTTTAAGTTGCCTTGTGTGCCAGGAGCCAAACTCTGTTCACAGCCACACAGGGATTCCCAGAAGCTGTGGCCATTTCCTGGAAAGTTTCCTTTCCTTAGCAATCAGGAGAGAGGCCACATCTGCAGGTGTAGAAAGCGCAGTCTCTGGCTGCCAGGAAGTGCTGTGGGGCCAGGTGCTGAGAAAGCCCAGAGGGGGAGCAGCAGAGATGAGGGGAAGAGAGACAGAGAAGCAGTGAGGACAGAGCGCAAGTGTAAAGGGGGCATCTGGTCTGGCTATTGTGGGGAACTTCCCTGGTTTATAGAGGACCCTGGTGGAATTGGCCAGCGGGAGGATCTGAGTCCCCACCCCCTTACCCAGAGGCTGCCTGACCTCGAGGACTGCTGGGATACAGAGATTCAGGCCTGTCTGCAAAGGCCTGTACTTTAAGAGTTTAGGTGTATTTTTATCACTTAGCTAGTTATAAAGATATAAAAGAAAGAATAAAAAATCACTGTCTGTCTGTGTAATGGCCTTCTCTTACTGTGACAGTCTGAGGCCTGGTTCTTCGGCTAAGCAGCAAAGGCAGCCATAAGCTGGGAAGTGTATGGTCACATCCTCACATTCCCAAGTAGTCACATTGAAATAAGGTGTGATTGGGCTGTTAGGAATACAATCCTGTCCTGATATTCCATCACCTCCAGAGAAAGGGAATCTTAGTTTGGTAGCATCCTGTCTGGCAAGAACTCACTTATCAATAGACACAGCTGGAAAACCCTTATGTCTGTATAGATGTAGTTGTGAAATCCTCCCTTCTGTATTGTTTTGTATGTTTATTTGCATGGTCTCTGTCTGGTTCTGTGATTGTTTCTGTCTGCTGTATAATTAATTTTGTTGGGTGTAACCAGTGAAGGAGGTGGAATATAACCATGTTACAGTATATTAGGACTGGTTAGTCTAGAGAAGGAGTGAGGGTGCCAGGCGGCGCGGCGGTCGGGGCCACGTGGTGAGTGTCCCGCCGAAGCACTGGCCACCCCTCTTCTCTCTCCCCCCGCTCCCTCCCCTTCCCCACTAGACCGGCGCGCACTCTGCAGCACAGGGAGTCCACTGGCTCCGGCCGCCCTGTAGGGTTTTTTTTATGTTTTTCCCCTGCTTTGCCGGCCGCGCCGTTGTTTTTCCCCCCACCCCCCTGCTTTGCTGCTCCAGCTGTGCCGTGTCCCTCCCCCTCAGCTTTGCTGCTCCAGCCCCACCGTTTTTGTGTTGTCCCCCGCCACTTTGCCACTCCAGCCACATCGTGTCCCCCCCCGCTTTGCCACTCCAGCCACGTCGTGTCCCCCGCTCTGCCGCTTCAGCCGTGCCGTATCCCCCCACACACCCCCGCTTTGCCACTCCACCCGGGCCGTTTTTCCCCCCCTGTTTTGTTGCTCCGGTGGCCCCACCCCATTTTTTTTTGCTTGGGGTGGCAAAAAAGCCAGAGCCGGCCCTGCCCACACCTGACTCCCTGCCGTCTTTACAGGGGCCTGACAAGCTTTACTTGTGTTTGGATTCTGCAAAGCAGAAGAGCAGGTGAGGTTTTCCTTGCAAGTTGTGTGTGAGTCAATCTTTGGCCAGGTCTGCACTACAAAGTTGTTTCAGCAGAATTATATTGCTCAGGTGTGTGAAAAACACACAACGCTCCCTCGGTCGGCAGCTTGTGGCTGGTGTACACACTGCAATGCCACGTCTGGCGACAAAACTGCCCTGTTTTGCTGACAAACTAAAACGACTTCGATGAGAGGCCTAGAGCTTTTTGCAGCAAACTTAAAGTGACAGAGTAGACGCTGCTGTTCATTATATCACCATAACTGGCCTCCTCCAGTATCCCACAATGCCCACAGTGAACTCACCTGCCCTGCATTCCTGCTACAGAGCCATGAGCCCCTCCCTTTTCATCGCTCTGGGAAGTTCTGACAGCTGAGACTGCTGCTCTGCTCCGGCAGCCAGGAGCAAATCACTGCCGTGGATGCTGCTCTCTCCCACCCTGCGAACACAGAGCAGGGTGGCGGGAACTTCCTTACATTGGGGGGGCACCGGCATCCAAACTGTGATGCCTTCATGACACCCCTTCCCTCCAGGAGGCTCTTACCTTCTAAACAGGGATGTCTGTTTTCTAGTAAAATCACTGAAAGAGAAGGAGAAAACTCGAAAGAGGTTCCTCCTGGTGCTTATGTCCGTGAACCCGAATACTCTCTCAGTCCTCAAAGAGAGACCTGGCCCCTCGCCCCTGTCCTGCCTGGCTGATGTCAGCATCTCTCTGTGAGGTCACCTCCTCCCCACCACCTTTGACCAATAGTCTGAGGTCCTGCAAAAGGCCTTTGTGATGTCACTGCCTGTCACGGACTCACAGATCGTGCCCACTCTTGGCCCCGTGCGGTCCGTGGGGGGTGCCCCTTTCAGTGCGACAGCCCTTCGTGGGGGTCCACTCTCTCTCGGGGTCAGGCCCCTCCACCTCCTGGAGCCGCACCTCTCTGAGCCTTAGCACGTCTGCCTCTCGCCGTGGCCCCCTCAGGGAGTCCACGCGCTCGGGACCTCCTGGGCCTCCTCACCCCCTAAGGGGTTGCTGCCCCCTGTTCTCTAGACCGGAGTGACTCTCAGCCAGCATAAAACAGGAGGGTTTATTGAGAGTTGAACACAGCGCAAGAAACTCTCAGGGCCTCAGGCCTGGCCTCCCTCAGCCCAGCACATCCCAGTCCCCGTGCAGCCAGGTGGGCTCTGCCTGCTTCCCCTCGCCAGCCCAGAGGCCCCCTGCTCCCCAGCTGGGCCTCCGATATCCCTGGCCCCAGGCCCCGCCTCTGTCCATTGTCTTTTCTCCAGGTAAACAGGGTTGCCTGGGCCTCCTCCCCTCTCTGCCCCCCTCTGGCTGGAACAGGTTGGTCACGGGGTCCTCTCCCCGCAGCCCATTGTCCTCTCACTGGCCAGAACTGGCTGTGACTCCTGAGCTGGGTCTCCGGGTCACCAGGTCACCAGTCGCTGGGGTCTCCATCCTCCAGGCCATCAGCCGGGGTCCCAAGTCCCTCTCCGGTCCTCTGTAACAACAAACTCCCTCTCCCCTCACCTCGTTAAACCAGTAACACCTGGGGACACTGAGTCCCGCTCCCTGTGCATGCGAACCACTGGAAAACACAGAAAACCCCAAGAAAATCCCCCACTTCGTCACAGAGCCCAGCACCTCTCCTCCTCTGGGCACCTAGAGCAGAGGCGGCTGGTGCTGATGGCTCCAAGGGAAGGCTTAAAAGCCACAGAGCAACTGAGGTCAGGGCCAGAGGAGGGCAGGACCATGCCTATGTGTGGCCTTCAGACAGGCACAAAAACACTCAGCCAGGCTGCTCCCTGCCATGCCAAACACTCGCTGAAGGCCACCCACAGAGGAGCATGCGGAGTGGCTGCTGATGCTCAGTGGCCATTATCAAAGACGGTAGGAAAGCAGGGCCAGCCCCCCTGGTGGCGCCTCTGACCGTTCCCACTCCAGGTGCTCACTTTGGCAGTGGGGCAGGAGATTTTACCCCAAGAGGCTTTTCCCCAGCTGTTGAGAAGCAGAGAAACACCCAGGCTCCCCAGGTGCTATGTAGCAAGTACCCTCCAGCACAGGGACAGGCGCACACTTGGAAGAGGGAAACTGCTCCACACGCTAGCCCGGGCAGCCGCCCATTTTCTTTGGCAAGTCAGGAACGGCAAAGGCGAGACTGGAAGCACCTGGGGCTCATGCCCCAGCCTTTGTGACACCCAACCCCCAACTCCTTCCTGGGGCTCTAGCTGAAGCCAGAGCATTGGCCTGAGCGGCCAAGAAGAGGTTCCAGCCCTGAAGGGAGCAGGACTTTCAGCCCAAAGGTAAAACTGAACAAGCACAACCACGAAGGGACTCGAACCCTCAATCGCCTGATCCGAAGTCAGACACCTTATCCGTTAGGCCACGTGGTCATACAGAAAAAGGCCCTCCAGGCACTTCTTTGGGAAAGGCCGACACTGACGCATCTGACGAAGTGGGGATTCACCCACAAAAGCTCATGCTCCAATACGTCTGTTAGTCTGTGAGGTGCCACACGACTCTTTGCTGCTTTTGCAGACACTGTGTTTCTCAGGTCAGCTACTGAGGGGGGCCGAGACTCTTTGGGCACAAGAAGTCGAGTTCCCAGTGAGATGTGAGACTTAATTCTCTGGAGCCAGGTGCAGGACTTTGGCAGGGAGGCTCAGGCATGGGGGATTGGGGTGCAGCGGACGGACCGGCTGTCTAGGTGCAGAGATTTAGTCTCACTGAGGAGGAGGAGGAGGAATCCTGCTGACAGGCAGTGGCCAGGGCCGGTGCAACCACTAGGCGAACTAGTCAGCCGCCCAGGGTGCCAAGTGCTTGGGGGCACCAAAAAACGCATTTAGGGGAGGCCGGGGAGTGGAGGTGAGCTGGGGCAGGGGGCTGGGAGGTGCGGGGGGCGGGCTGCCCGCAGCAAGTAACAGGGGGGGGCGTGTGCAGGGGCACCGCTCCCTGTCCCAGCTCACCTCTGCTCCGTCTTCTCCCCTGAGCAGGCCGCCCCCGCTCTGATTCTCCTCCCCTCCCAGGCTTGCCGCACTAAACAGCTCATTGGCACCGCAAGCCTGGGAGGCGGGAGAAGTGGAGCGGCGCCGGCGTGCTCAGGGGAGAAGGCGGAGCGGAGGTGAGCTGGGGTGGGGAGCTGCTGCAGGGGGGGCTGCCCGGCTCTTCCCCATGGCCCCCGCCCCTGCACTCACTGCATGGTAAGTGGAGTGACCCAGCCCCAGCCTGGTCCATTCCCCTGGCTCCCAGCCACACCGCCAGCAAGTGCTGTGGGGCGGTTCCCCCTCCCCCAATTTGGGAGCCAGGGGAGCAGAGCAGGCTGGGGCCCCAGGCCTCCATGGGGGGAAGCAGAGGGGGGCTGGTCCCAGGCCTCCGTGGGGTGTTGGGGGCTGGCTAATTCCTGCGGGAAGTGGAGTGACCCGGCCCCAGCCTGCTCTGCTCCCCTGGCTCCCAGGCTTGTGTTGGTGTTGGCTGGATTTGTGCGGGTGTTTGTGTATATTAGCAATTGTGTGTGTGTGTGGCTGGATTCATGCATGTGTTCGTGTATGTTTGCAATTGTGTGTGTGTATGTGTGTGCGAATGCTCAGCTGCCCTCTGCCGGCATGACAACCGTTTCTCCGTATGTCACAGCCCCCATACCGTCAACCCCGATGGTGATTTACCCATCTTACAATGGCTGGCTGGCCTGACCCTTCTCCCCTCTGTGAAGTGTGGCAGAGGCTGCAGCTCACCCCCTGTGGGGCAGGAGGGCCCAGGTGCGGGGGGCTGGGCTCCAATGCACCTGGAGAGCAGCTCAGATGAGGTGGGGCAGGGCATGTGGTGTCTGTTCTGCATTGCCTGGTGCTGGGCCATTGCACAATCCCCAGCCATGATGCACAGCGCACCCCGAGAGGGAGTGGGGAGCCAAGCAGATGATCCAGCATGAGGGGATCATTCTCATTGGTAGCCGTCCAGTGGCAGTGAGTTCCACAGGCCTTGGCACATGTGAGTGCGGCTGGGGGTGTGATTGTTTCTCTCTTTGGGGGTTCGCTAGCATGTCCCTCTGGGTGTGTTGTGTGTGAGTGTTCTTGGGATTGTGTGAGTCCCTGTGTGTGTGAGCGAGAGCGAGAGCGAGAGCGAGACTTGCTGCAGAATACAAAATCCTGCAAAGCCATTGCCTACTGGTTAGCCCACTGATACAAACAGTGTCACTGACGCGCGCACACACACACACACACACACACACACACACACACAGAGCGGGGCTCAGCCCCACCAGCAGGGGGCAGCAGGGACACACACGTCTCTCCTGGGCCAGCTTGGACAATTTCCCATCACGACCCGGCACAGTGCTGGTGCCCCCACACGGTGGTGGGCAGCGACCGGGCGTGGGGGGGGGCAGATGTGCTGGATTCAGAAGGAAGCACTTTGGGAAAATCAGTCACGGCCCTTAGCAGAGCTGGGACACAGACCCAGTGACCCCTACACCACCCTGGGAGAGGAGTGGGGTCTAGTGGTCAGAGCAGGGTGGGGGCTGGGCACCAGGACCCCTGGGTTCTATCCCTGGCTCAGAAGTGGAGAGGGGGTCTAAAGCAGTGGGACTGGGATCCAGGACTCCTGGGTTCCATAGGGGAAACTGTTTTTTCCTGGGCTCCCCTCCCTAGAGAGCCCAGCCCAGCCCCCTAGAGGAGACTGAGCACAAGTGGGGGGAGTTGTTCTCCCACTTTGGACTTATGATTCAAACTCCTCCCCCAAGGACTGTGACATCATGAAATCTGCCCCCCTCCCCCCAACACAGAGAAAACTGGTGGGATTCTGGCCACACACAGAGAATCTCTCCGCCCGGCTCCTTCGGTTCCTCTCGCTGCTCCCCGTCCTGCCTCCAGACACTGCTCATCTGCATAGCCCCGCCCATGGACACGTGACCCATTCTGTCCTGCTGGTTTCAAGTGAGTGAGTTGCCCTGAGGGAGTGAGCAGGTCACAGCAGGTCACAGCCCCAGCCAGGGCCAGCTCCAGGCACCAGCTCAGCAAGCAGGTGCTTGGGGCAGCCAAGGGGAAGGGGCGGCATGTCGGGGCCTTGGCAGCGGGCCCCTCGGTCCCTCTTGGAGGAAAGGACCTGCCATCGAATTGCTGCCGAAGAAGAAGGTGGCGCGGTGGAACTGCCACCGATTGTGATCACAGATTTTTTTTTTCCTGCCGCTTGGGGCAGCAAAAATCCTGGAGCCGGCCCTGGCCCCAGCACATCACAGCCTGGGGCAGGGAGATATTGAGGGAGGGGACGGGGAGATGGGGAGAGACCCAGCCCCATAGACCCCTAGAGGCAGCGGGATATGGGGGGGGCAGGAGAGGGGATGGCAGAGGAGAGACCCATCTCCATAGACCCCCAGAGGCAGGAAATGAGGGGAGAAGGGGGGAGGGAGGGATCCAGCCCTATAGGCCTGTAGGGGCAGGGAGATATTGGGGGCAGGAGGGGAGAAGGGGGGTTGGCAGAGACTCAGCCCGGGGTGCAGGGGAAATGGGCTGGTTTGGAGGGAACTGGGGAGGAGAAGAGACACAGGGCAGGACACATGTTGGGACAGGGAAACAGACTCACTCCGAATACATGTGGAGCAGGGCAGGGCGGAGGCAGATCATGCTGGTCCCAGGGTAATTTTGGGGTGTTCTGATTCCCCACTCAGCCGGGGGGGGCTCCCCTCTGGGCTGAGGAGCCCTGGGGTGGGGCGGGTGCAGGGGCTGTGTGTGTGTGTCAGGCTGGGGGAGCTGCCTGGGCAGAGGGGCTGGAACTGGGGGGGCTGCAGCAGCCCCTGGCTTGACGTGGTTTCCATCACACCCAGGGGTTACAGTTGGTTCGGTGGCTCAGCCCGCCCCCCCCCACTATACAGATTGTTCTGGCACCACTGGCCTAGGGTCACCGTCTAGTGCTCAGGGCCTGCCTGGCTCTCCTAGAGCAGGGCGAGCGCCCAGCTCTCCTGGGGCAGGGCTGGCGAGAGCTCTGGACAGATACTAACAGCGCCGGGGAGCCTGGACGAATATTAGTTGGCCAGAGGAGCCTGGAGCAGTTTATCAGAGAGCAGAAATGAATCCCGAACACAGCACTGGAGCTGCAGTGCTCAGCGCGTGGGCCTGGGTCTCCTGCACAGTCTCCCCTCGTGGCATAACAAGTTCCCTGCAGAGAAGCAGAGGTGCGGGACTGAGGGCTGCGGCGGGTCCTGCAGCACCCCCATGTCTCACTGTGCAAAGCTCCAGGTGCTGTGGGAACAAAGCCGGCATTATTGTGTGATTCCAGAGAACCCCGGAGCTGTGCTGCCCCTGTGCAGTGTGAGCGGGAATTGCACTTTTTCACACTGCTTGTGAACACCAGGGCCCGTGCAACCATTTAGGCAAACTAGGCGGCCACCTAGGGCGCCTAGTGGTTGGAGGCGTCTAAAAGCCCCCTCAGGCGAGGAGGTGGAGCGGAGGTGAGCTGGGTGCGGGGGTGCGCGGGGAGGGCTGTCCGCAGTAACGGGGCAATGGGGGCGCACAGGGAAACAGCTCCCCACCCCAGCTCACCTCCGCTCTGCCTCCTCCGCCGAGCACACAGCCCAGCTCTAATTCTCCTCCAGTCGGTGCCGCAAGCCTGGGCGGGGAGGAGAATTAGAGCGATGCCGGGGTGCTCAGTGGAGGGGGTGGAGCCGAGGTGAGCTGGGGCGGGCTCCCCAGGCAGGCTTAGCTTCCGCAGGCAGGGGCGGCAGGTTATATCTGTGTGCGGTGCCCGGGCTCCAGGAATATTCAGGGCTGGGGGCCCTGCTCCAGCAATATTTGGAGCTGGGTCTCTCCCCGGCCCTGAGCCTCCCCAATGCCCCAAACCCTCATCCCCAGCCAGAGCCCTCATCCCCCTGCACCCTAATCCTCAGCCCCAGCCCTGAGCCCCCCTGCACAGCATGAACCCCTCATCCCCCTGCACCCTAATCCTCAGCCCAGCCAGAGCCGTCATCCCCCTGCACCCTAATCCTCTGCCCCAGCCCTGAGCCCCCTGCAGCATGAACCCCTCATCCCCCCGCACCCTAATCCTCAACCCCAGCCAGAGCCCTCAGCCCCTGCACCCTAATCCTCTGCCCCAGCCCTGAGCCCCCCCCAGCATGAACCCTCATCCCCGCACCCTAATCCTCAGACCCAGCCCTGAGTCCTCCTGCATCATGAATCCCTCATCGTCAGCCCCACAGCCCTCACCCCTGCACCCTAATCCTCTGCCCCAGCCCTGAGCCCTGCCCCCACAGGATGAACCCCGCATCCCCAGCCCGAGCCCTCATCCCCCCGCACCCAAATCCGCTGCCCCAGCCCTGCGTCCCCGCCTGCATCATGAATCCCTCATCCTCAGCCCCACAGCCCTCACCCCAGTATTCCCGCCGATCCCCCACCGCCCTCCCCCCCAGGTGCACCCCCTCCCCCTGCCCACATACCGCTTCCCAACCCCAAACTCAGTCCCAAAGCCTGCACCCTTAACCCCCTCCTGCACACCCACCCCCTGCCCCAGCCCAGAGCCTGCACCCAGCACCCAAACTCCATCCCAAAGCCTGCACCCCTCCTGCACCCTAATCCCCAGCCCAGGATCTGCATCCCAGACCTCCCCCTCCCGAGCCCCCTCCCAGAGCATTAGGCAGGTGGGAGCAGAGTTGGGGGGGGCAGAGTTGGGGGGCGGGTTCTGGGCACCACCAAAATTTCTACAAACTTGCCACCCATGTCCGCAGGAGGTCTCCCCAGGCAGGGTAAGCTGCCGTGGCAGGGGGTGGGGTGGGGAGGAAGTTTCCCCAGGCAGGGGTAGCTGCCACGGGGGGAGTAGTTGCTGCAGGGGGGCTCCCCGGGTGGGGGGCTGAGTTAGCTGCGGGGGGTGGGGGAACAGACAGATGCGGTTAGCTGGGTGGGAGGGTGCAAGGTGGAAGTTTCACCTAGGGCCCAAAACTTCCTTGCACCCGACCTAGGGCTTTGTGCACCCCTGACAGGCTGATTAGACACCTGCAGCCAATCAAGGCAGAGCTACTCAGGGCACTTGGATTTAAAAAGGAGTCACTTCAGTTTGTGGTGTGTGTGTGAGGGGCTGGGAGTAAGAGGCGCAAGGAGCGGAGAGGGAGAGGGAGAGGGAGAGGGAGAGCTGTGCTGTGCTGTGCTGCTGGAGGACTGAGGAGTACAAGCGTTATCAGACACCAGGAGGAAGGTCCTGTGGTGAGGATAAAGAAGGTGTTTGGAGAAGGCCATGGGGAAGTAGCCCAGGGAGGTGTAGCTGTCATGCAGCTGTACCAGGAGGCACTATAGACAGCTGCAATCCACAGGGCCCTGGGCTGGAACCCCGGAGTAGAGGGCAGGCCCGGGTTCCCCCAAACCTCCCAACTCCTGATCAGACACAGGAGGAGTTGACCCAGACTGTGGGTTCCACCAGAGGGGAAGATCACTGAGGTGAGCAAATCTGCTAATAAGCGCAGGACCCACCAAGGTAGAGGAGGAACTTTGTCGCAGCCTCTAATTGCAGCATTTTTAAACGATCTGCATGCTGCTTGCAGGCTCCTAACACTTGCCACAGCAGCTCCTTTTAACTTCCATTCAACCACCTGTACTTATGCCGATAGGTTGACTTTAGGTCTTTAACTTTGATTGGTAGCTGAGAAGATGGTAAATTGGACAGAAACCTCTTCATTTCCTTGTTATTTGCTGACTTCTTTATTCATCGCTTTTTCCTTATTTCCCTGCAGACTGACTAGATCTGGGTGCTAGCAGGGGGACCTGACGGGCTCCTTATTTTCTGATTTCTTTTGGAAGCATTGAACTTGCCAGGGCACAGTCAGAACCTGGATGCTCATGTAAATGTAACACTTCAGGCTCAGCTTTAGTTCTGTTTCTCAGCTCTTTTGGAAAATCGATCTTTAGTCTGTCATGTAGCATCCTTGCATTAGGAGATGGCTATTTAATAAGACCATAAACCTTGGCAATCAAATGGAACCTGAAGTCCACAGAAGAGCCTGAAAGGCCCTTGGGGAGTGGAGTGCAAGTTGAGGAAGACTTCCCTGCACAGCTGCTCTCTTAATACTCGTTTTCCTGGATTGAGAGCAAAAGTCGGGAATCAGCTCAGGGTAGGGTTATACCATGTGTGTGCAGTGGTTAGACAAGGAACTGGACTGGTATGGAGCAAAACTCTTATGTGTGCCTGATGACTGTACGTTTGAGAAGGAGCAGAAAAGAGCAGTGGGGCTGCGGGATAGCGCTTGCATAGGCTTTCTGTGGCCTGTTTTGCTGTAAGAGTTAAAACAGTGAGAGATTGTTAGTCACAGGTCAGTGGGTGGGTTTATGCAAATTAGGCATGTACAGGGAAACCAGCAAGAGGAAGGAGAGTGAAAGACTTCTCTGTCTTTGAACAGAATTGTGTGTTAAGGGCTCTTGCTTTGAATTCTTCCAGTGGAGTCATTTCGGGGAAGTGATCATCACTTCGAGTTACCTAGTTATCAAGTGTCGTGAATGGTGTTTGGTGCGTGTCTGGGAGCTCCTCGTGCTGAAGTAGAAAGCAGTGGGGGAACAGCGGCTGCCTACTATCCGAGACTCATAGCATCGCTTCTTGGCTCCTTAGAGCTCAGATCAAGTGTAGTGTGTGTTCTTAACAGTTTAATATCTGATAGGTCCTTTTATTTAAGGACTGTATGTTAAATTGATTTTTGAAACAACGGGATGGAATAGGAGCTTGCTCTGTCCACCCCATGCATTGACCTGGTATTGCAGTGTCTCCAAGACCAGTGCCTCTCCTTCTGGGGAGAATTGTCGGGTTAGAAAAGCAGAAAAAGTTTTACTCTAAAGATGCTGATTTGAAAAGATTTTTTTTAAAGGAGTTGAAAAATCAGGCCTTTTTAGCATTTTGGTTTTTTCATAACAACATATTGTTAAAATTTCTTAGGAGTGTTTTCTGAGTCTACAGATGTGAGTTTCTTTGTTTTGCTGGAGGATTGTTTTGAAAGCTGGGATTCTTTTGTTTGCTGTGAGTCTTTTCAACAACATGAGGGATGAATGCTTTCCGGACTGAGGGTCTGTTTGAGAGATGGTTGGTTGGGGGGGGAACACAGATTGGTAATATTTGAGGTCACATGTATATCAATAACTGGATGAGTTACACAGACTTCTCCCCACCCAGCCTACGTTCCATGTATCTTGACTGAGCCTGCCACCCACCATCCCAGAGCAGAAGCCTGAAGCCTGAGCCCCACCACACGTGGGAAGGGGGGAACTCCCGCTGGTTGCCGGCTCCTGCAGTGTTTATGACTCCGGAAGGGGGTAGGGACCAGCCCCTGCAGGCAGCCCAGGGGAAGAGCCGCTGCTTTGCTGCCCCCGAATCCCCCTCAATTACAGCCCAGGAGGCTGTGGCCACAATAAAAGCCCCTGGTGGCCACATTTGAGAAATGCTGGAGCCTCACAGTAAACAAATCCCAGCAGGTTTGTCACTCCCTGTCCCCCACCCTGGGGATTTCCTGCCCTCTCCCACCCAGACCAACCTTCCTGGAAGTTCCCACCCCCTGTGTATTTACTGCCCTTTCTCCCCGCCAAGGGAACCCGCCAGCAACTCCCTGATAATCCCTCCCTCAACTGGCTCCACCGCAGCCATTTCCCTTCCCCGGCCCCTGGGAGGACCGAATGAGCTGGAGCAAAACATGGATGTTGCGCTGCAGCCTGTTAGGGCAAAAAGGGCAACTGGGAACATGTCAGAACAGGAAATAATTTCCCAGCACAATTCCCCCCCCAGGCTCTTTCCCTGCACACAGATATTCCAGCTTGTCCTGCATGGGACAGAAACATTCAAATCTAGGGCTGTCAATTAATCGCAGATAACTTACGCAATTAACTTTAAAAAAATCATGATTAATCTCAGTTTTAATCACACCATTAATAGAATACCAATTGAAATGTATTATATTTTGTTTTTGTACATTTTCAATATATTGATTTCAATTAAAACACAGAATATGAAGTGTACAGTGCTCACTATATATAGTTTTACTACAAATATTTACACTGTAAAATATAAAGTACTGTAGTGCAATCTCTTTATCATTAAAGTGCAACTTGCATATGTAGATTTTGTTGTTGTTGTTGCAGAAGTGCACGCAAAAAGAAAACAATGTAAAACTGTAGAGTCCAGTCAGTCCTACTTCTTGTTCAGCCAATCGCTAAGACAAACAAGTTTGTTTACATTTACTGGAGATAATGCTGCCCGTGTCTTATATACGTCACCTAAAAGTGAGAACAGGCTCTCTCATGGCACTTTTGTAGCCAGCGTTGCAAGGTATTAACGTGTCAGATATGCTAACATCCATATGCCTTCATACTTCAACCACCATTCCAGAGGACATGCTTCCATGCTGATAACACTTGTTAAAAAAATAATGCATTAATTTGTGACTGAAGACCTTGATGAAGAACTGTATGTCTCCTGCTCCATGGTTTTATCCACATTCTGCCATATATTTTGTTTTATAGCAGTGGTGGGTGATGACCCAGCACATGTTCACTTTAAGAACACTTTCACTGCAAATTTGACAAAACACACAGAAGGTATAATGTGAGATTTCTAGAGATAGATACAGTGCTCAACCCAAGGTTTAAGAATCTGAAGCGCCTTCTAAAATCTAAGAGGGACGAGGTGTGAAACATGTTGTCAGAAGTCCTCAAAGAGCAACACTCTCATGCAGACACTGCAGAACCTCAACCACTAGACAGGAAAATCAATCTTCGGTGGGTGGCATCTGACTCAGATGAGGAATATGAATGTACTTTGGCTCGTTATCGAGCAGTACCTGTCATTAGCATGGAAGCATGTCCCTGGCCTCTGATTGCTAGAAGCTGGGAGGGGAGAACAGGGGCTGGAGCTCTCCATGGCCGCCTGGTCTGGTCACTCCCTCTGAAGCCCATAGCCAGGGCCAGCCTTAGGGGTGGGTGACACCAGGGAATTGCCCAGGGGTACCATGGTCAAGGGCGGTGCTGTACGGTGGCAGAGAGGCGTGTGCTGCCGGTGTAAAGTCAGAAACTGCTCCCGGCTGGCAGGGAAGTGCTGCTTGGGGTGGTGCCCAGATTTCTCCCTGCTCCCTCCCGGCATAGGAACATGGGGGGAGGGAGGGGAAGAGAAGGGGGAGAGAGCGGTGATGAGCGGATACTGCTCCCCCCAATGTTCCTCCGTGCCCCCCTAGGGGGCTGTGAGGGGGGAGCAAGGAGCGACATCGGGGCTCCCTGCATCCAGGTCACCTTCCCCACCTGGGCTGCATAAGGGGAGGACAGAGGGAGCAAAAAGCCTTTGAGCTCAGCACACACAAGCCAGGAAAAGATTAACACCCACACCCAGCCCAGCCAGACTGGGAGCTTCCCCCACTTCCCGGCCACAGGCCCACGGGGCTCATGGATGGAGGAGTTTGGAGGGCTGTGGGGGCCCCTGAAGGACTAGCTCAGCGTGTGAATGAGGGACTGGGATGTATGTGGGGGCCAGACTGTGGGTTGGGGTGTCCAGGGGGACCCCAGGGAAGGGACTAGGGGGATTAGGGGTAGAGGAGGGTGGGGTTACCAAGGGGCATTGTGGGAATGTGAGATTTAGAGAGCCCAGAGTGGATGGGTGGGGGCGGGTTGGAGGACCCCACAGTGGCTGAAAAGGGGAACCTGGCAGGTTGGGGGGCAGCAGAGATTGGAGATGAGGAACCCCCCACCCTGGGGATGGACTGGGGCAGTGGGGAGGGGAAAGTGGGGCCCAGCCGTGGGGAAATGGGCTGGAGGCAATTAGGGGCGGGGCGCTGAGGGGGAGGAGGAGGAAGGGGCAGGGTGGCGGGGCGAAGGGAAAGGCCGGGCAGAGCAGACAGGGTGGGAGGACGCTGGGGGCTGGTGGGAGGGTCACAGCGGGGGGGGAGGGGTGAAGCCCTTTCACTCCGCGCTGCTTCTGCCCGGGATTCGAATCCCAACGGCCGCAGCGCGCGCCCGGGGGGGGGGGCAGCGAAGCCTCTCGGCGAGGGAACCGGGGCCTCCCCCCACGCGCCGAGTCTCTGTCCCGCGCTGTCTCCGCCAATCAGGGAGCGGGGAGGGGCGCGGCGAAGTGACGAGCTACGGCCCCTCCTCCCATAGAGGCCGCGTGTGAGAGAGAGAGAGAGAGAGAACTACGCTTCCCAGAGTGCACCGGGAGGGGGCGCGTTGCCCGAGCAACCGTCCGTCACTTCCGCTCTGAGACGAGCCAGGAACTACAACTCCCAGCCTGCCCCAGGGCGCCTCCGTCCTCTCCAGCCCAGGTGAGGGCGGGTCCCTGGGTCAGCCCGACACCTCCCGCCCCCGCAGCGCAACTCCTCATCCCCGCCCCCCAGAGAGCCCCAGCCCCGCCCCGCCCCCCCCGTGCAGGGTATGATGCAGGAACGTGCTGCGCCGCTTCGCCCCTTTCACCCCCCTGCACAAAGCGGGTCGGGGCCGGGTCTGGCTCTGTGCGAGGGCTGGATCCACGTGGTCCCGGCGCCCCTACGTGTCACCCCCCGACTCCCGCTGCCCGCAGCCCTCCCCCTCCCGGGTGAGCCCGGCTCCAAACCCCGCAGACAGACCCGCCCGGCCTTCCCGAGCCCCGCTGTGCCCGCCCCAAAGCCCCGCCCCACCCCCAAAGCCCCACCCCGCTGTGCCCCGCCCCAAAGCCCTGTCCCGCCCCTTTCCCCAAAGCCCCGCCCCCACTGTGCCCACCCCAAAGCCCCGCCCGGTCACTGCCCACCCCCGTGCGGGGGCACCAGCTCTGTGCCGGGTCGTGATGGGAAATTGTCCAAGCTGGCCCAGGAGAGATGTGTGTGTCCCTGCTGCCCCCTGCTGGTGGGGCTGAGCCCCGCTCTGTGTGTGTGTGTGTGTGACACTGTTTGTGTCAGTGTGTTGCTGGGATAACCAGTAGGAAATGGCTTTGCAGGATTTTGTATCCTGCAGCAAGTGACTGACTGACTGACATGCACACGCACACTGACGCACAAAGGGACTCACACAATCCCAAGAACACTCACACACAACACACCCAGAGGGACATGCTAGCTCAACCCCCAAAGAGAGCAACAATCACATCTCCAGCCGCACTCACAATCACCCCCCCACACCATAATATTCACAATTGTGCTCAGAGACACAACTGCACACAGTTCACTCCCACTGCTCCAAATACAAGGACCTCCTGCCCCACACAGCATGTGCCAAGGCCTGTGGAACTCACTGCCACTGGACGGCTACCAATGAGAATGATCCCCTCATGCTGGATCATCTGCTTGGCCCCCTGTCCCCTCTCGGGGCGCGCTGTGCGGCGTGGCTGGGGATTGTGCAATGGCCCAGCACCAGACAATGCAGAACGGACACCACACACCTTGCCCTGCCTCACCTGAGCTGCTCTCCAGGTGCATTGGAGCCCAGCACCCCGCACCTTGGCCCTCCTGCCCCACAGGAGGTGAGCTGCAGCCCCTGCCACACTCCGCAGAGGGGAGAAGGGTCAGGCCAGCCAGCCCTTGTAAGATGGGGAAATCACCATCGAGGTCGACGGTATGGGGGCTGTGACATACAGAGAAACAGTTGTCGCGCCGGCAGAAGGCAGCAGAGCATTCGCACACACATACACACACACACACACACAATTGCAAACATACACGAACACATGCATGAATCCAGCCACACACAAACAATTGCTAATATACACAAACACCTGCACAAATCCAGCCAACACCAACACAAGCCTGGGAGCCAGGGGAGCAGAGCAGGCTGGGGCTGGGTCACTCCACTTCCCACAGGAAGTAGCCAGCCCCCCATCCCCCACGGAGGCCTGGGACCAGCCCCCCTCTGCTTCCCCCCACGCAGGCCTGGGGCCCCAGCCTGCTCTGCTCCCCTGGCTCCCAAACTTGGGGGGGGGGAACCGCCCCACAGCACTCGCCAGCGGCGTGGCTGGGAGCCAGGGGAATGGACCAGGCTGGGGCTGGGTCACTCCACTTACCAGGCAGTGAGTGCAGGGGCGGGGGCCATGAGGAAGAGCCGGGCAGCCCCCCCTGCAGCAGCTCCCCACCCCAGCTCACCTCCACTTCACCTTCTCCCCTGAGCACACCGGCGCCGCTCCACTTCTCCCGCCTCCCAGACTTGTGGTGCCAATCAGCTGTTTAGTGCCGCAAGCCTGGGAGGGGAGGAGAATCAGAGCGGGGGCGGCGTGCTCAGGGGAGAAGACAGAGCAGAGGTGACCTGGGACAGGGAGCGGTTCCCCTGCACACCCCCACCCCCGTTACTTGCTGTGGGCAGCCTTCCCCCCGCACCTCCCCCAGCCCCCGGCCCCAGCTCACCTCCACTCCCCCGCCTCCCCTGAGTGTGCTTTTTGGTGCCCCCAACCACTTGGCACCCTGGGCGGCCGACTAGTTGGCCTAGTGGTTGCACCAGCCCTGGCCACTGCCTGTCAGCAGGATTCCCCCTCCTCCTCCTCAGGGAGACTAAATCTCCGCACCTAGACAGCCGGTCCATCCGCTGCACCCCAGTCCCCCATGCCTGAGCCTCCCTGCCAAAGCCCTGCACCTGGCTCCAGAGAATTAAGTCTCACATCTCACTGGGAACTCGACTTCTTGTGCCCAGAGAGTCTCGGCCCCCCTCAGTAGCTGACCTGAGAAACACAGTGTCTGCAAAAGCAGCAAAGAGTCGTGTGGCACCTTATAGACTAACAGATGTATTGGAGCATGAGCTTTCGTGGGTGAATCCCCACTTCGTCGGATGCGTCAGTGTCGGCCTTTTCCAAAGAAGTGCCTGGAGGGCCTTTTTCTGTGTGACCACGTGGCCTAATGGATAAGGCGTCTGACTTCGGATCAGGCGATCGAGGGGTCGAGTCCCTTCGTGGTTGTGCTTGTGCAGTTTTACCTTTGCGCTGAACGTCCTGCTCCCTTCAGGGCCGGAACCTCTTCTTGGCGGCTCAGGGCAATGCTCTGGCTTCAGCTAGAGCCCCAGGAAGGAGTTGGGGGTTGGGTGTCACAAAGGCTGGGGCATGAGCCCCAGGTGCTTCCAGTCTCGCCTTTGCCCTTCCTGACTTGCCAAAGAAAATGGGCGGCTGCCCGGGCTAGTGTGTGGAGCAGTTTCCCTCTTCCAAGTGTGCTCCTGTCCCTGTGCTTGACGGGGTGTCTACATAGCACCTTGGGAGCCTGGGTGTTTCTCTGCTTCTCGCCAGCTGGGGAAAAGCCTCTTGGGGTAAAATCTCCTGCCCCATTGCAAAAGTGAGCACAGAGAGTGGGAACGGTCAGAGGCTGCACCAGGGGGGCTGGCCCTGCTTTCCTACCATCTTCTGATGTTGGCCACTGAGCATCAGCAGCCGCCCTGCATGCTGGTCTGTGGGTGGCCTTCAGTGGGGGTTTGGCATGGCAGGGAGCAGCCTGGCTGGGTGTTTTTTGTGCCTGTCTGAAGGCCACACATAGGCATGGTCCTGCCCTCCTCTGGCCCTGACCTCAGTTGCTCTGTGGCTTTTAAGCCGTCCCTTGGAGTCATCAGTACCAGCCGCCTCTGCTCTAGGTGCCCAGAGGAGGAGAGGTGCTGGGCTCTGTGATGAAGTGGGGGATTTTCTTAGGGTTTTCTGTGTTTTCCAGTGGTTTGCATGCACAGGGAGCGGGACTCAGTGTCCCCGGGTGTTACTGGTTTAACAAGGTGAGGGGAGAGGGAGTTTGTTGTTACAGAGGACCGGAGAGGGACTTGGGACCCCGGCTGATGGCCTGGAGGATGGAGACCCCAGCGACTGGTGACCTGGTGACCCGGAGACCCAGCTCAGGAGTCACAGCCAGTTCTGGCCAGTGAGAGAACAATGGGCTGCGGGGAGAGGACCCCGTGACCAACCTATTCCAGCCAGAGGAGGGCAGAGAGGGGAGGAGGCCCAGGCAACCCTGTTTACCTGGAGAAAAGACAATGGACAGAGGTGGGGCTTGGGGCTGGGGATATCGGAGGCCTAGCTGGGGAGCAGGGGGGCTCGGGGCTGGCGAGGGGAAGCAGGCAGAGCCCACCTGGCTGCAGGGGGACTGGGATGTGCTGGGCTGAGGGAGGCCAGGCCTGAGGCCCTGAGAGTTTCCTGTGCTGTGTTCAACTCTCAATAAACCCTCCTGTTTTATGCTGGCTGAGAGTCACTCCGGTCTAGCGAACAGGGTTGCATCAACCCCTTTGGGGGTGAGGAGGACCAGGAGGTCCAGAGCGCGTGGACTCCCTGAGGGGGCCCACGGCGAGAGACAGACGTGCTAAGGCTCAGAGAGGTGTGGCTCCAGGAGGTGGAGGGGCCTGACCCCGAGAGAGAGTGGACCCCCGAGAAGGGCTGTCGCACTGAAAGGGGCACCCCCCATGGACCGCACGAGGCCAAGAGTGGGCAGGATCTGTGAGTCCATGACAGGCAGTGACATCACAAAGGCCTTTTGCAGGACCTCAGACTATTGGTCAAAGGTGGTGGGGAGGTGGTGACCTCACAGAGAGATGCTGACATCAGCCAGGCAGGACAGGGGCGAGGGGCCAGGAAAACCTCAGAGACCCCTGTGGCTTTGCTTCAGCAAGTCTCCTTCTCCAGGTCTCTCTTTGAGGACTGAGAGAGTATTCGGGTTCACGGACGTGAGCGCCAGGAGGAACCTCTTTCGAGTTTTCTCCTTCCCTTTTAGTGATTTCACTAGAAAACAGACGTCCCTGTTTAGAAGGTAAGAGCCTCCTCGAGGGAAGGGGTGTCATGGGGGTGTCATATTGTTGGTGCCACTAGGCCTGGGTAAACCAAAGTTGTGACTTTGGGCCTGAAGTGAACCAAAGTTCTTACATGCTGTGAACTTTAACCAGCCTAAGATGCTAACAGACTGCAAGCAAAATGTGTAGCTGTCAGCAATCTCCGCTTGCAAATGTAGGAGTTTGAAACAGCAGAAGCGGCGGGGAGGAGGGGGAGAGGGGGAAGGAAAATCTGTATGCGTTTGTTCTGTGAAGGCCAAAAGATAAGCCTGTGGATGAGAACTTTTCTAACACGCTGAAATGTAATGCCTAATGTAGCTGTTGCTGGGAAGGGAGGGGTGAGGGGGAAAACCGAACAAAAGGCTTACACAAACAAGGGGGGTATAAATGTTGGGACCCCGCCTGTGAGCGGGCGTGCAGGATTTGAGAATGCTATTCTCCCTGACACCTTATTTGGGACTCAAATAAACCTGGTTTTGCTTCTCCACCCTGGTGTGATAATTAGTGCGACGCACACCGGGCAACGAACCCTGCTGTTGCTCTGCCTTGGGCTCTTTGAGCCGGCAACAGTTTTGGCGTCCCTGGGTGGGCTAGAGGCAAAATTGTGCCTTGCCCGGACTCCTCCAATGGCCAGTGGACGAAGGTCACAGCCAATGCCCAGCGCGCACCGGTGCCTTTACCGGGGGCCTTGGCAGAGACACGTCAGGCTGACCTTGGAGGACACAACGGTGCAACGCACTCAGATAGTGGAGAAGCAGCTGCGGGCGACGGTGAGGAACCGGTCCTGTGGTAAGGTAGGAACAGTCCAGTGGTGTGGACTTTTGCCTGAGGCTGGGGACGCCCAGCCGTTGTAATTCCCACTAGACGAGAGAGCGTCCTATAGTGGGTCAAGGGCAAGCCCATGGTATGGGGCAAGGACAGGGTAAGGTTAGTAGGGCAAGGTGTACGCCCCTAGAATGCATTCTAGCAAACTGGAAGGTATTTGGTTTGGATCCAATGACTAAGAGTAAACTGAAAAGATTTTGTACAGTAGACTGGCCTCAGTATCAGTTAGAGAGCCAGGAAAGGTGGCCACCGGAAGGATCACTTAATTACAACATGATCCTTCAATTATTTCTGTTTTGTCAGCAAATGGGTAGCTTCTGAAGCTGTTTGTATGTAGAGCTCTTGTAAAAATCCCTCATCATATGCCCCAGAGCTGCACTGGGAGGAGAACTGTCCGTGGGAATGTCTGTTTCTGCTGGGCTCATGCCATTTGAATTTATTGACTGTGCAGCAAGATAAGATGCATCGTGGCAATAGGAAACAATGGCCTTGGTGTGTGTGTGTGTGTGTGTATATCTGTGTGAGTGTTCGTTGCTGGAAGACGCCCAGATTACTCTGTGAAGCAATTGCTAATGATCAGGAGTAGTCTAACGCAAGCCCAGTAACTAGTGGATCTTTAGGAGATCCGACCCACGGTGGGCTGACTCAGCCTGGCATCGTCCGGCGAGGAAGCTGCCTGGGTCTAGGAATGTGTGAACCCATCTTCCCTCCCCCCCCCTTTCCTTTCCGTGTGGGCGCTCTTTGCTGAAAGGGGATGTAGGAAAGTCAGTCATCCTCGTTAGTCTCCCCTGTGTGAATGTTCTGTAGGGAGAGATTCTTAGTTTATGAGCCGCTAGTGCGGACAGGGTACCCTCTCTGTGTGTGCAAGTGGAAAGTGGGTAAAGGGACAGTCTAAAAATTCTACCTCACCCCCTAAGGGTACCCCAGCATAGTACATGTACGTACATTATGGTCCTAAAACCTGCAGGTATTTAGAGAATTGGAATCTTCACATGTGTGAAAATCCATCTAAACAGTGCCCATTAGAAGGTATCTTCAATCTAGATAAGATCATATATCTCAGAGGAGCTTTTAATCACAAAGAAAAGCCTCTGACACAGTGTGAGCAATTTGTCTAGGAACGGGTTAATTTGAAACTCGGCTAACCCCAGAGATAAAGAGAGAGAGAGCTGCTCTGCATACAAGGTCAAGAGCCAGCACACAAACTATGCTAAGTAAAATTGCTTTCAGCCCCAGCTGGTTGTGGAAAATAAAGAGAGGCAAACAAAAAGCAGTATAAGTTACAGAACTGAGATTGCATTTGCAAAGCTTAACGGTTCAGTGAGATCCAACAGTTTTTGCAACCCTGAAGCCGGACAGGCAGCTGACCTGAACTGGAATCTCTGAAAGAGACGCCGCAGGAGATTCCAGGGTGTAAAAGAACAGCCATCCCAAGAGTGGAAGCATGTTGGAAATGCTGGACAAGATGTATACAGGATAATCTCCCGTCCACCTATTTCCCTTCTCTGAACATTATACACAGACATGCCAGTCTGGATATGTGTAAGTATTAAAGTGGCTTAAGGCTTGGGGCATTCATATTTTTCCTGAGTGATGTGGGAGTGTTCCCAATACTCTCCATTGTTGTTTTGTTATTTTTATGAAGCTTTAAAATTTGGATATATGGTGTGATTTCTCTATCTACCCCCCCCCCCCCAGTCCTGCAATGTCAGTTTGATCACCTGACATAAGGGATAATTGGTAACAGAAATTTGTCACAGTTTGGTGAGCAATAGAGAATTGGGGAGCCCTGTAGAATTTACACCATCTGTTTTACCCTTGTTATTTTATGTTTGCTTTGTTTGGTATTATATGATAAAGATTGTATGATTAAAGGTGAGCCCTAATAGAATAAGGAAACACTATCTGGTTTTGGTGCACTATCTAGTTTTAGCTCTGTTCTGTTTAACCGGTTACTGTTGGTTTTTCTGCTCTGTTTATTTGGGCGTTGGGGGTGTGGGCGGAACTGAACTTCTCGTTCGTAATTCCTCAGGGTGGAAGCCATGTGTGCGATGAAGCTCTGGGGTTGTATTGAGATAATTCTGTCCCGCCCCCCCCCATGACGGACAATGTACTAGAAGTGGAAAAATCTGGCTTAGACTGTAATTTTCTCTGCTCTCTGTGTAATTTTCTTTTCTGTTTAAGTGTCAGCAGACAAATGAGTGGGTCTCTGGGTAGACCCCCAAAGGAGTTTGGATTGTGTGTTAAGTAAATGGCCTTTACCCAATGGCCGTGTATTTTTGCCAGGTGGCAAGCCTTACTAGGGAGGACTTGAGTAGTTTTGGGAGTAAAATGTTTTAGGGAAAAGACCAGAAGGGTGGGGGCTAGCTGTGAAGCCCACCCTCCTAGCTAAACTGGTAATGAAATAAGTTTGTGTCCAGAATAGGGGTGATTCAGCGAGAAAAGCAGGATCGGGCCCAGGCAGGCAGGCAACAGAGAGATGGGAAAACAGGTTGGAAACTTTTGAGGGTGTAGTGAAAAGGAGTAAGTGAGTATAAGCATGGAAATTTCAAATACTCAGGAGGATATTTGAAATGGTGATTTGAATTGGTAAGTGGCTGCTGAAGGAAAAAGCAAGTGATTTAAGGGAAGAGCATGTGATTTTTAAGGGAAAGTGAAAAGTTAACTCTTTAGTTGCTGGAGGGAACAGCAGTTGTACTTTGTAAAAATGCTAAAGAGAAAAGTTTTTGGTGTCTTTGAAATGTTTGTAAATAAATTCAGGCAAAGAAAATATGGGGTAATTCTCCTGAATTAACAAGAGTATTCGTATATTTTAAGTAATGATTGACTGCCCAGAAGGGGTAGACTTTTGCTTTGTCTTTCAGATAATCAAAGAAAACTAATGCCAGCTGAACAGCATTCAACATATCATGCATTTACTGACAGAGTAACAATTATGTTTTGTGTTCTATGTTCTGTCTTGTGGTGTCTGTCTCAAGTGGCCAGAATTGTTGTGTTTAATATTTTTATGGGATGGTCTAATTTAAAATCAAGTGGCAGTGTTAAATTGAAATGCAGATATTTGTTTTGTTCAATTTAGAATACAAAGTGTTTGTATATATCAGAAAAATGTGATATACTAAAGTCTAATACATTTTCTTAAGTAAGAGAAAGAAATTTTATTAGCCAAATCTTTTAATTTAGAGTGGTTATTAAAATTTGCATACTAACAGTCTTTAAAAGCAAGGACATGGAAAGTTAACCCACTCCCCATATTGTACATGGGATCCTTCTGGCTACCTCAGACTTCTAGCCAGAGGGCTGGGATGGTGGAAAGCTATTGGACTAGAGGTTGTATTAAGTGAACTCATCAAAGTGGGTG
Source organism: Mauremys reevesii (assembly GCF_016161935.1). Classification (NCBI taxonomy): domain Eukaryota; kingdom Metazoa; phylum Chordata; order Testudines; family Geoemydidae; genus Mauremys; species Mauremys reevesii. The sequence goes on from NC_052634.1 coordinate 40,344,293, forward strand.
TGCTTGTCCTGGCCTGTTGTTCTAAAGCTCTGTAATAAGGTTATTTTAGTGAAAGGGTATATGTGGCATACATTAAATAAGACTAATGTACTGTGTATGTGTTCATTGTTAACAAAAGGTGTATAAGTAAAAGTTTCCTTTATAGGTTAAAGAAAAAAAATGGGAAAAGGAAAAAGAATGAGTTAACTGAGAAAAAAAAATAGTTAACATGCTAAAAATGAACTGGCCAAGATTTGTGCTGAGACAAACTTAAAGTGGCCAGATGCCCTTCCTTTGGCACTAATAAGTATAAGAACCATTACTTGGCTAAAAACCAGAAAAAGGGGGAACTTAAATTTGCCCATGCAGCTATAACATTTGTAAAATCTGCAAAGACACTAATGCAATGTGTTAGGTTTTTTTCTCACAGGTAAAGAAGAAACAACCCGAAGATCCTAGCAGTCCTACCACTCCTAGGAACCAGAAGACTGGGTCTACATAAAGATCCATCAACGAAAGACTGCCTTGGCTCCACGCTGGAAAGGCCCTTTCCAAGTCCTGCTGTCTACCAACACTGCTGTGAAGTGCCAAAGACTGACTGCTTGGACCCAGGATTCTCACTGCAAAAAGACCCCTCCACATCAGAAGAATTTTCCTATTGATGATTAGCCTATTCTTTCTTCTAGTTCTACTGTGCTTCTGGACAGCTTCTGGACAACCTCTCCCTTGTCCACTGACAGACCAACTGTGCCTTTAGACTTTTCTAGAAAAAGCAAAGCCATTACAGGGTGATATGTGCTGGAAACCTCTCCCCTGTAGGATGCTAAACCACAATTGTTTTGGGAAAGAAGAAGAAACACTCACTCCACTGACATTGCCAAAGTCCAGGAATTCCTGACTAAAAGGACATTGAGAACTGACCCTGGTGAAGAAACAAAGAATTGAACACTGGCAGGAAGAAATTTATGGGACCCATGATTGGGAATGTGGTATTAATTGACTTTTGGGGTTTAATCTACAGGCTGTGCCCTGTGTTTTGGATAAATCCTTCAGTATGTATTGCCCTCCTAATTGGATTTTAAATGACATTGCCCTTATCAAGTTTTCAAATCACTTCTACATACCCAGATTGCTCACAAGGGGCTGCCATTAGATTAGCACAACAGAGGGCCTGGGTTATTTCCTCTGGAAGAAAGAGGATTGAGCAGATCCCTGTGGGCTAGGGCCAATATCTAAAAGCAAAGAACATGATAAGAAATTGGGCCAACTAGAAAAGGCTACTAGCCTTATTCTTGAAACTCAGCTATCTTAAGTACAGGCTGGAGTTGGTGAGTTACATGTCATTTCAGCCCTTAGTTCTATGACCCAGAAGTTACTGACAGAGATGGTATTGCATATCACTGAGGCTGGGAAGGTATTGCAGTGGGATCTAGACCAGACTTGGCCCACTGCCCTTACAGATGCATCAGGAGTACCATCTGATCTGTGGTCATGAAGACATACTTGGACACTTTCTGGATGGAAGTGGGGACATTCACAGTGCTCCTTCCAAGCATATGGACCGGTTAGGGTGGGTGTGGTTCCCACATACCGAATCCTGCTGGGTCCATGGGGAGCATGCATATGGGACTGAATTATTCACCAAGACATCTGGGAAATTAAACCACTTGGTATACCTACCTGATTTATAGTCAGTGTCCCAATCCCTTAGTTGTTAAATGAACATTCCACTCTTTTGTCCATGCATTCATTCCTGGGTTAGTAACTAAGCTCAAAAGAGCAGTTGTACATATATCTGTAAAGCTTCATTGTTTTTTGTTTTTAAAGTTTGAGAAAACTCGCCAAAAGTTTGTTGAGTATTCTCAAAGGGGGGAATTGTTGGTGCCACTAGGCCTGAGTAAACCAAAGTTGTGACTTTGGGCCTGAAGTGAACCAAAGTTCTTACATGCTGTGAACTTTAACCAGCCTAAGATGCTAACAGACTGTAAGCAAAATGTGTAGCTGTCAGCAATCTCCGCTTGCAAATGTAGGAGTTTGAAACAGCAGAAGCGGCGGGGAGGAGGGGTAGAGGGGGAAGGAAAATCTGTATGCGTTTGTTCTGTCAAGGCCACAGATAAGCTTGTGCATGAGAACCTTTTCTAACACATTGAAATGTAATGCCTAATGTAGCTGCTGCTGGGAAGGGAGGGGTGAGGGGGAAAACTGAACAAAAGGCTTACACAAACAAGGGGGGTATAAATGTTGGGACCCCGCCTGTGAGCGGGCGTGCAGGATTTGAGAATGCTTTTCTCCCTGGCACCTTTCTTTAGGCCCAAATAAGCCTGGTTTTGCTTCTCCACCCTGGTGTGATAATTAGTGCGACGCACACCGGGCAACGAACCCTGCTGTTGCTCTGCCTCGGGCTCTTTGAGCCAGCAACACTTGCAAGTTGTGTGTGAGTGAATCTTTGGCCAGGTCTGCACTACAAAGTTGTTTCAGCAGAATTATATTGCTCAGGTGTGTGAAAAACACACAACGCTCTCTCGGTCGGTAGCTTGTGGCTGGTGTACACACTGCAATGCCACATCTGGCGACAAAACTGCCCTGTTTTGCTGACAAAATAAAACGACTTCGATGAGAGGTCTAGAGCTTTTTGCAGCAAACTTAAAGTAACAGAGTAAACGCTGCTGTTCATTATATCACCATAACTGGCCTTCCCCAGTATCCCACAATGCCTGCTGTGAACTCGCCTGCCCTGCATTCCTGCTACAGAGCCATGGGCCCCTCCCCTTTCATCGCTCTGGGAAGTTCTGACAGCTGAGCCTGCTGCTCTGCTCTGGCAGCCAGGAGCAAATCACTGCCGTGGATGCTGCTCTCTCCCGCCCTGCGAACACAGAGCAGGGTGGTGGGAACTTCCTTACAGTGTAGGGGGGCCACTGGCATCCGAACTGTGACACGCCCATGAGGAGGCTCTTACCTTCTAAACAGGGACGGCTGTTTTCTAGTAAAATCACTAAAGGGAAGGAGAAAACTCGAAAGAGGTTCCTCCTGGCACTCACGTGCCTGAACCCGAATACTCTCTCAGTCCTCAAAGAGAGACCTGGAGAAGGAGACTTGCTGAAGCAAAGCCACAGGGGTCTCTGAGGTTTCCCTGGCCCCTCGCCCCTGTCCTGCCTGGCTGATGTCAGCATCTCTCTGTGAGGTCACCACCTCCCCACCACCTTTGACCAATAGTCTGAGGTCCTGGAAAAGGCCTTTGTGATGTCACTGCCACACCCCTCCCTTGCTGTGCTAATGTCCTGCCCCTGGCCAGGCACATTGGAGGTTTGAGCTACTCCCTGGGGATCACCCCACTCAAGGAGTGTTCGTTCTAGAAAGCAAGCCAGCTAGACAGGAAAACATCAGACGCTGCTCCCAATGCTACACTCAGTTTTTCAGAAATTAGTCAACTTTATGGCCAGAAGAGACCACTAGAGCATCTTATTTGACCCCCTGCATATCACAGGCCTCCTGTATGACACAATAGCTACTTTTGGGCAAACACATTCCAGAAAGGCATCTAGTCTCCATTAAATGATATCAAGAGATGGAGAATCCACCACTTTCCCTAGAAGACATTTTTCTCCAGCCCTCAGAACATTTGGTGGCTCTTTGCTATTGAACGAGCTCAACCTGTTTAGCTTATCAAAAGAAGATTGAAAGGTGATTTCACTGAAGTGTTGAAGGGCCTTAATGGAGAGAAAAGACTGGGTATGAAAGGGCTCTTTAATCGAGCAGAGAAAGGCATAACAAGACCCAATGGCTGGAAGGTGAAAAGAGAAATTTCATATTACAACTAAGGCACAAATATTCAACAGCGAGGATGATTCATGACAGGAACAAGCTCCCAAGGAAAATGGTGGATTCTAATTCTAATTCCTTATGAATATTCTGTGTGTTTGTGTCTGCAGGGGAGGAACATGCTATATGGCCAGAGGACTTTATTCCTCCAGCCTGCAAGGACAGAGGGGATGTCAAGGAGTTGCTCCTTCAATCCCCCCCACAGAAAGGCCCTTCTTAGGAAAGGCAAAATCGTGGAGAGAAAGAACAACACTCCAGAAAGACAGATTTTTATATTCACAGTGAGAAGTTTTTCACCTGACCAGGGATTTGAACCCTGGACCCTCAGATTAAAAGTCTAATGCTCTGCCAACTGAGCTAGCCAGGCTCACATAGGAAAAGTACAAGTTGGTGCAGAGGTGAAGCTAGTCAAGAAAAAGCGAGACAGCCACAATAGGGGAAACCTGCTGCTCTCTCTCTCTTCCCAGCCCTGGCCTGGCTGGGTATTAGTGCTGGTTAAAAAGACGGGAAAATATCGGCATCTACCAGCCATTCATAGCTGTACAAGACTCAGGCACAATACAGAGGTGCCCATCTGCAAGTGCCGAATGGTTGGATTGGCTAATGCAGCCTGTAGACGTCCAGGGCACTCTGGGATATAGAGCCAAGTGTCCATCACCATCATCATTTCAAAGGGATAATGATAATGGTAGCAAGGTTCACAACTGACTCAGCAGTTGCATACAAAGGTGCACGTTTGGCAGTTACGTTGGCTCAGGTTGGCCACCCCGGTCTAGATGTAGAAGTTACAACATTTAAACTTGAAAGAGGGGCCAATTTCCCCATCATTTCCCACCTTTACATCCAAACACGATGAAGTTAGCAGATAGAGCCAGAGCAGGTTGTCTATGGGACCAAGTATATGCAGAGTATCCTCGACAGAGGTTTGTTCAACCTGTTCTTAAAAACCTCTGAGGACAGAGACACCACAGACGCCTTTGGGAGCCTATTCCAGAGCTTAACTGCACTCAGAGTCTGACATTGGTGAAGTAGGAGGCTGAGAAAAACAACACTGGCTATCAGAAAAAAACAACCCTCCCTAGTGCTTTAAGCATTAGGTTCTGGTGTTTTAACAGCCATGGCCTGGGTTCAATTCCCCCTAAAAACCAGAAGTTTTTCAATGAAAATCTCCATTCATTCTGCATTTGAAATGGAAAGGAAAAGAGGGCTTCTTGTCCTTATCAACAAGGCAAAGAATGGCTTTTTTCTCAGTAAATATTTTTAAAAGGCGCTGACTCGACCTGAAAATCTCATTTCATTTGTATTTACAATGGAATGATTCTCTCTAGGATAGACAGAAATTCTTCAGCTAGACTCGGATTCCACGGGAATACGAGACGCGATTGTGTCTAACACCTGCCTTTTTCGACAAGAGTGATGTCCAAGTTTTCCATGGACATTTCCTTCCAGCACCTCAGGCCCCATCCAACAATACAAGAAACTGAAATGCACAGAAAGTTTCTCACCATAGGATTCACTGACCAGGCCGGGGGAAAAGTTTTGCCATTTGAAGATGTTTGAATTCCCTCCAACTTCTCTCCTACAAATGCTAAATAGTTGGTGGTGTAATGTTACAGGAGAGGTTGAAATTAGGCTATTTCGTCAGATAGAAGACAGTGATTGTGTCAGGAGTGGGATGTGAATGTGCACGTACATATGGAGCCTAGAGCAACAAATGACAGTGTTAGAGGGCTTATTCCTTCACCCTCTCACTTCCCTGGTCCTTCTTGCATGAACAGAGAGCAACAATACCCAAAGTCCAAAGGTGCAAACAATTCAATGTTTATTGGGGTGAATGTCCAGCAAGCATGATTCCAGTTTCCTTCCTTAGTGCCCCCCTTCCCAGCTCTGACACCACAGAGCCTTGTCTGTGTCCCTGTTTCTGTTCCCATCCCCTATTCCCATTTCCCCCTGTAGCAAAACATGATCTCAATTCCCCCATCCCCAGTCCCTGGTCCCATTCCCCACCCCCACCTTCCTGATTGACTGCAGACTATATAGTAAAACCTGAGTTTTGCTTCGCTATACCTTAACCAATCATTTTACTGAAATGTAACTAACCAATCCTAATATACTGTAACTTGATTATCTAACCAATTATATTCCACCACCTTCATTGGTTTACACCCAACAAAATTAATTATACAGCAGACAGAAACAATCACAGAACCAGACAGAGACCATGCAAATAAACATACAAAACAATACAGAAGGGAGGATTTCACAACTACATCTATACAGACATAAGGGTTTTCCAGCTGTGTCTATTGATAAGTGAGCTCTTGCCAGACAGGATGCTACCAAACTAAGTTTCCCTTTCTCTGGAGGTGATGGAATATCAGGGCAGGATTGTATTCCTAACAGCCCAATCGCACCTTATTTCAATGTGACTAGTTGGGAATGTGAGGATGTGACCAGACACTTCCCAGCTTATGGCTGCCTTTGCTGCTCAGCCGAAGAACCAGGCCTCAGACTGTCACAGTAAGAGAAGGCCATTACACAGACAGACAGTGATTTTTTATTCTCTCTTTTATATCTTTATAACTAGCTAAGTGATAAAAATACACCTAAATTCTTAAAGTACAGGCCTTTGCAGACAGGCCTGAATATCTGTATCCTAACAGTCCTCGAGGTCAGGCAGCATCTGGGTAAGGGGGTGGGGACTCAGATCCTTCCACTGGCCAATTCCACCAGGGTCGTGTATAAACCAGGGAAGTTCCCCACAATAGCCAGACCAGATGCCCCCTGTACACTGTCTTCATTGCTTCTCTCTCTCCCTTCCCCCCACCTCTGCTGCTCCCCCTCTGGGCTTTCTCAGCACCTGGCTCCACAGCGCTTCCTGGCAGCCAGAGACTGCGCTTTCTGCTCCTGTGGATGTGGCCTCTCTCCTGATTGCTAAGGAAAGGAACCTTTCCAGGAAATGGCCACAGCTTCTGGGAATCCCTGTGTGGCTGTGAACAGAGTTTGGCTCCTGGCACACAAGGCAACTTAAAAGCTGAGCACCCAGACAGGGGCTTGAACTCTGGACCCTCAGATTAAGAGCCTGATGCTCTACCAACTGAGCTACCTGGGCTTGTTAGGAAACATCTTCACCATTCACCACAACAGTGATTATCCCAGTGTGCAGGCAAGAGTGAGCAGGCAGGCAAAAGAGAGGCCAAAAAAGTCCCAGGAACCCCTCCTCTTTTTCTGCACAGCCACTGCCTGGCAGCAGGATTCCTCCTCCTCCTCAGGGAGACTAAATCTCTGTGCCTAGACAGCCAGTCCATCCGCTGCACCTCAATCCCCCATGCCCGAGCCTCCCTGCCAAAGCCCTGCACCTGGCCCCATACAATTAAGTCTCACTTGTCGCTGGGAACTTAACTTCTTGTGCCCAGAGCGTCTCGGCCCCCTCAGCAGATGACCTGAGAAACACAGTGTCTGGCTTTTCCAAAGAAGAGCTTAGACCCCTTCATCATGTGGCCTAAAGGATAAGGCATCTCCCTGTGGATCGGATGATTCAGGATTTGAGTCCCCTCAAACAACAGTGTGTTGTTGCCCCAGGCAGGCACCATGGCTTAGCTGGCTAAAGCACCTGCCTTATAAACAGGGGATTCTGGGTTCAACTCCCAGTTGTGCCTTGTTGCTTAACTTTTAGGGCACCTGGTATTGGCTACTGACAGAGGACAAAACACAGAGCTAGGTGGGCCTTTGGTCCAGCCCAGTGTGGCTGTTTAAATTGGGATTGAGGAGAAGGGTGAAGAGGAGCAGGCTCTGGTTGGGAGTGAGGAGCAGTGAGCATAGGAGGGACTGAGGGTTGGGTCTGAGGGGCACTGGGAAAAGAGGGGACATGGGTTTAGGCTGAAGAGCATCTTCATTTGGGGATCCAGCAGGACAGGGGAAGGCAGCAGGTGATTCTAATTCCTTAGGGATATTCTGTGTGTGTGTGTGTGTGTGTGTGTGTGTGTGTGTGTGTGCGCGCGCGTGCAGGGGAGGAACATGCTCTATGCCCAGAGGCCTTTATTCCTCCAGGCTGCAAGGACAGAGGGGCTGTCAGGAAGTTGCCCCTTCAAACCCAGACACAAAAAGGCCCTTCTGAGGAAAGGCAAAATCCTGGAGAGAAAAAGTAACATCAAAGCAGACTCCAGCAAGAGAGTTTAAGATCTTGGTGAGCAGTTTATCACCTGACCAGGGACTTGAACCCTGGACACTCAGATTAAAAGGCTGATGCTCTGCCAACTGAGCTAGCCAGGCTCACAAAGAAAAAGAGCAGCTTGGTGCAGAGGAGAAACTAGTCAAGAAAGCAAAAGCAGGAAACAATAGGGGAAACCTGCTGCTCTCTCTGGCCCGGTCAACACTACGAGTTTATATCGAATTTAACAGCATTAAATCACATTAACCCTGCACCCGTCCACACAACCAAGCCCTTTATATCGATATAAAGGGCTCTTAATACTGGTATCTGTACTCCTCCCCGACGAGAGGAGTAGCACTGAAATCGGTATTGCCATGTCAGATTAGGGTTAGTGTGGCTGCAATTCGACGGTATTGGCCTCCAGGTGCCATCCCACAGTGCACCATTGTGACCGCTCTGGACAGCAATCTGAACTCGGATGCACTGGCCAGGTTGACAGGAAAAGCCCCATGAACTTTTGAATTTCATTTCCTGTTTGCCCAGCATGGAGCGCCGATCAGCACAGGTGACCATGCAGTCCCAGAATCAAAAAAGAGCTCCAGCATGGACCGTACGGGAGATACTGAAGCTGATCTCTGTATGGGGAGATGAATCTGTTCTATCAGAACTCTGTTCCAAAAGACAAAATGCCAAAGCATTTGAAAAAATCTCCAAGGCCATGATAGACAGAAGCCACAGCAGGGACTCAACACAGTGCTGAAACTTAAGGAGCTGAGACAAGCATACCAGAAGGCCAAAGAATGAAATGGATGCTCATGGAGGGAGGGGCAACTGACGTCTGTAGCTATCCCACAGTTCCCGCACTCTCCGAAAACCATTTGAATTCTTGGCTGAGTTCCCAAAGCCTGAAGGGTCAAAAATATTGTCGCGGGTGGTTCAGGGTATATGTCGCCCCCCAGCCCCCCAAAAGCAAATGGAAAAAAATTGTTTCTCGCCTTTTTTCAATGTCAACGTATGTCTACTGGATGCTGCTGGCAGATGCGGTGCAGCAGCATCCCCTTCCCTTCCGGACGGCAGACGGTACAGTAGGACTGGTATCTGTCATTGTCGTCCCGCGAGTGCTCCTGGCTGCCCTCAGTGAGGTCGGACAGGGATGCCAGGGCAAAAACGGGAATGACTCCCAGGTCATTCTCTTCTTTAAGCTTTGTCTAATGGAGATTCAGTCCTGCCTGGAATATCATAGTAGCTGGAGACTGCCCTCCCTTCCCCCCTTTGAGCTCTACTTGCAGAGGCAATAAAGTCAGTGTTGTTTCAAATTCATGCATTCTTTATTACTTCATCACACAAATGGGGGATAACGGTAGCCCAGGAGAGGTGGGAAAGAAGGGAAGCAATGGGTGGGGTTGTTGCAGGGGCACCCCCTAGAATGGCATGCAGCTCATCATTTCTGCTGGATGTCTGGAGCTCTGACCTGGAGCCACCATTTACCTGTCTGGGTCTTTAATTGGCTTTCCTGATAGTCTAGACAGGACTGACTTTCCATTAGACAAAACTTAAAGAAGGGAATGACCTGGGGAGTCATTCCCATTTTTGTCCATGCACCCCCAGCTGATCTCACTGAGGCTGGCCAAGAGCACCCATGACAGCAGCTGATAGTATAGTATAACTTGTAACTGTCATTGTCAATTTGCAAAGCAGCAGACAGTACAGTGTGGCTGGCAACTATCTTTGCTAATTTGCAAAGGCAAAGGGATGCTACTGTGTAGCACTGCAGTACCATGTCTGTCAGCACCATCCAGTAGACATACAGTGACGGTGAAAAAGGCTGAACGGGCTCCATGATTGCCGTGCTATGGCGTCTGCCCGGCAATCCAGGGAAAAGGGCGAAATGATTGTCTGCCGTTGATTTCACGGAGGAGGATTGACTGACGACATTTACTCAGAATCACCCGCGACACTGTTTTTGCCCCATCATGCACTGGTATCTCAACCCAGAATTCCAATGGGCAGGGGAGACTGCAGGAATTATGGGATAGCTACCCACAGTGCAATGCTCCGGAAATTGATACTAGCCTCGGTACATGGACGCACACCGCCAAATTAATGTGTTTAGTGTGGCCACGTTCACTTGACTTTATATAATCTGTTTCCAAAAAATGGTTTCTGTAAAATCGGAATAATCCCATAGTGTAGACATACCCTGAGACAGCTTTAGAACCCTCTACCCACTATACGGCCAAGAGACAGCAACTCTCAGATCCTGTGTGGATTGTCTGATGGGCTTGGGGCCAAGAGCAAACTGCATACCCCCTGCCAGAGCAGGAGAAGTAAAAAATAGGGGCTTCCCAAAAAAAGGGAAGGGAAGAAGAGAGAAGCGGAGAAGCAAGTGGAAAAGGAAGAGAACATGCAGACACAGGACCCTACCTAAATCCTTAAATAGATTGCAAGAAAAAGAGAGCAGCATAAAGAAATTTAAAAAAACTTTCAGTAAGTACTGAATTAAAAACCTTTAAAATACCATTTTCACACTACCTTTACTTTTCTTCCAAATTCTACCAAATCAAACTAAGACTTGCCACTAAACAGAACTGCACAAAAACTTTAAATAAATTCTGATAACAGGAAAAAAAACCCAAAACATTTATTTTTAAACTTGTTTTATAAGAACTAACCACTCAGTCTGTGTTCTCTTCCCCTCAGCTTCCCAAAAGGAAAGCAAGAACACTCATCAATAGCAGATAGCAGATACATTAAAGCACCACTATCTACTCACTTCATGCTCAGAAGAGAACACTTTAACTCCTCATCATGGTTAGCAAGGTCAGACACTTTCAACCATACTTCTCTAGTTACAAACTATTGAAATGATCCCTGAAAGTACAGTCTTAACAAAGCTGTGCTCAGCTACACACCCAGGCTAATGTGCGCAAGCTTTCTTCCCACGGTGAATGTTTTCATACAACAGGTTTCACCCCCAGAGAATTAAAGACCAAAAATCTAAAACCAGGTTCCCATTTCATTAAGCACAATTGAGACAGCTTTAGCACACTGGCCATTAGAAGATGTTTATGTCGCTATTTACAGACACACACCTCCTGATTAGCATGTGGAGCTCCTACCGACCAATCAAACCCTCTTGCTTTGGGATACCTCTCACAGGCTCTTCCATACCAAATGACAGCCTGTCAGGCACAGACAATGCGGACAGGTCAGCCCTTTCTAGCATGCTCCGCAGCGGTTTCTCTCTGGCTTGCTCTCAAATTCATCTGCACTAGAAGTTTTTGCAGGGTTCTATGTTACTGGTGGTACCTGCACTAAATCAGTGGGTCTCAACCTTTAGAGACACCTGTACCCTTTCAGGAGTCTGATTTCTCTTGCATACCCCCAAGTTTTACCTCACTTAAAAACTACTTGCTTACAAAATCAGATGCAATATTTATAAAAATAAATCACTTGAATATAAGTATTGTACTTACATTTCAGTGTATAGTATAGAGAACAGTATAAACAAATCAAAGTATGAATTTTAATTTGTTACGAATTTGCTAGTGCTTTCTATGTAGCCTGTTGTAAAACTAGGCAAATATCTAGATGCGTTGATGTACCCCTGGAAGACCATTGATACCCCTGTTTGAGAACCACAGCACTAAATCACCCTTGCTTTTAGAACTGGTGCCACTTGAACCAAGGCATGGAACCATTTCAGTGCTAGCAGACAGTGGCAACACAGCTGCACTAGGTCTGTTGTTCCTCCCTGCACAATTCCCACTTGGAAAGAAGATATCTTCTGATCTGACCCTATTTACTATTGTAAGCTGCATAGGCAACTTTCTCTGTGTTATGTGAGCAGAATCCACACACTATATACTACCTGTATGGCCCTGAGGATGCCACATCGGCCGCAGCTGTTGATTGAGCCACAGGTTGAGAATCACTAGTCTATAATTTTGCAAAGTCCATTGCCACAGGCTTTCCCCCCCATGGCTGCTGTGAGACAAGAGCACATGAAATTCATAGCAATATAAATATGAGTGAAACCACCCAAATATATTTACATACAAACTAGACAGTCTCATTTTAAAACAAAGAAAAACACAGGCCACACAGGAGTGGGGCAAGAGTCTCCAATGATTTATACCCTCTCCTACCCGCCATTCAGCATAAGAATTAACCTAAATGGATCATGACTATTTACATAGAGCATCTTTCTCCTACAAAGCAGAATAAGACAAAAGGTTGAGGCTGTTCCCCTTCACATTTGAGGGGGAGGGGAGAGGAGTAGAAGGATTTAGATGCTCAATCCACTTCAGATTATGAAAGAAACCAGACTATTAGGTTAGGCTCCAGGGAATTTTTTTTCACCAGACAAAAGAGTATAAGGTTTAAACAAACAATTTAATACTGATACACAGTGATGATGATTGTGAAGCTTGGTTGTGGTAGAGGAGTCAAAGGGTGGGATATTTCCCTTGCTGCTAAATGATGAACTAGGAATTGGCTGAGCCCTCAAGGGTTAACTCTCTCACTCTGCAAGGCAGCAGGAATGGAGGGAGATATGCACATTTCCCTTAAGTACACTGCCTTGTTAATTAGATCAGCTTGCTGAGACCCCAGCTGCTGCAAGCTCTCCCTCCTGAGCCCTGCTCTATGGAAGTGGGGTACAGGAGCAGGAGGCACCCTGACATTAGCCCCCCCTCTTCCTTCCCTCCCCCCGGCACAGCAAGCAGGAGTCTGGGGGAGCAGCTCCAAGGCAGAGGGCAGGAGCAGCACATGGCAGTGGGGGGAGGGGCACAGCTGAACTGGAGACAGCTGCAGCACAGGGAAGTTAGGGGAGTGGGGAGCTGATAGGGGGCTGCCGGTCCATCCTGGTCCCAAGCCCCCCTCAGCTAGCTGCAACGGGCTGCTCTTCCTGCAAGCAGTAGACAAAGCAGGCAGCTGCCAAACAACATTAGAAGTGTTAGGCCTAAATAAAAATGTAGCACAAAGCCAGTTATGCCAACCTGACTGAAGTCAGGCTAACAGAGGTTTCTGGGTAATCCCAAAGTGAAAAAGTACTAAAAAGCAGCATTGTTTTACAGAGCCCTGGAAAACGTGAGATAAGCCTAAAATAAGCCAGGAATTGCATTCCTGGCATACCATTAGCTGTGCTAAGGACAGTGTTTGAAGAACTAATAAAAAACTCTAGCATCCCACGGTTCAAATTCTAACTCTTTGGTTAAGTTATAGGTTTGTTTAAAACTCCCCTGTATTTCTAACTTTTGGGTGTTGTTAAAATATAATTAATAATCTAAAGTTGTAAACATAAAGTCTAGGCATGTGTGTATATTAAAAGTGTCTAGTTTTAAGTTGTTAAACAAAGGGGGGTGGGTTTTGCTCAAGTAAGTAATGTATAATGTAATAAAACTGTCTATATAGGCTAATACTAAGCTGTAAAGTGCTGGCTGGTTCTCACTAAAAACGAGCTGCCCTTTATTGATGCGTGCACTTGTCAATAAATGGCTTTTAATCGGACCTTGCTGGTGTTGCCTGTCTCTCTGGAATCAGACAACGAATTTCGCTGTCGGGGTTAAAGTCCCCAACAGAAGGGAGCATTACACAACTTTAAATAAACATTTTCCCTAATTGATCAGCAACATAACGAAACGTTAACCAGGCCGACTTTAAGTGAGGAGTTACTGTAGGAGGGTTTAGGTCAGCTCAGCTACGTCTCTCTGGGGTGTGGATTTTTAATTTACCTCAGACAGAAAAAAAGAGAGTAACAGAAAAGAGAAGAAATAAGATGGGAAGGAAAACACCCAGTGGGGCATGGGAGATGTTGACATATGCAAATCCCTCATGTAAACCCCTCCCCCCCATGCCCTTCATTGTCTCCTCTACCCATTCCAGGGTTCCCCAGTCTTTCTCCATGGCAGGGGTTCTGTGTGTTTGATTCCACCCATAGCAAGGTCCCCCATTCTCCCCAATGGCAGGGGCTCTGTGTGAGCCGCTTTTCTCCCCATTCCACCCTCTACCCACTATACGGCCAGCAGACAGCAACTCTCAGATCCTGTGTGGATTGTCTGATGGGCTTGGGGCCAAGAGAAAACTGCATATCCCCTGCCAGAGCAGTAGGAGTAAAAATAGGGGCTTCCAGAAAAATGGGAAGGGAAGAAAAGAAAAGCAGAGAAGAAAGTGGAAAAGGAAGAAAACGTGCAGACACAGGAACCCACCTAAATTCTGAAATAGATACAAGAGAAAAAGAGATGGAACAGCGCAAAGGAATTTAAAAAAAACTCACTAAGTACCAAACTAGAAACCTTTAAAACACCATGCTCACACTAAACTTACTTCTTTTCCAAATCCTACCAAAGCAAATTAAGTTTTGTCATTTAACAGACTTGTCAGCAAAAACTATAAATAGATTAATGTAACAAAAATACAAAAACCATATTTTTAAACTTGCTTTGTAAGATTTACTCACTAAGACCCTGTTCATTCCCTTACGGCTCCCCAAAAAGGAAGCAGGAAAGCTCATCAACAGCGAACAGCAACTACATTAAAACAACACACGCTACTTGTTCTGCCCTCAGAAGAGACACGGTACCTCCTCTTCGTGCTTAGCGAAATCAGACACTTTCAACCATCATTCCCTAATTACAAATTATAGAAATGATGCCAAAATTACACTTACAAACCCTACCCCCGGCTACAAACCCAGGCTAATGCGCACACACTTTTACACCACGGTGAGTCTTTTCATACAGCGGGTTTCACCCCCAGCGAACTAAAGGACACAAATCTAAAGCCAGGTCCCCATGCCATGACGCACACTCGAGACAGCTTTAGCCCACTGGCCATTAGAAGATGTTTATGTCGCTATTTACAGAAACACGCCTCCTGATTAGCATGCGGAGCTCCTACCGACCAATCAAACCCTCCTGCTGTTACTGCCCGAACCGGCCCCGCCTCTCACAGGCTCTGCTCTGCCACGTGCCGCTGCCGCGCCCGTTTCCCGCAGGCGGAGCCCGGCCCGGCGCAGCTCTGCCCGCCCGGGGCTGCAGCTGGTTCTCTCCGGTTCCCGGCACTAGAGACTTCGCGTGTCACGTGACCGGGGGCAGGCGCCGCCTCTGGCTGCTCCGAGACTGGAGCATCCCGGGGGGGAAAACCAGATGGGTCATTAGTGCCCAGCAGCCCCTGCCCCCTTCACCTCCTCGCGCTCCCCCAGCGCCTCCCGCCCGCTGACAGGGAGGGAGAGGAGCTGAATGCGAGAGTGGGGCATTGGGGAAAGGGGGGGTGCGGGGCCTGGGAGGAGCCCGATGGGGGGGGGGCAGCCCCCCAGCATAGTGGAAACTCGGCGCCCCTACATCGTATTAGTGCAACCGCAACCGTTTACATGCTGCAAAGCGGAGGCCGAGCAGCGGGATTTGGTTCAATTGCTGCTCTCAGCACAATTCCCCAGCGCCGGGCGCGGTGTATCCAGGAGACAGCAAGTCTCGAGTTTTGCAAGTCTATCGCCACGATTCCCCCCTTGAAACAGCAGCACCCAGAATTCATAGCGATCTAAATATCAATAACTGTGAGTGAGCCCAGCCAGACAGTCTGGAGTGGAAGCTAGAGAGAGCTGCCATCGGAGTCAGGTGCTGGACACGTTCGCCTCCCTGGAGAGTGTTCGGTAACCATCTGTAGAGGTGTAACAGGCATTTAACTACAGTCTCTTTCTCCTGAAAAGCGGGACAAGGCAAAGGCTTAAAGCTGCCTGTAGGAGAATTTTCAAAGCCATACAAGTGATCTGGGCACTCAATTCCCACTGATTTCTAAACTGGTTTTCAAAATCCCCCACCACAAACAAATTAAAAAAAGGCTGAGTGAGCAAACCCCTCACAACAACGCCTAGGAAAACTAAGTATTCTATAGATTGAGAAACAAAACCAGCTGTTATAAACTTCCCAAAGCATAATTTAAAAAGTTATATTTCAAAGCTTTTTCGTTCATTCATTTAATACAAACCCCGCCCCCAGTCTATGCTGTCTCCCTCCCGCTTCTCCAGCGGGAAGAAGCAGCGGGCATCAGCGCCAGACAGCAGCTGCATTCAAGCAATCCCGCCTATTCGGTGCCGGATTGGAAGAAAACATGGTAAAAATCGTCCTCCAACAATCCCTTTGGCAAGCACGTCTCTAGCTAAGCGCCGGCCATTTCTCCTGCAAAGACACCCTCCCTGCTGCCAATCCCCGGCTACCCTGATTAACGTCGTAATGACTCGTTTTTAAAAACAAGGGGTCGCGAAAGAAAATGGATCGGACCTTTTGCAAACAGCCTTTTTGTCAGCAGATGGCCACGTTCTTCACAGCAGTGGGGGGAGCACACTTTGTAGTTTGTACAGGTCGAGTTTATTGCCCGCCCCAGAGGCTCCTAGCACCCCTCAATTCACTCCTACAAGCTCCCTATGTGCCCTCTCCCATCCCACTCTTTTTAGGGACTCCCTGAAATTCCCCCAATCTCAGACCTTACCAGAGAATCTCTGCACCCTTATTCTCCCCATACCAAGTTCCCCACACTTCTTCCCACACCAAAGGCTCTGTTCACACCCCCATTCCCACTTCCCCATGGCAGGGACTCTGTGTTCCCTCTATTCCCCCATGCCGGGGTCTTTGTGTACTCCCCATGCCAGGTTCTTCCAATCTCCATAGGACTAGGGGTTCTGTGTACCTCCACTTATCCCCTCGCTTCATTTCAGGGCCCCCATTCTCTCCACCACTGTAGAGACTGTGTGCACCCCTATTTGCCTCTTCTCCCCCATTCCTCCCTCCTTCCCAAACCAAGCTCTCCCAGTCCCCTTACCTGCCAGGGGTTCTGTGGGTCCCATTTTCTCCTCCCCCACTTCCACCCTACAGCCTGTACTAAGGGCTCAGAGAGGCTCCCAGAAAGTTGCATACCAACGAACTGGCAGAGCATTAGGGGTAAAAATAGGGGCTACTCAAAATGGGGGAGAGGGTGGAGAAAAGAAGAAAAAGTGGAAAGTGAAGAGAACTTGCAGAATTAATATCCATGAGCCTATTACTTTAAACTAGAACGAGGGCGGACAAAAGAGAAGGACACTGCATAAAAAGGTGGACTTAGAAGTTCAAACAATTAGAAGTTCAATTAAGCAACTGTTTAAATAAAAACTGTTGTATTTTACACTGCATTTTCTTCTCTCATGCTATTAGAAAACTCACTGAAAAACACCCACATCCTCCCACAATACAGAAGTAATAATATTAGTTACAATCACTACATCCCTTCTCTCTATATACACATCAGAAACATAATGTAAACACCAACTTCAAAAAAATGTTTTTAATGTAGTTTATACAGACTAACCACTCAGTCTGTGTTCTTTCCCTTCTACAACCCCCAGAGGGAAGAAAGAAAAATCATCAATAACAGACAACAACTGTATCAAAGCAATACTGCTTACTCGCTTTACACTCAGGAAAGAGCACTTTAACTCATCCTTCTACTTAGGGAGACCAATCACTTTGTGTTAAAACAACCTCCCATGGCTATAGTCTAACAGGGCCGCCCAGAGGGGGGGCAAAGGGGGCAATTTGCCCTGGGCCCCGGGCTCCGCAGGGGCCCCCAAGAGAACAGTGGAGGCTCCTGCCTCCGCCCATCTCCTGGAGCCTCAGCACATCAAGCGCCGTGTCTCCGCCGGGGCCCCTGAGCCCCGCCCTGCTCTGAGCGGTGTGGGGAGTGGCGGGGCTGGGAGCTCCGGGCTGCGCTCCGCTCCCTCCGCGCGGCATGGAGCTCGCCGCCCGGCCCCCTCCCCACACGGCTCTGAGCGGGACGGAGCTCAGGCCCCGCCGGAGACACGCTGCGGCTGTCGGGCGAGGCGCTGAGACTCCGGGTGAGGAGGGAGCCGGGGGTAAGAGGCTGGGGCTGGGGCTGGGGCCAGGTGGGGAAGGGACCCGCCGCCAAGCGCAGCCCGGTCTTCAGCGGCGGGGGCCTTCCGTTCGGGACCCGCCGCCGAAGTGCCCCAAGACCCGGGCGGGACCCCGCCGCACTTCGGCAGCGGGTCCCGCTTCGGCGGTAATTCGGCGGTGGGGGGCTCCCGCCACGGGTCTTCGGGGCACTTCGGCGGTGGGTCCCGGAACAGAAGGGCCCCCCGCCGCCGAAGACCCCGGGCCCCCGGAATCCTCTGGGCTGCCCTGTAGTCTAACTTCTAAAGCGCCCATATTTAGTGGTTACAATGTGTAATTTAATACATCAAATCTCCCTATGATCAGAGAGACAGCGAGACTGACAAACAGCACACTGTATGCATGTCTCATTGTGGCACCTCACATATGAAGGGAAGGCTTAAAAGCCACAGAGCAACTGAGGGCAGGCCCATGCCTATGTGTGGCCTTCAGACAGGCACAAAAACACCCAGCCAGGCTGTTCCCTGCCATGCCAAACCCCACTGAAGGTCACCAGCATGCAGGGCGGCTGCTGATGCTCTGTGGCCAACATCACAAGATGGTAGGAAAGCTGGGCCAGCCCCGCTGGTGGGGCCTCTTACCATTCCCACTCAAGGTGCTCACTTTGGCAGTGGGGCAGGAGATTTTACCCCAAGAGGCTTTTCCCCAGCTGGCGAGAAGCAGAGAAACACCCAGGCTCCATGTAGCAACCCCCCTCCAGCACAGGGACAGAGGGAAACTGCTCCACACACTAGCCTGGGCAGCCGCACATTTTCTTTGGCAAGTCAGGAAGGGCAAAGGTGAGACTGGAAGCACCTGGGGCTCATGCCCCAGCCTTTGTGACACCCACCCCCCAACTGCTTCCTGGGGCTCTAGCTGAAGCCAGAGCAGCCAAGAAGAGGTTCAGGCCCTGAAGGGAGCAGGACTTTCAGCTCAAAGGTAAAGCTGCACAAGCACAACCACGAAGGGACTCAAACCCTCAATCGCCTGATCCGAAGTCAGATGACTTATCCATTAGGCCACGTGGTCACACAGAAAAAGGGCCCTCCAGGCACTTCTTTGGGAAAGGCCGACACTGACGCATCCGACGAAGGGGGGATTCACCCACGAAAGCTCATGCTCCAATACGTCTGTTAGTCTATAAGGTGCCACACGACTCTGCTGCTTTTGCAGACACTGTGTTTCTCAGGTCAGCTACTGAGGGGGGCCGAGACTCTCTGGGCACAAGAAGTCGAGTTCCCAGTGAGATGTGAGACTTAATTCTCTGGAGCCAGGTGCAGGGTTTTGGCAGGGAGGCTCAGGCATGGGGGATTGGGGTGCAGCGGACGGACCGGCTGTCTAGGTGCGGAGATTTAGTCTCACTGAGGAGGAGGAGGAGGAGGAATCCTGCTGACAGGCAGTGGCCAGGGCCGGTGCAACCACTAGGCAAACTAGTTGGCCGCCCAGGGTGCCAAGTGGTTGGGGCACCATAAAGCGCACTCAGAGGAGGTGGGGGAGTGGAGGTGAGCTGTGGCAGGGGCTGGGGGAGGTGCGGGGGGAGGGCTGCCTGCAGCAAGCACGGGGGGGCAGGGGTGTGTGTGCAGGGGAACCACTCCCCGTCCCAGCTCACCTCTGCTCCGTCTTCTCCCCTGAGCACGCTGCCCCTGCTCTGATTCTCCTCCCCTCCCAGGCTTGCAGCACTAAACAGCTGATTGGCACCACAAGCCTGGGAGGCGGGAGAAGTGGAGCGGCGCCGGCGTGCTCAGGGAGAAGGTGGAGTGGAGGTGAGCTGGGTGGGAGCTGCTGCAGGGGGCTGCCCGGCTCGTCCCCATGGCCCCCGCCCCTGCACTCACTGCATGGTAAGTGGAGTGACCCAGCCCCAGCCTGGTCCACTCCCCTGGCTCCCAGCCACGCCGCCGGCGAGTGCTGTGGGGCGGTTCCCCCCGCCCCAAGTTTGGGAGCCAGGGGAGCAGAGCAGGCTGGGGCCCCAGGCTTCCATGGGGGGAAGCAGAGGGGGGCTGGTCCCAGCCCTCCGTGGGGTGTGGGGAGCTGGCTACTTCCTGGGGGAAGTGGAGTGACCCAGCCCCAGCCTGCTCTGCTCCCCTGGCTCCCAGGCTTGTGTTGGTGTTGGCTGGATTTGTGCGGGTGTTTGTGTGTGTGTGGCTGGATTCATGCATGTGTTCATGTATGTTTGCAATTGTGTGTGTGTGCAGGCTCTGCTGCCTTCTGCCGGCGCGACAACCATTTCTCCATATGTCACAGCCCCCATACCGTCGACCCTGATGGTGATTTCCCCATGTTACAAGGGCTGGCTGGCCTGACCTGTCTCCCCTCTGCAGAGTGTGGTGGGGCTGCAGCTCACCCCCTGTGGGGCAGGAGGGCCAAGGTGCAGGGCACTGCGCTTCAATGCACCTGGAGAGCAGCTCAGGTGAGGCTGGGCAGGGCCTGTGGTGTCTGTTCTGCGTTGCCTGGTGCTGGGCCATTGCACAATCCCCAGCCACGCCGCACAGCGCACCCCGAGAGGGGGCCAAGCAGATGATCCAGCACGAGGGGATCATTCTCATGGGTAGCTGTCCAGTGGCAGTGAGTTCCACAGGCCTTGGCACAAGCTGTGTGGGGCAGGAGGTCCTTGTATTTGGAGCAGTGGGAGTGAACTGTGTGCTGTTGTGTCTCTGAGCACGATTGTGAATATTATGGTGTGTGTGTGGGGGTGATTGTGAGTGTGGCTTGAGGGGTGATTGTTGCTGTCTTTGGGGGTTGGGATAGCATGTCCCTCTGGGTGTGTTGTGTGTGAGTGTTCTTGGTATTGTGTGAGTCCCTTTGTGCATGTGTGTGTGTGTGTGTGTGTGTCACTTATGCAGAATATAAAATCCTGCAAAGCCATTTCCTACTAGTTAGCCCAGCAACACACTGATACAAACAGTGTCACAGACACACACACACACAGAGCGGGGCTCAGCCCCACCAGCAGGGGGCAGCAGGGACACACACATCTCTCCTGGGCCAGCTTGGACAATTTCCCATCACGACCCGGCACAGTGCTGGTGCCCCCACACGGGGGTGGGCAGCGACCGGGCGTGGGGGGGGGGGCAGATGTGCTGGATTCAGAAGGAAGCACTTTGGGAAAATCAGTCACGGCCCTTAGCAGAGCTGGGACACAGACCCAGTGAGCCCTGCACCACCCTGGGAGGGGAGTGGGGTCGAGTGGTCAGAACAGGAGGCGGCTGGGCACCAGGACCCCTGGGTTCTATCCCTGGCTCAAGAAGTGGAGGGGGTCTAGAGCAGGAGAACTGAGAAGCCAGGACTCCTGGGTTCCATAGGGGAGACTGTTTTTTCCTGTGCTCCAGAAACCACTGCTATGACAGGATCTGCTGCTTTCTTTTCACCATGAGCTGCTCCCGGCCAGGCACCACACCCCATTCACACGCCTTTGGTCACTATGCAGCTCAGTGGCAATCACTGCCCCGAAGTGACTCCGGTGCAGGCACCCACAGCACGAACTCCCCACACCGGATTCTGTCCACACGCAGAGAATTCTCTCCGCCGGGCTCCTTCGAGTCCTCTCGCTGCTCTCCGTCCTGCCGCCAGACACTGCTCATCTGCATAGCCCCGCCCACGGACACGTGACACCTTCTGTCGTTTTGGTCTCCAGTGAAGGAGTCGCCTGCGGGGAGTGAACACGTCACCGCACGTCACAGCCGCCGGGCGGGGATTGTCTGTGAGCCCCGCGCTGGGGGCGGGGCTTCAAGGAGAGACCCAGCCCCATAGACAGCCTGGGGCAGGGAGATATCGGGGGAGGGGATGGGGGGGCTAAGGGAGAGACCCACCCCCATAGACCCGTAGGGGCAGGGGATATTGGGGTGAGGAGGGGAGAAGGGGGGTTGGCAGACACCCAGCCTGGGGTGCCGGTGAATTGCGGTGGGGTGGTGGGTGATCTGTCGGGTGGGGGTGGGGTGTGTGAAATGTTGGTCCAGGGAAACTGAGTCACTCCCAAGACATCGTGTGCAGGGGAGAGCACAAGGTCAGGGAGAGAGACCCAGCCCCAGCCCCACAGAGCCCCAGAGGGATATTGCGGGCAGGGGAGGGGATGGAGGGGGGAGAGACCCAGCCCCATAGACCCCTAGAGGCAGCGGGATATGGGGGGGCAGGAGAGGGGATGGCAGAGGAGACACCCATCTCCATAGACCCCTAGAGGCAGGAAATGAGGAGAAGGGGGAGGGAGGGATCCAGCCCTATAGACCTGTAGGGGCAGGAGATATTGGGGTAGGAGGGGAGAAGGGGGGTTGGCAGAGACCCAGCCCGGGGTGCAGGGGAACTGGGGTGGTTGGGAGGGAACTGGGGAGGAGAAGACACGCATTGGGGGACACATGTTGGGACAGGGAAACTGACTCAGTCCGAATACATGCGGAGCAGGGCAGGGCAGAGGCAGATCATGCTGGTCCCAGGGTAATTTCGGGGGGGTTCTGATTCCCCACTCAGCCGGGGGGCTCCCCTCTGGGCTGAGGAGCCCTGGGGTGGGGTGGGTGCAGGGGCTGGGTGTGTGTGTCAGGCTGGGGGAGCTGCCTGGGCAGAGGGGCTGGAACCAGGGGCGGCTCCAGGCACCAGCTCACCCAGCGCCTGGTGGGGGGGGCAAGCTGCAGGGGGGGCTCTGCTGGTCACGCGAGGGCAGCAGGCACCCCAGCCCCTCCCCCATTCTACCCCCCTCCCCTCCCCTCCCAGAGCTGGGGAAACCCAGGAGTCCTGGCTCCCAGCCCCGCCCCCGAGTGGGGAGAGACGAGGCCAAGGGAGAAGCAGGCGGGGGGGGAGGGGCAGGGCCGGGCCAAGATCCCGGGACACGGGAGTTCGCGTCAGGAGCCGGCGGGGGGCGGGGCCGGGGCTCTCTGGGGGGAGGGGCGGGGCTGAGGAGTTGCGTTGGGGGGGAGGTGTCAGGTTGACCCAGGGACCCGCCCTCACCTGGGCTGGAGAGGACGGAGGCGCCCCGGGGCAGGCTGGGAGTTGTAGTTCCTGGCTCGTCTCAGAGAGGAAGTGACGATCATTTGCTCAGACAACGCCCCCTCCCGGTGCACTCTGGGAAGAGTAGTTCTCTCTCTCTCTCTCTCTCACACACACACGCGGCCTCTATTGGAGGAGGGTCCGTAACTCGTCACTTGCCGCGCCCCTCCCCGCTCCCTGATTGGCCGAGAGAGCGCGGGACAGAGACTCGGCGCGTGGGAGGCCCGGTTCCCTCGCCCGAGGCTGCGCTGCCCCCGGCGCGCTGCGGCCGCTGGGATTCGAATCCGCTGGCGGCCGGGGTCTGCGGCTCAGTCCTCGCGGGCGGCACCGGAGCGGGGCGGACGTGGCTCGCGGCAGCCGCGGCGGGCGGGCCGGTCCGAGGCGGCGGACGGTGATTGGCGGCTCCGCACGGGGCTCAGACCTCAGTTCCAGGCGCCAGGCCCAGCCCCTGCCCCGGGCCCCTGGGATCCGGGCTGGGGCGCAGGGCAGAGGCAGCGGAGTGAAAGGGCTTCACCCCAGCTGGGCCTGGGGGCAGCAGCGGGCGGGGCTGAGCTGCCTGGGAGCAGCCCCACAAGCCCCCAGCCTGGGGCCGCGCCTCAGCCCCCAACGTGCCCCCGCAGTGTCCCCCCGCTGTGACCCTCCCGCCAGCCCGCCCCGGCGTCCTCCCCACCCTGTCCGCTCTGCCCGGCCTGTCACTTCGCCCGCCCCGCCCCTGCTCCTCAGCGCCCGACCCCGCCCGCTCCTCCTCCCCACCATCCCTGTCCTCAGCACCCTCCCCTCACCCTCCCCAGCACCCCACCCTCCTCCCGCCCCACCCCCAACATCCTCCTCCCCATCCCTGTCCTCAGCACCCCGCCCCGCCTCCTCCTCCCCATCAGCGCCCGACCTCCTCCTCCCGCCGCACCCCGACACCTCCTCCCCCCTCCCCGGCACCCCACCCCCTTCCTCCTCCTCCCCATCCCTGTCCTCAGCACCCTGCCCCCAGCCCCGACCTCCTCCTCCCGCCCCACCCCACCCCGACATCCTCCTCCCTCCCCGTCCTCAGCACCCTGCCCCCGCCTCCTCCCCTCAGCGCCTTCCTCCTCCTCCGCCCCACCCCGACATCCTCCTCCCCTCCCGTCCTCAGCACCCCCTTCCTCCTCCTCCTCCTCCCCCATCCCTGTCCTCAGCACCCCGCCCCAGCGCCCCGACCTCCTCCTCCCGCCCCACCCCGACATCCTCCTCCTCCTCCCCGTCCTCAGCACCCCACCCCTTCCTCCTCCTCCCCATCCCTGTCCTCAGCACCCTGCCCCCAGCGCCCGACCTCCTCCTCCCGCCCCGCCCCACCCCGACATCCTCCTCCTCCTCCCAGTCCTCATCACCCCACCCCTTCCTCCTCCTCCTGCCCCACCCCTGACATCCCCGTCCTCAGCACCCCACCCCCCTTCCTCCACCACCTGCCCCACCCCGACTTCCTCCTCCCCTCCCCAGCACCCCACCCCCTTCCTCCTCCTCCTGCCCCACCCCCGACTTCCTCCTCCCGTCCTCAGCACCCCACCCCCCTTCCTCCTCCTCCTGCCCCACCCCGACATCCTCCTCCCCCTCCCCGTCCTCAGCACCCCTGCCCCCGCCTCCTCCCCTCAGCGCCCCTTCCTCCTCCTCCCGCCCCACCCCTGACATCCTCCTCCCCTTCCCGTCCTCAGCACCCTGCCCCCGCCTCCTCCCCTCAGCGCCCCTTCCTCCTCCTCCTGCCCCACCCCGACATCCTCCTCCCCTCCCGTCCTCAGCACCCCGCCCTTCCTCCTCCTTCCCCATCCCTGTCTTCAGCATGCTGCCCCACCTCTTCCCCTCAGCGCCCCATCCTCCTCCTCCTGCCCCACCCCGACATCCTCCTCCCCTCCCCGTCCTCAGCACCCCACCCCCTTCCTCCTCCTCCTCCCCATCCCTGTCCTCAGCACCCTGCCCCCGCCTCCTCCCCAGAGCCCCGACCAACTCCTCCTGCCCCACCCCGACATCCTCCTCCCCTCCCCGTCCTCAGCACCCCACCCCCTTCCTCCTCCTCCCCATCCCTGTCCTCAGCACCCTGCCCCCGCCTCCTCCCCTCAGCGCCCCTTCCTCCTCCTCCTGCCCCACCCCGACAACCTCCTCCCCTCCCCGTCCTCAGCACCCCGCCCCCTTCCTCCTCCTCCCCATCCCTGTCCTCAGCACCCGCCCCCTTCCTCCTCCTCCTCCTCCCATCCCTGTCCTCAGCACCCTGCCCCCGCCTCCTCCCCTCAGCGCCCGACCTCCTCCTCCCGCCCCACCCCGACATCCTCCTCCCTCCCCGTCCTCAGCACCCCACCCCCTTCCTCCTCCTCCCCATCCCTGTGCTCAGCACCCCGCCCCCAGCGCCCCGACCTCCTCCTCCTGCCCCGCCCCACCCCGACATCCTCCTCCCCTCCCTGTCCTCAGCACCCCACCCCTTCCTCCTCCTCCCCATCCCTGTCCTCAGCACCCTGCCCCCAGCGCCCCTACCTCCTCCTCCGCCCCGCCCCACCCCGACATCCTCCTCCCCTCCCAGTCCTCATCACCCCACCCCCTTCCTCCTCCTCCTGCCCCACCCCGACATCCCCCGCTCCCCGTCCTCAGCACCCCACCCCTTCCTCCTCCTCCTGCCCCACCACCGACATCCTCCTCCCCTCCCCAGCACCCCACCCCTTCCTCCTCCTCCTGCCCCACCCCGACATCCTTCTCCTCCCCCAGCACCCCAACCCCTTCCTCCTCCTCCTGCCCCACCCTGACATCCTCCTCCCCTACCCGTCCTCAGCACCCCACCCCCTTCCTCCTCCTCCTCCGCCCCACCCCTGTCCTCAGCACCCTGCCCCCGCCTCCTCCCCTCAGCGCCCGACCTCCTCCTCCTGCCCCACCCCCGACATCCTCCTCCTCCCCGTCCTCAGCACCCCACCCCCTTCCTCCTCCTCCCGCCCCACCCCTGACATCCTCCTCCTCCTCCCGTCCTCAGCACCCCACCCCCTTCCTCCTCCTCCTCCCCATCCCTGTCCTCAGCACCCTGCCCCCACCTCCTCCCCAGCGCCCCGACCTCCTCCTCCCGCCCCACCCCTGACATCCTTCTCCCTCCCCGTCCTCAGCACCCCACCCCTTCCTCCTCCTCCTCCCCCATCCCTGTCCTCAGCACCCTGCCCCCGCCTCCTCCCCTCAGCGCCCCGACCTCCTCCTCCTCCTGCCCCACCCCTGACATCCTCCTCCCCGTCCTCAGCACCCCACCCCTTCCTCCTCCTCCCCATCCCTGTCCTCAGCACCCTGCCCCGCCTCCTCCTCCCCAGAGCCCTGACCTCCTCCTCCTGCCCCACCCCGACATCCTCCTCCCTCCTCAGCACCCCACCCCTTCCTCCTCCTCCCCATCCCTGTCCTCAGCACCCTGCCCCCGCCTCCTCCCCTCAGCGCCCGACCTCCTCCTCCTCCTGCCCCACCCCGACATCCTCCTCCTCCCCGTCCTCAGCACCCCACCCCCTTCCTCCTCCCCATCCCCGTCCTCAGCACCCTGCCCCCGCCTCCTCCCCTCAGCGCCCGACCTCCTCCTCCTGCCCCACCCCGACATCCTCCTCCCCTCCCCGTCCTCAGCACCCCACCCACCCTTCCTCCTCCTCCTTCCCCATCCCCATCCTCAGCACCCTGCCCCGCCTCCTCCCCTCAGCGCCCGACCTCCTCCTCCTGCCCCACCCCTGACATCCTCCTCCTCCCCGTCCTCAGCACCCTGCCCCCTTCCTCCTCCTCCTCCCCCATCCCTGTCCTCAGCACCCTGCCCCCGCCTCCTCCCCCTCAGCGCCCTTCCTCCTCCTCCTCCTGCCCCACCCCGACATCCTCCTCCCCTCCCCGTCCTCAGCACCCCTTCCTCCTCCTCCTCCTCCTCCCCATCCCTGTCCTCAGCACCCTGCCCCGCCTCCTCCCCTCAGCGCCCCTTCCTCCTCCTCCTGCCCCACCCCGACATCCTCCTCCTCCCCGTCCTCAGCACCCCACCCCTTCCTCCTCCTCCCGCCACACCCCTGACATCCTCCTCCTCCCCGTCCTCAGCACCCTGCCCCCGCCTCCTCCCCTCAGCGCCCCTTCCTCCTCCTGCCCCACCCCTGACATCCTCCTCCCCTCCCCGTCCTCAGCACCCCACCCCCTTCCTCCTCCTCCTCCCCATCCCTGTCCTCAGCACCCTGCCCCCGCCTCCTCCCCATCCCTGTCCTCAGCACCCTGCCCCCGCCTCCTCCCCTCAGCGCCCCTTCCTCCTCCTCCTGCCCCACCCCGAAATCCTCCTCCCCCTCCCCAGCACCCCACCCCTTCCTCCTCCTCCTGCCCCACCCCGACATCCTCCTCCCCTCCCCAGCACCCCACCCCCTTCCTCCTCCTCCTGCCCCACCCCGACATCCTCCTCCCTTCCCCAGCACCCCACCCCCTTCCTCCTCCTCCCGCCCCACCCCTGACATCCTCCTCCCTCCCGTCCTCAGCACCCCACCCCCTTCCTCCTCCTCCTCCCCATCCCTGTCCTCAGCACCCTGCCCCCGCCTCCTCCCCTCAGCGCCCCTTCCTCCTCCTCCTGCCCCACCCCGACATCCTCCTCCTCCCCGTCCTCAGCACCCCACCCCCTTCCTCCTCCTCCTCCTCCCCATCCCTGTCCTCAGCACCCTGCCCCCGCCTCCTCCCCTCAGCGCCCGACCTCCTCCTCCTGCCCCACCCCGACATCCTCCTCCCCTCCCGTCCTCAGCACCCCACCCCTTCCTCCTCCTCCTCCCGCCCCACCCCTGACATCCTCCTCCCCTCCCGTCCTCAGCACCCCAGCCCCCTTCCTCCTCCTCCTCCCCATCCCTGTCCTCACCCTGCCCCCACCTCCTCCCCAGCGCCCTGACCTCCTCCTCCTGCCCCACCCCTGACATCCTCCTCCTCCCCGTTCTCAGCACCCCACCCCTTCCTCCTCCTCCTCCCCATCCCTGTCCTCAGCACCCTGCCCCCACCTCCTCCCCTCAGCGCCCCGACCTCCTCCTCCTGCCCCACCCCTGACATCCTCCTCCCCGTCCTCAGCACCCCACCCCCTTCCTCCTCCTCCCCCATCCCTGTCCTCAGCACCCTGCCCCCGCCTCCTCCCCTCAGCGCCCGACCTCCTCCTCCTGCCCCACCCCGACATCCTCCTCCTCCCGTCCTCAGCACCCCACCCCTTCCTCCTCCTCCTGCCCCACCCCTGACATCCTCCTCCCCTCCCCGTTCTCAGCACCCCGCCCCCCTTCCTCCTCCTCCTCCCCCCATCCCTGTCCTCAGCACCCTGCCCCCACCTCCTCCCCAGCGCCCCGACCTCCTCCTCCCGCCCCACCCCTGGCATCCTTCTCCCCTCCCCGTCCTCAGCACCCCACCCCCTTCCTCCTCCTCCCCCATCCCTGTCCTCAGCACCCTGCCCCCGCCTCCTCCCCTCAGCGCCCCGACCTCCTCCTCCTGCCCCACCCCTGACATCCTCCTCCTCCCGTTCTCAGCACCCCACCCCTTCCTCCTCCTCCTCCCCCATCCCCGTCCTCAGCACCCTGCCCCCGCCTCCTCCCCTCAGCGCCCCGACCTCCTCCTCCCGCCCCACCCCGACATCCTCCTCCCCTCCCCAGCACCCCTCCCCTTCCTCCTCCTCCCCATCCCTGTCCTCAGCACCCTGCCCCCTTCCCCTTCCCCAGCACCCTGACCTCCTCCTCCCGCCCCACCCCCAACATCCTCCTCCCCTCCCCGTCCTCAGCGCCCCACCCCTTCCTCCTCCTCCCCATCCCTGTCCTCAGCAAACTCCCTCCCCGTCCCTCCAGCACCCCGCCCGCCTCCTCCCCATCCTCAGCACCCCGCCCCCTTCCTCCTCCCCGTCCCCATCCTCAGCACTCTGACCCTCCTTCCCCTCTGTAGGGCCCCGATAGCCCCTTCAAGCCCCCGCACCTGCCCTCCGTGTCTCCCCTTCTGTTGTGACCCTCTCGCTAGCCCCATCCCCATCTGTGGGGATCCTCACCCCAGCATCCCCTCCCCATCCTGTACAATCTGCCTGGCCTTTCCTTTGCCGCCGCCTCCTCCTCCTCCTCCCCTGTCCTCAGTGCCCCATCCCCTTCCTCCTGCCCCTCCCCGTCCTCAGCGCCCTGCCCCTAATTGATTCCAACCCATTTCTCCATTGCTGGGCCCCACTTTCCCATCCCCCCCACTCTCCCAGTCCATCCCCAGGGTGTGAGGTTCCTCATCTCCAATCTCTGCTGCCCCCCAACCTGCCGGGTTCCCCTTTTCAGCCACTGTGGGGCCCTCCAACCCGCCCCCACCCATCCACTCTGGGCTCTCTAAATCCCACATTCCCACAATGCACCTTGGTATCCCCACCTTCCTCTATCCCTAATCCCCCTAGTCCCTTCCCTTGGGTCCTCCTGGACACCCCAACCCACAGTCCGGCCCCCACGTACATCCCAGTCCCTCATTCACACGCTGAGCTAGTCCTTCAGGGGCCCCCACAGCCCAACAAACTCCTCCATCCATGAGCCCCGTGGACCTGTGGCCGGGAAGGTGGGGGAAGCTCCCACTTTGGCTGGGCTGGGGGTGGGTGTTAATCTTTTCCTGGCTTGTGTGTGCTGAGCTCACAAAGGCTTTTTGCTCCCTCGGGGTGGTGGGTGGTTTTTGGCCGAAGGTGACGTGGTTTGGAAGCCCTGTGGATTCTGCGGGGTGTCTGGAATAGGGCGTGTGTGTTCCCATCATGCCCCTTCCCCTCTGCCTGCAGAGCTGAGCACAGACAGGTCTGAGGAGCAGAGCAGGAGCTCTGGGAAGGAGAAGAGCAATATGAAGATGGAGTCTAAGAGGAGGCCAGGTGACTTCTGTGGAGGGAGACATGCTGGACAGCACCAAGGATTGGGGAGACAACCAGGTGTGAGCCCAGGGCTCAGATTTCTAATTGTAGCTGTGATGGCAGAATGGGAGGAGGGTTGAAGCCGGAGCCCTGGGTGCGGGAGTAGCGAGAAGAGGAGCCTCGCCACCATTGCTTTTTCTTTTCCTCTTGTGTTGTGTTTCCTACCAAGGGAAAAGAAGTCGCGGGGACGGAGTCCAGCCCCGAGGTGAGATGGAAAGTGAGCGAGAGCAGTGACAGGGTGAATCCTGTTGATGCCAGGCAAGACCTGCCCAGCTGGGATGAGAGTAGCTGTCTCTATCGGTGAGAGAAGTATCTGGTTTGGGAAGGGCTCTGGTCACAGCCCCCCTGGCTCCAGGAAGGGACGTCCCGTTACCTGGGTGTGGGTTTCTGGACTAGCTGTGGCTTCAAGGGAGATGATGTTGCCATTTGCGGGGGCTGATCATCTCTCTGGCCAGGAGTGGGGTGTGCTCCCTAGCAGAAGGTTGGATCCATGAGGGTGACTCCCTGTTCTGAGTTTCTTTCTTTCTCCAAGGTTTCTCTCTCTGTGTTGGCCAACTTACACTCAAACTCTCTCTCTCCTTTCATGGACACCTGTCATGTTCAGTTGCCTTCATCCTCTTCCTCTGCTCCTCCTCCCCCAGTCCCCTATGGGCTCAGCTGGGTCTATCTGCCCACGGGCAAGGTCTCTGCCATACTGGGAAGGATGTGTCCTGCCTGCCAGGATAAGGGGGTTGCTCCTCCCACCCCCTATCTTCAGGGAGACCTCATTGCTGTAACTGGGTCACAGCATGAGTGGCCGGTCATGTCTTTGGGGCTGTGGGGTCTGAGACTGAGAGGAGTGGGCTCGCAGTCATGGCTTTGGGCACAGGATTAGAGATGCCCAGAACCCCCCTTATCACCCGCTAGCTCCATTACTGCATCACCCAAAAGCCTCGCTCAGGGTCCACTATGCCTCCTTGTGCTGGGCACTGCAGGGCCAATCAGAGGGACAGCAGGATGCATGAGGAAATAGATGTGTGTGAGGCAGATGGGTGGTGGGGTGGCACATTGGGGATGGATGGGAGGTTGAGAGTTTGACGGACAGCGGGACAGATGGAGAGCTGCAGGGACAGATGGTGAGGTCACAGGCTGGACTTTTGATGGGTTCAGCTCATGGCCGCTGGCCCTGTCATCTCCTGCCCCCATCTGCCCGTCTGACTCTGCCGCTGTCTCTCACAGGCAGCACTCAGCAGAGTCTGGCCCTGTCGTTACACTGGTGCCTACATGCAGTGCACACCTGTGTGTTATGTGCTCCTGGAGAGCTCAGGCAGGGACAAGCGTGCGGCTCACGGCTGCTGAACCAGCTACTCCAAAGCCTGCCACAGATCTCCCCCTCCTTGGGCAGCAAGACCCTGGCCGGGGGGTTCCCTGTCCCTCCTTGCTGCCTGCTCAGCACAGAGACCGAGGTCACCTGCCTCCGCCCAGCCTCCAGCTGGAGCTGCTCCAGCCCCGAATTGCTGGTATCCAGCCTGGCTGGAGTTGGTGCGATGTCCTAGCGGAGTCCATTCCTTCTCCCCGGTAGATGACGATTTTCCCCACTGCAGTTAGTTGCTCTTTCCCTGCTTCCCCATAACCCCTCCCCAGTGATAATGACCCCTGCTGGCCAGGCACGGGAGTATCCTGTAGGTGCCTTCTTGTAGGAGCAGTGACTCCTGGTGGTGAGGGGCAGCAATGCCTGGCTTGTATCCCCCCCTAGCATTGCTGCAGCGCCCCCTGGTGGCCACTGAGGGCAGTTGCCTATGTGACCCCACCACTGCCATTGCGCCTCTGAGCGCTGGTGGGTAGGTGAGGCAGGGCCCTGTATGTATATCAGCCATTGGGGCAGTGCCCTCTGCGTATCCCACTCTCATCTCGGTGACTCGTGTTGCCCAGGTGGGGCAGTCCCCTGTGTGTATTTACTCCCCCAACCCCTGCCTTGGGCCAGTGAGCACTGGTAGCCAGAGGAGTCAGTGCGTGAGGTGTGTTCTTCACCTCCCCCAAGGTGGCAGGGTGCCTGGGTGGCCGTGTTAGGCAGTGCCCTGGGTATCTTCCAACCCCTCTGTGGCAGTGAGCCCTGCTCCTGGTGTGTGTCACTCCCCCACTAGGGATGTGCACTGGTGGCCAAGTATGGCAGTGCCCTGTGTGTAGCCCCCTCCCTGCCCCCGCCCCCCAGGGTGACCAGATAGAAAGTGTGAAGAATCGGGACGGGGTGGAGGGTAATAGGCACCTACATAAGAAAAAGCCCCAAATATCGGGCTGTCCCTATAAAATCGGGACATCTGGTCACCCTGTCCCCTCTACCCCTGTGCCAGGTATGGCAGGCACTGATCCCTGACATCCCCGTGGGGCAATACCTCTGTATATCCCCAATTGGGGCAGTGACCCCGGCTGGTCAGGTGGGGCAGTGCCCTGTGTGTGTGTCCCCCCCTATTTAGGTAGTGACCCCTGGTGGCTAAGTGAGGCAGTGGCCTTTGATTTCCTCTTGTCTCCCCAGCCCCCTCTCTCTGTGGGGTAGGGCCCCCATTTGGGGCACTACCCGATGTGTATCTCTGCTAATTGGAGCAGTGACCTCCCCGTGGTGCCCTGGTGTGGCAATGCCCTAGTGGTATCTCCCTCCCCCTCTCCCCACACCATTGTGGTAGTGGCCATTTCAGGCAGTGGCCTGTTTATCATCCCCCCACACCACCACCACCACCATCGTTGCAGCAGTGCCCCCTGGTGGCCATGTGCAGCAGTGCCCTGCATGTATCCCTCCAACCATTGCTGCAGTGACCCCAGGGGCCCAGTTTGAGTAGTAGCCTGTGTGTACCTCACCTCTTGGGGCAGTAACGTGTGGGGCCAGCTAAGACAGTGCACAGTCTGTGACGTCTGGTGGCCACGTAGGGCAGTGGCCTGTATGTACCATCTCCTCTGGAGCAGTGACCACTGGTGTGTTGGTGCTAAGATGCAGCCGCCTCTGGGGTACATGGTGGGGCTGTTTACAGGACAATGGGGACAGGCCCCTCCGTTCCAGGAAGTAGGGGACTGTCTGGTGTTCGGGGCAGAGCGTTCCACCTTCTATTGAACTGTGATGCTCCGAGCACCTTTCCCCTGCATGAAGAAGACCCT
Organism: Mauremys reevesii; assembly: GCF_016161935.1. Lineage (NCBI taxonomy): Eukaryota > Metazoa > Chordata > Testudines > Geoemydidae > Mauremys > Mauremys reevesii. Next base: position 40,377,123 of record NC_052634.1, read on the forward strand.
GTGTGGCTCCAAAGCTGGTCCAGTAACAGGTATCACCTCACCTGCCTTCTCTCCTGGTATTCTGGCCAGTGTCCAACTTCCCCTTCGCTGTTGGTCCTCAAACCTCCTCCAAGCAACCCCCCCCAGTCCCTTAAGATGCCAAACCTCCCCTGGAGCCCATCCCTGGGGGGGGCACCCCACTTGAAAACCCTATGGCACGATGGGAGTGGTAGTGTCCACTGCCTCCATCTCCCACCAGCCAGGACGGGCCCCACAGCACCATGGGAGTGGTCGTGTCTCCTGCTTCCATTTCCTGACAGCCGCTGCCAGGCCCGGCCCAGACTTCCCATTTCTGGTGCGAGTCCGGAAGCAGATGCTGCCATGAGGCGGTGCTGGGAAGGGTGGTGCTGGTGTCAGGGAAAAGCAGGAGGAGCAGGTGGGGTCTGTGCTCCTGCGGGGAGGTGCTGCCCTTGCTGTGAAAAGGCCCCGCCCTTAGGGGAGATGTCATCTCCCTGCCCTGCCACGCTCTGCACCAGCACCTGCTTGTCACGGGAGCAGGGCTGGCTCCAGGCACCAGTGTAGCAAGCAGGCGCTTGGAGCGGCCAATTCAAAGGGGCGGCCCGTCCGGTATCGGGGCAGCACGGCTGGGTCTTTGGTGGAAATTCGGCGGCAGGTCCCTCATTCCCTGTCTTAGTCTTTGAGCTGCCGCCGAATTGCTGCCAAAGAGGAAGGGGGGGAGGACTCGCCGCCGAACTGCCGCAGAAGCAGCAGTGTGGCTGAGCTGCCGCTGAAGAGCCACAGCTTGTCCTTTTTTTTTTTTTTTTCCTCCTGCTTCGGGCAGCAGAAAAGCTGGAGCTGGCCCTGCACAGGAGGAGCAGGCTCCAGTCTGCGGAGCTGCAGCAGGGAACGTGCAGCCCAACACCTGTCAGGCGCCCCCGTTCTCCATGCCCTAATCCCTGCTGCCCCCCCATCAGTTATAGAACAGGAGGCAACTTAACTTCTGCTCACTGTTCCCGGTGGGACTCTAACAGAGCGCGAACCGGAGCCACTTAACTTCCATTCGCTGTTCCCTTTATAGACGCACAGTCAGAGCTCTCACAGGCTGGGCAGCAAGGAGCTGATGCCGTTTTTCTCACCCCAGTGGGTATTGCAGCCCTTAGTACAGAGGTTTGTTCTTTAAACATGGGGTCAATCTCCTGTGCGGTTGGGCCACAGGAGAGCCCCGTGCCCCTTCCTGTGCTTCTAACCCTGCACTGTTCACCCTGCGTCCTCCCCCACACCCCTAACCCTGTGCCCCCCTCTGGCACCCATAACCTCTGCACCCCTAACCCTGTGCTCCCTCCAGCACCCCTAACCCTACATCCCCAACCTCTGGTGCCCCTAACCCTGCACCCCCTCCAGCACCCTTACGTCCCTCACCCCTAACCCTGTGCCCCCTACACCGCTAACTCTGTGCCCCCCCAACCCTAAACCTGTGACCTCTGGCACCCTGTGCCCCTAACCCCTGCACCCCTAACCCCTGCCTCCTCCCGCACCCCTAATCCCTGCACTGTGCCCCCTCTTCCCCTAACCCCTGCACCCCCTCCTGTGCCCACTCAGGGAAACTGACCTGGATGCACGGAGTAGCTGCATTGCTGCTCGCTCCCCCCGCCGCCCCTGAACACTGCTCCTCCGCACATCGCTAGGGGGCTGTGAGGGGGGAGCAAGGAGCGACATCAGGGCTCCCTGCCTCCAGGTCACCTTCCCTACCTGGGCGGCTGCTCTTTGTCCTCCCCTTATGCAGCCCAGGTGGGGAAGGTGACCTGGAGGCAGGGAGCCCTGATGTCGCTCTTTGCTCCCCCCTCACAGCCCCCTAGGGGGGCACGGAGGAACATTGGGGGGAGCAGTAGCCGCTCATCACCGCTCTCTCCCCCTTCTCTTCCCCTCCCTCCCCCCATGTTCCTATGCCGGGAGGGAGCAGGGAGAAATCTGGGCAGCACCCCAAGCAGCACTCCCCTGCCAGCCGGGAGCAGTTTCTGACTTTACACCGGCAGCACACACCTCTCTGTCACCGTACAGCACCGCCCTTGACCATGGTACCCCTGGGCAATGCCCTGGTGGCACCCACCCCTAAGGCTGGCCCTGGCTATGGGCTTCAGAGGGCGTGAGCAGACCAGGCGGCCATGGAGAGCTCCAGCCCCTGTTCTCCCCTCCCAGCTTCTAGCAATCAGAGGCCAGGGACATGCTTCCATGCTGATGACAGGTACTGCTCGATAACGATCCAAAGTACATTCATATTCCTCATCTGAGTCAGATGCCACCAACCGAAGATTGATTTTCCTGTCTAGTGGTTCAGGTTCTGTAGTGTCTGCATCAGAGTGTTGCTCTTTGAGGACTTCTGACAACATGTTTCACACCTCGTCCCTCTTGGATTTTGGAAGGCTCTTCAGATTCTTAAACCTTGGCTCGAGCGCTGTAGCTATCTCTAGAAATCTCACATTATACCTTCTTTGTGTTTTTTGTCAAATTTGCAGTGAAAGTGTTCTTAAAGTGAACAACATGTGCTGGGTCATCACCCAAGACTGCCATAAAACGAAATATATGGCAGAATGCGGATAGAACCATGGAGTAGGAGACATACAGTTCTTCATCAAGGTCTTCAGTCACAAATTAATGCATTATTTTTTTAACGAGCGTTTTCAGCATGGAGCATGTCCTCTGGAATGGTGGTTGAAGTATGAAGGCATATGGATGTTAGCATATCTGGCATGTTAATACCTTGCAATGCTGGCTGCAAAAGTGCCACGAGAGAGCCTGTTCTCACTTTTAGGTGACGTATACAAGACACGGGCAGCATTATCTCCAGTAAATGTAAACAAACTTGTTTGTCTCAGCAATTGGCTGAACAAGAAGTAGGACTGACTGGACTTGAAGTTTTACATTGTTTTCTTTTTGAGTGCACTTATGCAACAACAAAAAATCTACCTATGCAAGTTGCACTTTAATGATAAAGAGATTGCACTACAGCACTTTATATTTTACAGTGTAAATATTTGTAATAAAACTATATATAGTGAGCACTGTACACTTCGTATTCTGTGTTGTAATTGAAATCAATCTAATTGAAAATGTAGAAAATCAAAAAATATAATAAATTTAAATTGATATTCTATTGTTTAACGGTGTGATTAAAACTGAGATTAATCATGATATTTTTAAAGTTAATTGTGTAAGTTAACTGCGATTAATTGACAGCCCTACATTTGAATTTTTCTGTCCCATGCTGTGAAATGGTTTCCTGTTCTGACATGTCCCCAGTTGCCCTTTTTGCCCTAACAGGCTGCAGCGCAACATCCATGTTTTGCTCCAGCTCATTCCGTCCTCCCAGGGGCCGGGGAAGGGAAATGGCTGCAGTGGAGCCAGTTGAGGGAGGGATTAGCAGGGAGTTGCTGGCGGGTTCCCTTGGCGGGGAGAAAGGGCAGTAAATACATAGGGGGTGGGAACTTCCAGGGAGGTTGGTCTGGGTGGGAGAGGGCAGGAAATCCCCAGGGTGGGGGACAGGGAGTGACAAACCTGCTGGGATTTGTTTACTGTGAGGCTCCAGCATTTCTCAAATGTGGCCACCAGGGGCTTTTATTGTGGCCACAGCCTCCCGGGCTGTAATTGAGGGGGATTCGGGGGCAGCAAAGCAGCGGCTCATCCCCCCGACTGCCTGCAGGGGCTGGTCCCTACCCCCTTCCGGAGTCATAAACACTGCAGGAGCCGGCAACCAGCGGGAGTTCCCCTCCTCCCCACGTGCGGTGGGGCTCAGGCTTCAGGCTTCTGCTCTGGGATGGTGGGTGGCAGGCTCAGTCAAGATACATGGAACGTAGGCTGGGTGGGGAGAAGTCTGTGTAACTCATCCAGTTATTGATATACATGTGACCTCGAATATTGCCAATCTGTGTTCCCCCACACACACACAACCCCCCCCCCCAACCAACCATCCATCTCCCAAACAGACCCTCAGTCTGGAAAGCATTCATCCCTCATGTTGTTGAAAAAACTCACAGCAAACAGAAGAATCTCAAAGAATCCTGTGGCACCTTATAGACTAACAGATGTTTTGCAGCATGAGCTTTCGTGGGTGAATACTGCTTGCACTGCTTGCATCCGAAGAAGTGGGTATTCACCCACGAAAGCTCATGCTGCAAAACATCTGTTAGTCTATAAGGTGCCACAGGATTCTTTGCTGCTTCTACAGAACCAGACTAACACGGCTACGCCTCTGATAGAAGAATCTCAGCTTTTAAAACAATTTTCCAGCAAGACAAAGAAACTCACAGCTGTAGACTCAGAAAACACTCCGAAGAAATTTTAACAATATATTGTTATGAAGAACTTAAGTGCTAAAGAAATCTGATTTTCCAACTAATTTAAAAAAAAAGTCTTCTCAAATCAGGATCTTTAGAGTAAATCTTATTCTGTTTTTTTAACCACACAATTCTCCCCAAAAGGAGAAGCACTGGTCCTGGAAACACTGCAATACCAGGTCAATGCATGGGGTGGTGACAGCAAGCTCCTATTCCATCCCCTTGTTTCAAAAATCAATTTAACATACAGTCCTCAAATAAAGGACCTATCAGATATTAAGCTGATAAGAACAGACACTACACTTATCTTAGCCAAAAGACCAAGAAGTGATGCTGTTAGTCTCGGATGTTAGGCAGCTGCTCTTCCCCCACTTCTTTCTACTTCAGCACGAGGAGCTCCCAGACACGCACCAAACACCATTCACGACACTTGATAACTAGGTAACTCAAAGTGATGATCACTTCCCCGAAATGACTCCACTGGAAGAATTCAAAGCAAGAGCCCTTAACACACAATTCTGTTCAAAGACAGAGAAGTCTTTCACCCTCCTTCCTCTTGCTGGTTTCCCTGTACACGCCTAATTTGCATAAACCCACCCACTGACATGTGACTAACAATCTCTCACTGTTAACTCTTACAGCAAAACAGGCCAAAGAAAGCCTATGCAAGCGCTATACCGCAGCCCCACTGCTCTTTTCTGCTCCTTCTCAAACGTACAGTCATCAGGCACACATAAGATAGTTTTGCTCCATACCAGTCCAGTTCCTTGTCTAACCACTGCACACACATGATATAACCCTACCCTGAGCTGATTCCCGACTTTTGCACTCAATACAGGAAAACGAGAATTGAGAGAGAAGCTGTGCAGGGAAGTCTTCCTCAACTTGCACTCCACTCCCCAAGGGCCTTTCGGGCTCTTCTGTGGACTTCAGGTTCCATTTGATTGCCAAGGTTTATGGTCTTATTAATTAGCCATCTCCTAATGCAAGGATGCTACATGACAGACTAAAGATCGATTTTCCAAAAGAGCTGAGAAACAGAACTAAAGCTGAGCATGAGGTGTTACATTTCCATGAACATCCAGAATCTGACTGTGCCCTGGCAAGTTCAATGCTTCCGAAAGAAATCAGAAAATAAGGAGCCCGTCAGGTCCCCCTGCTAGCACCCAGATCTAGTCAATCTGCTGGGAAATAAGGAAAAGGTGATGAATAAAGAAGTCAGGAAATAACAAGGAAATGAAGAGGTTTGTCGAACGGGTTTCTGTCCGATATACCATCTTCTCAGCTACCAATCAAAGTTAAAGACCTAAAGTCGACCTATCGCCATAAGTACAGGTGGTTGAATGGAAGTTAAAAGGAGCTGCTGTCACAGTGTTAGGAGCCTGCAAGCAACATGCAGACCGTTTAAAAAAATGCTGCAATTAGAGGCTGCGACAAAGTTCCTCCTCTACCTTGGTGGGTCCTACACTTATTGGCAGATTTGCTCACCTCAGTGATCTTCCCCTCTGGTGGAACCCACAGTCTGGGTCACCTCCTCCTGTGTCTGATCAGGAGTTGGGAGGTTTGGGGGAACTCGGGCCCGTCCTCTACTCCGGGTTCCAGCCCAGGGCCCTGTGGATTGCAGCTGTCTATAGTGCCTCCTGGAACAGCTGCATGACAGCTACACCTCCCTGGGCTACTTCCCCATGGCCTCCTCCAAACACCTTCTTTATCCTCACCACAGGACCTTCCTCCTGGTGTCTGATAACGCTTGTACTCCTCAGTCCTCCAGCAGCGCAGCACAGCCTCTCAGCTCCTTGCACCTCTTGCTCCCAGCTCCTCACACGCACACCACAAACTGAAGTGACTCCTTTTTAAACCCAGGTGCCCTGAGTAGCTCTGCCTTGATTGGCTGCAGGTGTCTAATCAGCCTGTCAGGGGTGCGGAAAGCCCTAGGGCGGGTGCAAGGAAATTTTAGGCCCTAGGTGAAACTTCCACCTTGCACCCTCCCACCCAGCTAACCGCGTCTGTCCGTTCCCCCACCCCCCGCAGCTAACTCAGCCCCCCACCCGGGGAGCCCCCCTGCAGCAACTACTCCCCCATCCCCGTGGCAGCTAACCCTGCCTAGGAGACTTCCTCCCACCCCACCCCTGCCACGGCAGCTTACCCTGCCTGGGGAGACCTCCTGCGGACATGGGTGGCAAGTTTGTAGAAATTTTGGTGGTGCCCAGAACCCGCCCCCCAACTCTGCCCCCCCCAACTCTGCTCCCACCTGCCTAATGCTCTGGGAGGGGGCTCGGGAGCGGGAGGTCTGGGGTGCAGATCCTGGGCTGGGGATTAGGGTGCAGGAGGGGTGCAGGCTTTGGGATGGAGTTTGGGTGCTGCAGCCCCCCCAGTTCCAGCCCCTCTGCCCAGGCAGCTCCCCCAGCCTGACACACACACAGCCCCTGCACCTGCCCCACCCCAGGGCTCCTCAGCCCAGAGGGGAGCCCCCCGGCTGAGTGGGGAATCAGAACCCCCCGAAATTACCCTGGGACCAGCATGATCTGCCTCCGCCCTGCCCTGCTCCGCATGTATTCGGAGTGAGTCAGTTTCCCTGTCCCAACATGTGCCCTGCCCTGTGTCTCTTCTCCTCCCCAGTTCCTTCCAAACCACCCCATTTCCCCTGCACCCCGGGCTGGGTCTCTGCCCACCCCCCTTCTCCCCTCCTGCCCCCAATATCTCCCTGTCCCTACAGGTCTATAGGGCTGGATCCCTCCCTCCCCCTTCTCCCCTCATTTCCTGCCTCTGGGGGTCTATGGAGATGGGTCTCTCCTCCCTCCATCCCCTCCCCTGCCCCCAATATCCCTCTGGGGCTCTGTGGGGCTGGGTCTCTCTCCCTGCCCCTGTGCTCCCCCCTGCACAGCATGTCCTGGGAGTGACTCAGTTTCCCTGGACCAACATTTCACACACACACCCCGACATGTCTCCCTCCACCCCAGGCTGGGTCTCTGCCAATCCCCCTTCTCCCCTCCTGACTCCAAGATCCTCTGCCCCTACAGATCTATGGGGCTGGGTCTCTCCCTCCCCCCTTCTCCCCCCATCCCCTCATCCCTTCCCCCAATAGCTCCCTGCCCCAGGCTGTCTATGGGGCTGGGTCTCTCCCTGAAGCCCCGCCCCCAGCGCGGGGCTCACAGACAATCCCTGCCCGGCGGCTGTGACGTGTGGTGACGTGATCACTCCCCGCAGGCAACTCATTCACTCGAGACCAAAACGACAGAAGGTGTCACGTGTCCATGGGCGGGGCTATGCAGATGAGCAGTGTCTGGCGGCAGGACGCAGAGCAGCGAGAGGAACCGAAGGAGCCCGGCGGAGAGAATTCTCTGCGTGTGGACAGAATCCGGTGTGGGGAGTTCGTGCTGTGGGTGCCTGCACCGGAGTCACTTCGGGGCAGTGATTGCTACTGAGCTACGTAGTGACCAAAGGCGTGTGAATGGGGTGTGGTGCCTGGCGGGGAGCAGCTCCTGGTGATAAGGTGCCCCTCACTCCCGACCCGCAGCCCCTGCTATCCCAGTCCTGACCTCCAGACCCACAGCTCTGCCGGTGCCCCTCACTCCCGACCTGCAGCCCCTGGGTTCCCCCCAGCTCTAGTGGTGCTCAGGTGGCGGGGGCGGCGTGCTCAGGGGAGAAGACGGAGCAGAGGTGAGCTGGGACAGGGAGCGGTTCCCCTGCATGCCCCCCCCCATTGCTGGCTGCAGGCAGCCCTCCCCCTGCACCTCCCAGCCCCCTGCCCCAGCTCACCTCCATTCCCCGGCCTCCCCTGAGTGCGCTTCTCGGCGCCCCCCAACCACTTCGCACTCTGGGCGGCCGACTAGTTCGCCTAGTGGTTGCAGCGGCCCTGGCCACTGCCTGTCAGCAGGATTCCTCCTCCTCCTCCTCCTCAGTGAGACTAAATCTCTGCACCTAGACAGCCGGCCTGTCCGCTGCACCCCAGTCCCCCATGCCTGAGCCTCTGCCATCCCCTCTCCAACCCAGCCCCATATCCCGCTGCCTCTAGGGGTCTGTGGGGCTGGGTCTCTCTCCCCCCTCCATCCCCTCCCCTGCCCCCAATATCCCTCGGGTTCGCTGGGGCTCTCTCCCTGCCCCTGTGCTCTCCCCTGCACACGATGTCCTGGGAGTGACTCAGTTTCCCTGGACCAAAATTTCACACCCCCGACCCCCACCCGACATGTCTCCCTCCACCCCACCCCAGTTCTCCTGCACCCCAGGCTGGGTCTCTGCCAATCCCCCTTCTCCCCTCCTGACCCCAAGATCCCCTGCCGCTACGGGTCTATGGGGCTGGGTCTCTCCCTCCCCCCATCCCCTCATCCCTTCCCCCAATATCTCCCTGCCCCAGGCTGTCTATGGGGCTGGGTCTCTCCCTGAAGCCCCGCCCCCAGCGCGGGGCTCACAGACAATCCTCGCCCGGCGGCTGTGACGTGTGGTGACGTAATCACTCCCCGCAGGCGACTCATGCACTGGAGACCAAAACGACAGAAGGTGTCACGTGTCCATGGGCGGGGCTATGCAGATGAGCAGTGTCTGGCGGCAGGACGGGGAGCAGCGAGAGGAACCGAAGGAGCCCGGCGGAGAGAATTCTCTGCGTGTGGACAGAATCCGGTGTGGGGAGTTCGTGCTGTGGGTGCCTGCACCGGAGTCACTTCGGGGCAGTGATTCACACTGAGCTACAGAGTGACCAAGGGCGTGTGAATGGGGTGTGGTGCCTGGCAGGGAGCAGCTCATGGTGAAAAGAAAACAGCAGATCCTGTCCTAGCAGTGGTTTGTGGGGGTGTGGGCGTTTCTTTGCAGCCATGAGTGGGCTTGTTGTGGGTGCAACTAGATCCCCCACTTCTCTGGTGGGGCAGGGCTTCTACTGTCTGCGAGGGGGAGGGGGAGGTCCATGATGTCACAGCCCATGGTGGAGGGAAGGTTGTATCATGATTCTGAAGTGGGAGAACAACTTCCCCGGCTCCCACTCACTCTCCACTGGGGGGCTGGGCTGGGATCTCTAGGGAGGGAAGCACAGGAAAAAACAGTCTCCCCTATGGAACCCAGGAGTCCTGGATCCCAGTCCCCCTGCTCTAGACCCCCTCCACTCCCAGGGCCAGGGGTAGAACCCAGGGGTCCTGGTGCCCAGCCCCCTCCCTGCTCTGACCACTCAACCCCACTCCCCTCCCAGGGTGGTGCAGGGGTCACTGGGTCTGTGTCCCAGCTCTGCTAAGGGCCTTGACTGATTTTCCCAAAGTGCTTCCTTCTGAATCCAGCACATCTGCCCCCCACTCCGCCGAGTCACTGCCCACCCCCGTGTGGGGGCACCAGCACTGTGCCGGGTCGTGATGGGAAATTGTCCAAGCTGGCCCAGGAGAGACGTGTGTCCCTGCTGCCCCCTGCTGGTGGGGCTGAGCCCCGCTCTGTGTGTGAGTGTGTGTGTGTGTGTGGTGGCTTTGCAGGATTTTGTATCCTGCAGCAAGTGACACACACACACATTGATGCACAAAGGGACTCACACAATCACAAAAACACTCACACACAACACACCCAGAGGGGCATGCTAGCCCAACCCCCAAAAAGAGAAACAATCACACCCACACTCACAATCACACACACACACACCCCCAGACTATTCAGAATTGTGCTCAGATACACAACTGCACACAAGTATCAGAGGGGTAGCCGTGTTAGTCTAGATCTGTAAAAGCAACAAAGAATCCTGTGGCACCTTATAGACTAACAGACGTTTTGCAGCATGAGCTTTCGTGGGTGAATACCCACTTCTTCGGATGCACTTCTTGCATCCGAAGAAGTGGGTATTCACCCACGAAAGCTCATGCTGCAAAACGTCTGTTAGTCTATAAGGTGCCACAGGATTCTTAACTGCACACAGTTCACTCCCACTACTCCCAATACAAGGACCTCCTGCCCCACACAGCGTGTGCCGAGGCCTGTGGAACTCACTGCCACTGGACAGCTACCAATGAGAATGGACCTTTCCAGGAGACCAACAGACATAGCCGTGGCGACAGAGGGGGCTGGGCTCCCAGGGTCTGACCCGGGCTGAGACTGGTTCTGACCTAGAGGGGTCTATCCAGCCGGGGGCAGCGTGACCCACACACAAAACCACCAGAAGCGCCTTTCTTAGTGGGTCTCCCAGACCATCCCCCACCCTGCCCCGGGTTGGGTAACAAAGGGGCAGCACAGGACCCTGGGCCGTGTCACAACCCGGCCCCAGCCCCTCGCTCCCACAAGCTGGCGAGTTGGGTACCTGCCGAGGGATTGCACAAGAGAGAGAGTCAGAGCCAGGGAGAGAACGCAGGAGTCCTGGTTCCCCCCCGACACACACTCTAACCACTGGACCCCACTCCCCTCCCAGGGCTGGGGATAGAACCCAGGAATTCTGACCACCAACCCCTGCCCCCCCCTGCTCTGACCACTAGACCCCACACTCCCCTTTTAGATTTTAGGCTCGCTGCCTCTTCTATCCACCCACCCCACCTGTCCATCCCTTTGCTGCAGGTTTTTGGGGTGTCACCCCTGCTCTGCGCTCCCCCAGTGCAGCCCAAGGCTTTTCCTCCCCCCAACCACACATCCTCTCCCCCTCATGCTGGATCGTCTGCTTGGCCCCCTGCCCCCTCTCGGGGCGCGCTGTGCGGCGTGGCTGGGGATTGTGCAACGGCCCAGCACCAGGCAACGCAGAACGGACTCGTCAGCACCATCCCAAGCAAGCTGCACTTGCCTCAGAAAGACAGTGTCCCCTAATGGGTGTAAATCACTGACCTCTGTCCTCTCTGAGCACTGACTGCCCCTCTGTTTCCTTGCCTCTCAGTCTGTGCAGATGGGACCGTTCCCTCCAGTGATGGAGGATTCGCCCTTCTCATCTACCCTTGTCCCAAGCAGCACAGCGGGTGGGAATAATACATGTACTGAGGTGACTTAGGAGCAGAAACCCCCCCAGACCTTCCATGCAATTGGCACTTGCCCCTCACTGAGCAGGATTGAAACTCCTGCAGGGAGACTGCTGGGCCACATCCCCTCTGGGCATGAGCAAAGCAGCAGGGTGAAAAAAGAACCTGGAAATGCTGGGGATTGAACCCAAGGCCACATACATGCAAAATGTGGACACTATCACTGAGCTACATCCCCAGATGGGCTACAGGTTACACTCAGAGCTCTCCTATTCCCAGAGCATCCAGTGGCCTAAGAGCAGCCTGGGGGACACATTCCCTGCTCTGAGGGCCAAACCTGCGGTCCTGGAGGCTGCTGGTTCTTAGGGGTCACTTTGCAGCAGGGCCAGATTCGATGTGTGGGGCAGAGAGAGTGGGTGCCCTGGACTCAGGGTGCAGAGATACACTTAGCCCTCTCCCCTGCATTGGGTGGGGGGCGCTGCCACTCCCTGCTGGAAGGTAATGTGTCCGGGGGGGCACTGTGAGTCGCTCAGCACCTGACCCTGGTGGCAACAGTGCTGTGGGAAGCTCCAGGTGTTTCTAGGATCTGCTATTGCCACCTGCCTGTAAAGTCAAGCTTTCCCCAGCACATTCACTGTGGTGCAATGGGGTCACTGTTTCCATGGCTGAACAGCAAAGAATCACTCCCAGTTTCCCTTCTAGCTGCAGCAGGATTAGCCTGTGTCAGTGGTTAATGGGGTGGCTCTTGTTGTAGATTGTTATTCATTCCCCACCTTGACAATTCACACAGTCCCTTTCCCATGCAGATTCCAAGCACCTCAGTGATCCTGGTAGCCGGGGTTGGGTCCTGAGACTTTCACGGTTCTTTCCCCCTCCACCTGGAGTGAACTCAGCTCTTCCCCCATCCCAGACAATCCATGAAATAACAACAGAGGCATAAAGAAAGAGGGGAGGGAACATCTCACGGCCAGGGCTGGATGTGCCCAGGGCCCCCTGCTTGTCCGTTGTTTCCATGGAATTTGGCCCCTGCTTTGCACAAGGGACAGAGAAAGATCTTGCTGCTCCTGTGTCTGTGCAAAGAAAATTGTGCTTCCCTAGGAAAGAGAGGCAGGAAATGGCCCCATGGTGGGACAATATCCTCAGGATTAAGAGCAAAGGACTCAGGCTGAGAACTGATTTAACCCCACTCATCTGGGATTTAACAAATTCTCTTCCATGGAGACACTGGGAACTTGTGACATTGATCCAGACTCTGGGGGTTCGGGCTGCTTTAACTCTTGGCAAAAACATGAACCTGATTCCAAGAAGGGAGAGAGGAGAAGCCTGAAGTTGACTTTAGTCCCAGGCTGGGGTCCCCTGAATGGTGGGAAACATCCTTGGCTGCTACCCAGGGACAGCAGCTACTGGTGACATACCAGGGCTGGGATGAGAGGGGAATGTTACATGGACTTTATCATACAGGGCCCATCCTGCTTCTCAGAGCCCACAGGCGAGAATCTAGAGAAGGGTGAGTCATTTCTCAGCTGCATTCTCAGGAGAAGCCGGTAGCCGTCCTTGACCAGAGACCCAGGAGAACAAGCACGGCAGTTCTGCGGAGAGCTCTGGCTGTCAGGGGATCCAGCTAGGAGAGGGAGTGCTGGGGGCTCTGGAGGGCCAGACCAATGGGGCTGTCTCAGCAGTCAGAGGTGGCTTTGCCAGTGGGGAGGCGCTAGGTCAGATGTTGATGAGGTGGGGAAGTAGGGACTACAGGATGTGAGGCTGGTTAAAATGAAACTGCACAAAAAACCCTCCCCCTTTGCTCCAGCTAAAGGCCCTACTTTGGCCTCTCCCCCCTTCATAAAAATCTCCATATCTACCTTGGCCTCAGAACCCCCCTTCTCCCATGGGTATTTTCATGGTTTCTTCCTTTTTTCATGGTCTCGTACAAATATTTTTCCATCAAAATGATCAAGTAAATTTAAAATGAGAAAAACAATCAAACAACACATCTGTCTCTCCTTCACCTGACATGGTGTGTGTCTGAATTTGTCTACAGAACAGTCTAGGCAGGCAGAGTCACCCCTACATTTACTTCACATCAGGCCCAGGACTTGCACCCAGCAGTTCTTGAGGCCGTGGGACAGAACTGAGCTTCACTGGCAGCAGCAAGGGAGGACGGCTGGGACTGAGCTGTCTGGGGAATATTTTAATCCTTATCTATTTTTCAGAGGATTAAATCAATGCAGCTTCCACTTCTCCATCTCTCCCAAGGAAATGATGTTTCTGTGCAAAGTACCCAAACCTTTTAACAATAAGAAGTGAAATGAAATGGACACATGATGGCAACAGAACCTAAGAAACATGTTAGTCTCTATGGTGCCACCCGTACTCCTGTTCTTTTTGAGGATACAGACTAACACGGCTGCTCCTCTGAAACCTAAAAAATGAGAAGCCATGTTCTTGTTCAATGTGCATTGAAGCTGAAAAGGGAGATGTTTCCTCTTTGTTTCCTAAGCCCCCAACTCTAATCCACTAAACACCCCTTTTCTCCCACAGCCAGGACTAAAACCCAGGAGTCATAACTGGTGGCCCCCCTTAACCTTCTCTCTGTGAGGCGGAAGAAGAAGCTCTGAGACCCCTGTGCTGTCCCCTTGCCACCCTGCCTAGGCTGCCCTTGAAACCCCATGGGGTTTCCTTGGGCAGTTCTGAATCTTGCTCCCAGGAAGGGTGTAATTTTAGGAGCAGTTTCCAAATAGTGCAATTAACCAGCCAGAAGGGACAGCAGGTATCGGTGTAGGAGCTATTGAAATAATCACAGCAAAGTAGTTCAGGGAAACTGTTATTAATGAAGTGTGAGTGAAAGGTGAGAAGCTGATGGTGTCAGTGTCACACTAGAGGGCGCTGAGATGGTTTTAAATTTGTCATCCAAACCCAGCCACCACCTAGCACATGGTTTAAACTCTTCTTCTCTTACCGTTGCTTCTTATCAGAGAAGGGGAGAGAGCAAACGAGCAATAGAAACAGAGACCTAGTGACCGGAGCAAACATTTCTTTGCTCCTTGCTTGGCTCTGTCAGTTATTTGGGTACAAACTCACCCCCCACCCACTGTCTGTGCTGGGCTCAGTGGGCAGGAAGAGCTCAGCTGTCAGTGGGACTTGGGGAGCTCGGGACATTACTGTGAGCTGCTTGAACATTTAGGTGAAAACCACCTAAACACGGACACAAGGTCTAGGCTGCAGTAACTCATCTTGCATCTGCGGCTGTTGAAGCTACAAGGCAGAGGACTAAGTACAACATTTAAACTTATGTTTGACCTCAGAGAATAAAACAAATGTGTCTGTAGAAAGAGGGGAGTCGAGTTCAATCCCTTGTCACCATCGATGTGCAAACCAGGAACCTGTTGCTTTGCATTCCTGATGTGTCACCATCATGTGACTATTCTCATAGACTCATAGACTTTAATGTCAGAAGGGACCATTATGATCATCTAGTCTGACCTCCTGCACAACACAGGCCACAGAATATCACCCACCCACTCCTGTAACAAACCCCTGACCTATGTCTGAGTAACCTATTCTGTCTCAGTCCCTTTAATTAAAAAATTGTGTTTTTTTCATAGAAACTATATTTTCCTTGTAGAGACACAGGGGCAGATTAATCTACAAAGGGAAGGTGATTCCAAGGCAGTTCTGGAGGAGAAGGGAATGTTTTCAGCATCACTAAATTATTTTGTTGTGCTTCACAGAGAGAGAAAGAGAGAGAGAAAATAAACCTATTAATTTGAGCTACCAACACAGTTCACAGCATGAAATACAGAATTTGATGTTCAATGAGTTGTGTTCATTTACATAATATGAAAAATATGTTTTTGGCAATGCATGAAAACTTCACTGCATTGAACAACCCACTTGATCTAGTCAATGTACTACAGAATATTTAAAGAAGTTAAGAAAGATGTGCTTATAAATTAACATGCTGTGCCATTTACACATGCACAAGACACAGAAGAAACTGAAATATTTGAGCTACTAAAATTTCCATTTTCTCACAGCATTTTAGGTCTCAAGGTTGTTTTAATTTGCTTATTTTTTTGGAACTAGAAATGGGGAAAGTGTACACTGAAGTCCGTGGAATTACCGCAGTGAGGGATTAGTCACATTAGTTGTCACTAACAAAACCTTTGTTAACAGAGCGTTAACTTTGACTGTGACTATCTCTTACCTTCCAGAACATGGAGTTCAGTAAAACTCAAACTCTGGAAAAAACAGGAATACAGAGTGATGGTACATGCCCAGATAACCGTAACTCTGCCCTCTAGAAGAGAATCCGTGATAGCATATGAGAACAAGAAAAGGTTTGGGGACAAATTATAGCTACTTCCCAAGAGTTTGTTTCTTCTGTAATTAATTTATTCTGGCCCCATCAATTGATCCTGGCCTGGTGTCTGGCCGTGGAATTTACTGTTTTTATCTCAGCATATTTGTAAAGCAGTTTCTTCTTTAAAAGCTCCTTTATTCTAGGTGATACAAACAGATCACTTCCCAGCTATTTCAAGGAGATGGAATTTTCCTGACCCACAGGGAACTTAAACTAACATGCTCAAGATCACACATTCCTTAGGAGAAAACGAAGGGAAAAAAAAAAACCCACCAAACCGTTGCTGTTTCTACCCAAATGATCAATGAGACCAGAAAGTGAGACTGTGCAATTAACTGTCTGGGACTACACTGACTCTGCAGTTACTTGGATGCAGACACACCCAGCTCTACGGTTGGTAAACGTACAGAGACTCTGCTGCTGCTCATGAACTAGCAGCACATGACCTCTGAACAGCTGCCATTTGAATGCATCTGAAAGTTACAAGGAACAACGATCTGTGTTAAAGGAAGGCTGCCATTTATTACAGCCCCAGTTGATGCCGTGTGCACAAACAGAGGATTGAATGTGTAACAGGGAGTTTGGTAAATCTTGGTTATTTTATTTTTCTAAGAGGTTCCTCTCCACCCTCAGTAGAGTTTTCAGTCCCAATGGCAACTTACTTACCAAATGTAATACAGACTAGTCCATGCCTCCCAAGTGGATGTGGTTCTTGTTCTTCTGCACATTGTAGCCCATGGAGGCCAAGGACCTGCAAATGTGTCTTCATGTGCCTTTGTTTCATTGATGAAAACAAACTGACACTTAGAGGATTGCAACTGATTTCAGCTGGGGGACATGTTTGATAGGTTTTTATGCATTTGCACAGGAAAACATTGTGTGTGTTCATTCCTTTCAGGGATCTCTATTTAGTGGAGCTCCTGAGCATACTGGAAAAGAAATTATTTTTATTGAATAAACAGGCTTGAAGGGGGTACTTGGATTTGAACCAAGGACCACTTGATCTGCAGTCAAACACTCTACCACTGAGCTATACCCCCATGACACTTGTCTAGGCAAGTCCATGATCTTAAGGATTTTGAAGGATGGGCTCTGCCTCAGAGAGCTCCTTTTCTATTCCCAGACCACAGGGGTTTTAAAAATGGGGGTTAATTAAACTTTACATACACATGTAGACACCACAGCTTGCACACCCACCAACACAGCTTCCCCCACTGACATAGCTACCACCTCTCGGGGAGATGGGTTAACTGCACGGACGGGACAGCTCTCTCCCCTCCACTTAGAGCAGCTTCATTATTTATGAATAGGTGGGAAATAACCTCCTGAATGGACAGGAACCAATTTATCAGATATTGCTGTGTCTGCATTCAATATGGGTAACTGGTCATATTGGGCTGGATTAGTAGGAGCGTTGCCAGCAGATCAAGGGAAGTGATTATTCCCCTCTAGTCAGCACTGGTGAGGCCACATCTGGACCATTGCATCCAGTTCTCTCCCCCCGCCCTGACTACAGAAACAAATTGGAGAGAGTCTAGGGGAGGGCAACAAAAATGATTAGGGGGCAGGGGACTTACGAGGAGAGACTGAGGGCAGGGCCGCCCCTCTCTGTCCCCTCCCCTGAGATTCACCCTGCCCATCGCCCACACCTCTCTGCCCCTCCCCTGAGACCTGCCCTGCTCACACCTCTCTGCCCCCTCCCCTGAGACCTGCCCGGCCCATCGCCCACACCTCTCTGAGCCCTCCCCTGAGACCTGCCCTGCCCACCGCCCACATCTCTCTGCCCCTCCCCTGAGGCCCACCCTGTCCACCTCTTTCTTTGGTCATCTGTTGTTATTCCTTGAAACATCAAGGATGGAATAAAAAGTTGAGTTTATTCCAGGGTGAGGAAAGACAGGAGCCATCAACCCCCTGGCAAAGCTCAGTGCCCCAGAGAAAACCTGCCCCCTGCTATCACAATCACTGATGTACTGGGGATATGACGGGAAAGGGACTGTCTGAATGATCAAGGCAGGAAATGGACACTCTCCTCATGCTCCAGCCAGAAGGGAAAAGAGCAGGAATTCTTGCTGTTCAGCCACGGACACACTTACACAAGGGCACAGCAATGTGTGTGTGTTGTGGAGGCTGGCTTCAGGAAACAACTGGAATTGATCACTCAGTGAGAACAGAACTAGAGTGCAGTGAGGACCAAACACCCAGCAAGTAGTTGTGGCCATGTGGTTAAGGCAATGTATTAGACATCCATTGGGGTCTCCCTGTGCAGGTTCAAATCCTGCCAACTACAGAGGAAGTTGTGGTTTTTTAGTTTCAATGCAGCTGGGTCTTGTCTTACTCTAAAGCTATGTCTACATGAAAGAGTAACATGGCTTTAGTTAAAGTGTTTTAATTGAACAACTGTTGCATGTCCACCCTATGCCCCTGTGTCACCAGAGCACATCCATGCTAGCATCTCTTGGATTGCCACAGAGAGCAGTGCACTGTGGGTAGCTATCCCACTGTGCAACTGGCTGCAGGGTGCTTTGGGAAGGGTTTGCAATGCCTCACGGGCTGGTACAGCGCCACATGATGCAGGTTTCTATCCCATTGTTCCATGGGCATCCTACTAGATTGCCAGCTGCTTTTCAACTGCAATGTGCGTGGTGGGGTAGAGAGCATGTGTGTGGGGGGGAGAGACAGTGTGTGCGTTGCAGAAGAGTGAGTGTGTCGCACACTGTCTCTAAGTTCAGACAGCTGCTGGAAGCGACCAGTCCTGAGGCAGGGGACAGCCCCGACATCAGCCCCCTTCTCTCTCTAGCTCAGCTCAGCACAGCACTCTCTGTCACACACACACACACTGCTGCCTGCTTAGCTCTGTGTCAGGGGGGCTGGAACAGGGGGTTTAGAGGGCCATGGCCCCACCACTCTTTACTGGCTGTTAGGACAAATGATGGAGGGGGGGTAAGGGTGCAGTCTTGGGGAAGAGGCGTTCTGTGGGTGTGGCCTCGGGGGGACAGGTGGTGTGAGTGGGGGTCCTTAGGGAAGGGGTGTCATGGGGGTGCCACAGTTCAGACAACGGTGCCCCCCCCCACTGTAAGGAAGCTTCTGCCGCCCCTGCTCTGTGTTGGCAGAGCGGGAGAGAGCAGCACCCACGGCAGTGATTTGCTCCCTGGGGCTCCGGCAGGGGGGCTCGGGAGGTGATTTAAAGGGCCCAGGGCTCCGGCCGCTGCAGGTAGCCCTGAGCCCTTTAAATCACCAGCCTGGGGAAGCCGGGCCAGGCTGGCACAGCATACTGGCTCTTGCCGGTACCCCATACCGGAACATACCGGCTTACTTTCACCTCTGGAAGGTCCTCACGTGGATCAATAACTGGTTAAAAGACAAGAAACAAAGGGTAGGAATAAATGGTCAGTTTTCAGGATGGAAACAGGTAACTAGTGGTGTCTGTACTGGGACCAGGACAAGTCAACATATTCATAAATAATCTGCTAAACAATGAGCTGACAAAATGTGCAGATGATCCAAAACTATTGGCTTACTTCCTAGAACGAACGCTCCTTGAGTGGGGTGATCCACAGGGAGTAGCTCAAACCTCCAAAGTGCCTGGCCAGGGGCAGGACATTAGCACAGCAAGGGAGGGGTGTGGCAGTGACATCACAAAGGCCTTTTTCAGGACCTCAGACTATTGGTCAAAGGTGGTGGGGAGGTGGTGACCTCACAGAGAGATGCTGACATCAGCCAGGCAGGACAGGGGCGAGGGGCCAGGGAAACCTCAGAGACCCCTGTGGCTTTGCTTCAGCAAGTCTCCTTCTCCAGGTCTCTCTTTGAGGACTGAGAGAGTATTCGGGTTCACGGTCGTGAGCACCAGGAGGAACCTCTTTCGAGTTTTCTCCTTCTCTTTTCCTGATTTTACTAGAAAACAGCTGTCCCTGTTTAGAAGGTAAGAGCCTCCTCGAGGTTTGAAAGCTGTTCAGTCTGATCCATCTGGTGACAGTTGAATTCTAGGCATGGAAAACACGAGCTTAAGGAGGCAGAATTTTATTGCGCACCTGGGATTTTGTCCCTTAGAATCACTTCACCTTTTCCTCCATCCATCCCTTCCTCCTTTCTCTTCTTTTGTCCTTTCACCTGTTTCCCACCCAACACCAGGAGAGAGAGAGAGAGAGAGAGAGAGAGAGATGGAGGAGTGCTCTGCAGCTTCCACTGTAGGATGTCCACCCAAAAATCTGGGGCTGAAATACTGCTCGGGCAGTCAGGGCCGGGTTAGCCTTTTGTGCACCCCAGCACCAAACATATATGTGGACCCCTATGTAGTCACTGTGGGCTCCAAGTGTGGGCCTGGTGGGGCAGTGCCATTGGTGTCATAGTTAGGCACTTCCCTCCTCTAGGCCATGGCTTTAAGTACCTGAGATTCCCATCACCTGCAGAAGAGGCCACCAATTCCCCGCACCCCTCAGCTAGCACATAGTCATGCAGAAAGTGCAGCCTGGATGATTTTGGAGGCTGGGGTGCCAGGAGGTTCCCATCCCTGAGCAGCAGCCCTGCAACAACCTGTCACTTCCCCAGCTCTGCAACAAGCTCACATGCCCCCCCCCCTCCGCTGTGGGACCAGGACCCTGTGCAAGATAAGATTGTCCTACATAAATGAGGAAAATTGAGGTGCCTCTGTTATTCTTTTGTTCCACTCTTCGTGTCCATGGGGAACTGGCCAATGCAATATCACTGTCTTCCTTTTCTACAAACCAAACTAAAACAAAATGGCAATGGCTGTTGAAAATAACAATTCCAGCCCTAGTTAGCACTGGGAAGACCACAGCATTTGTTGCTCAATTTTATCCTACTTTTTCTACAGCAAGTTACAGTGGATCAGCCTATTTGATTTGGGAGAAATGAAGTACCAGCTGCCCAAACTGAGCTTGAGGACTCCTGAATTCTGAGAGTGTTCAAATCTGGAAGGCAGGTGCTAGATTCCCTTTCTGAATATTGGATAAATCTAGAAAGGAAAAGCCAATTTCTGCTTCCATGCCTCAGACTTGGAAATCCTCCTACGTGCCTGGTACTGTATCTAAAGCTGCCCAGGTCCTCTAGTAGAGCAGAGGTGGGCAAACTATGGCCCATGGGCCATATTCAGCCCATGAGACCATCCTGCCTGGCCCTTGAGCTCCCGGCCAGGGAGGCTAGCCCCTGGCCCCTCCCCCGCTGTGTCCCCTCCCCTGCTGCTACCCTTCCATGCGGGCAGAAATCTGGGTGAAGGGTTTGCACGCTCCTGCCGAGCAGCTCCGGCCGGGCAATGCAGCTGCCAGACATGCGGCTCTGAGTGGCATGGTAAGGGGTCTGGGGCCGGGGTTGGATAAGGGCTGGGGAGTCCCGGGGGGTCTGTCAGGGTGCGAGGGTGTGGATAGGGGTCGGGGGATATGGGGTTTAGATAAGCCTGGGAGTCCCAGGGGGCCTGTCAGGGGGTGGGGATGTGGATAGGGGTCAGGGGATATGGGGTTTGGATAAGCCTGGGAGTCCCAGGGGGCCTGTCAGGGGTGGGGGTGGATCGGGGTCTGGGGATATGGGGTTTGGATAAGCCTGGGAGTCCCAGGGGGCCTGTCAGGGGGCAGGGGTGTGGATAGGGGTCGGGGATATGGGGTTTGGATAAACGTGGGAGTCCCAGGGGCCTGTCAGGGGTGGGGTGTGGATAGGGGTCAGGGCAGTCAGGGACTGAGAGCAGAGGGGTTTGGATGGGGGTGAGGTCCTGGGGGCAGTCAGGGGCAGGGGGTCCTGGGAGGGGGCAGTCAGGGGACAAGGAGCAGAGGGGGTTGGATGGGTCAGAGGTTCTGAGAGGGGCACTCAAGGGGCATGAAGTGGGAGGGGGCAGGGGCCAGGCTGTTTGGGGAGGCACAGCCTTCCCTACCCAGCCCTCCCTACAGTTTTGCAACCCCAATGTCTCCCTCAGGCCAAAAAGTTTGCCCACCCCTGTAGCAGAGCCTCCCCTCCCTTACTTTTCATTTTCACTTCTGGTGGGATCCATGTACCTCCCTCACTGGGCTTCAGACAGAGAGGGGCACTGTCCATTCAGCCCACCCAATTCCTTCTTTGGGGGGCTGCCAGGCGGGGTCATACCACATCCCTAATCCAGCCTGGGGAAGTCTCCTGAGGGTGAGATCTGGGCCAAAGCCTCCTACCCCTTGGGCACACTTGTTCCCCATTCACACTGCCAACCCCTTCTAGCAGCCAGCTCCCCATACACAGCAAGCTGCGGTGCCTGGGGTCTCAGTGCCCCCCCCCCCCCCCCGGTCCCTTTCCTGTGGATAGCTGCCAGGGAATGCTGGGAAATGTAGTTCCTTCCCTGCTCCAGGGCCGGCTCTATAGGCAGGGATCTGGCCAAGGAACTACAGCTCCCAGGGCCCCTTGCGTTCTCAGCTCCCAGGCTGGATCCCTGAGGCTCTGCTCCTGCAGCGCTGCAAGAGGGGAGGAAGTGAGTGCTATGGGCCCCGTCTGAGCTTGGGCCCGGTGCTATGGAGCCATTGGTGCCAAGGTAAATCCGGCACTGATCTCTGGGACTTTTCTCCTAACTGCTCAATTTTTCACCAGTGACAATCAAAAGGAAGGTAACAGGAGAATAGCTCTCCATTTCCTGCACGACCTGCAGAGATTGTATGGACATCCCCAGCGAATCATGAGGATGTGTGGCCCAGGCTCGTGTTGCAGCAATTGCACTCAAAGCAACTATCTTGGCAATGCCAGTCAAGGCAGCTTTTTCATCAGCTCCAGGCTTGTGACTTGAGTCTTTCCAATGCTCCTCTCCAAAGAGCCTTTTCCTTAGCAAGCAATTACTTGGGTTGCCAAGCGAAGTCTCTTCTGGCTCCTAGAAAGACAGAGGAAAAGGTGAGTAGAGAAGACAGAAGCTACACAGGCACCACTGGGAGTTGAACCCAGGATCTCCTGTTTACTAGACAGGTGCTTTAGCCAGCTAAGCCATGGTGCCTGCTGCAACAACATGAGTGCAATTGTTCCACTTGATGGTCTAAGACAACACCTTCAAATTCCAAAGTACAGATGGTCCCCATTTCCCTCAAGACTTCCAGACCTTGAAGTGTCTGGTTCTCCGTGCACAGAAAGCCACAGCTGAGTTGACAGAGGGCTTCTAACATGCGTTTCTCCCACCAGCCGCTCTGATTATATATCAGAGGGGTAGCCGTGTTAGTCTGGATCTGTAAAAAGCGACAAAGAGTCCTATGGTACCTTATAAACTAACAGATGTTTTGGAGTATAAGCTTTCATGGGTGAATACTCACTTCATCAGATGCATGTAGTGGAAATTTCCAGAGGCAGGTATAAATATGCAGGCAAGAATCAGGCTAGAGATAACGAGGTTAGTTCAATCAGGGAGGATGAGGCCCTCTTCTAGCAGTTGAGGTGTGAACACCAAGGGAGGAGAAACTGCTTTTGCAGTTGGCTAGCCATTCACTATGTGTCACTGGTGTAGATATGTGGGCAGTGTTGGCATCGAGGTTTGTTGCATGGATTGGTTCCTGAATTAGAGTTACTATGGTGCGGTTGCTGGTGACAATATGCTTAAGGTTGGCGGGTTGTCTGTGGGTGAGGACTGGCCTGCCTCTCGAGGCCTGTGAAAGTGAGGTATCATTGTCCAGGTTGGGTTGTAGATCACTGATGATGTGTTGGAGAGGTTTTAGCTGGGGACTGTATGTGATGGCCAGTGGAGTTCTGTTGGTTTCTTTCCTGGGCTTGTCTTGCAGCAAGAGGCTTCTGGCTCTGTTGATCTGTTTCCTTATTTCCTCGTGTGGGTATCGTAGTTTTGAGAATGCTTGGTGAAGATCTTGTAGGTGTTGGTTTCTGTCTGAGGGGTTGGAGCAAACGTGGTTGTACTTCAGCGCTTGGCTGTAGACAATGGATCGTGTGGTGTGTCCGGGATGGAAGCTGGAGGCATGAAGGTAGGCATAGCAGTTGGTGGGGTTTCGGTATAGGGTGGTGTTAATGTGACCATCACTTTTTCGTACCGTTGTGTCTAGGAAGTGGACCTCCCACGTAGATTGGTCCAGGCTGAGGTGGGGTGGAAGCTGTTGAACTCATGGTGGAATTCTTCCAGAGTCTCCTTCCCATGGGTCCAGATGATGAAGATGTCATCAATGTAGCGTAGGTAGAGAAGGGGCGTGAGTGGACGAGAGCTGAGGAAGTGTTGTTCCAGGTCGGTGATAAAAATGTTGGCATATTTTGGGGCCATGCGGGTGCCCATGGTGGTGCCGCTGATCTGGAGGTGTCACCAAATTTGAAATGATTGTGCATGAGGATAAAGTCACAAAGCTCAGCAACCAGTTGTGCTGTGGCATCATCAGGGATACTGTTCCTTACAGCTTGTATTCCATCTGTGGGTGGGATGTTTGTGTAGAGATCCTCCACATCCATGGTGGCTAGGATGGTGTTTTCTGGAAGGTCACCAATGCATTGTAGTTTTCTCAGGAAATCAGTGGTGTCACGAAGATAGCTGGGAGTGCTGGTGGCATAGGGTCTGAGTAGAGAGTACACATATCTGGGCAGTCCTTCACTGAGAGTGCCAATTCCAGAGATGATGGGGCATCCAGGATTTCCAGGTTTGTGGATTTTGGGTAGTAGATAAGACCTGTTCATGATGACAACAGCACCTCCTTTATCAGCCTTTTTTATTATAATGTCAGGGTTGTTTCTGAGGCTGTGGATGGTATTGCTTTCTGCATGACTTAGGTTATGAGGCAAGCAATGTTGTTTTACCAGAATTTCTGCCTGTGCACGTCGGCGGACACACTGTCATTTTGAGAACCAACCTCGTTATCTCTAGACTGATTCTTGCCTGCATATTTATACCTGCCCCTGGAAATTTCCACTACATGCACCTGATGAAATGGGTATAAACCCATGAAAGCTTATGCTCCAATATAAGGTGCCACAGGACTCTGTCGTTTTAGATCCAGACTAACACGGCTACCCCTCTGATACTTATCCTATTAAGTTAAGTAATAAAGTCTTAAACATTATAATCTGTTTATACAACACATTTGATATTTCTCCAATGCCAGTAAAAACACACTTCAGTTCAAGGTATTAAAGGTGTAAAGATTCAAAACAAGAAAACAAATTTAAAAATTGAATTTGCATTTACAAACGACTGATCTAAAAGTCTGTTGTAGTCTCTGGAAACTTTTCAGTTCTATAACATAGGAATCCTGAGTATGTATCTACAGTGACCCAACTGGATGATTCTTTATCATGCCTTAATGAAACTACAATATGACACTCTACATCTTCAATGTTATTAAGCAATTTGCCCTCTAAAATCCGTCATTTTCAAGGGCACACTCAAATATTAAGGAAGTTAGTAAAGAGACCTGTTCTAATGCTGGGACAAGCTGGTTAGACACTTCTTACTCACCACAGCTAAGGGCGCTGGGTTCCTCCGGTGGGGGAAGCCAGGACAACAGGGTGGGGCGGCAAGTGGTGGCCAGGCTCTCACTGCCAGGGTCTAGTCTAGCTCAGGGTCCAGCTCAACTTCCTCCCCGCACCACTGGCCCCCAGTCCCCTTCCACCGCCAGGTCAACCCGGGCACTAGGGCAGGAACAGGGTGAGGCAGCAGGTCAAGCTGAGCAAGGCAGGCAAAAGCGAGTCTTGTCTTCATGGGCCACTCACAGTGATGTCCTTTTTGTGTGCAACTGCTGCAAAAACATCCCAGACAGAGAAGCATCAAACCACAGCATTCTTACACAGCTGCCAAAGTAGCTCAGTTGGGAGAGCGTTAGACTGAAGATCTAAAGGTCCCTGGTTCAATCCCGGGCTTTGGCAGGTCCTTTCATCCCTTTTTGTGCAGGGGCAGCTTGTTTTCTGGGAGGGGGGCAGCAGCACCTTCACCTGAGGCAAGTACCTGAGTTTGAGCTCCCCAGCAGGACAGCAGAGTGTGGGCTTCTGCCCCAGTCGGCCCACCTGACCTATAACAATGAGGGACAGGAGCTGTCTCTCCTACATGACTTATTGGTAGACTCAATAAGGCAGGAAGAGAGTGAGGCAGGGCGGTCCTCAGAGATGATGCCAGACAGGGCAGGGACTGGGGAGGAAAGCTCCTCTGCAAAGCAGGGGAAGGGGCATCTATTAAAATGGCCTCATGGAAGGTAGCAGGGATTCAGGGGTCAGGAGGAGGTGTTTGATATTCAGTGGCTTGGAGCAGCTGGACTTGGACATGGTGGGTGCTCAGAAAATGCACATTAACAACTCTAGGGTAGCTCGATGGGCAGAGGGTGACTGCAGGAAGGGCCTGTCTTTCTAGTCCTCTGGGCCAGGGAAGAACGATGGGGTTGGATTCTTGTTCTTCACATTCGCGGTGCAAGTACAGAAGGTGCTGGAGCTCCGACCAGGGAGCTAATCAGGGGTGAGCTGGAGACGGTTCGCACCAGTTCGCGGGAACCCGTTGTTAAATTTAGAAGCGGTTTTAGAACCGCTTGTTAACTGGCTTCCCTGCGAGGGAAGCTTTGATGGGCTCTGCCTGGGAAGCCTGTAATTCCTCCACCCGGCCGCCGGGGGGCGCTGCGCTGTGCTGCGAGAGGCATGTGAGCTGCCTCCTGGCCCTGCTGCTGCTCCTGCTCTTTGGAGCTCTGGCCCTGGGGCTCCTGCTGCTGCCTGGTGAGTCCCCGGCTGCTCCCAGCCCCCCCCCCGGTGTGAGTATCTGCGCCCCTCCCCCGCCTTCCCCGTCCCAGCCCCTCCCCGCCTTCCCTGCCCCAGCCCCTGCCCGCAGCTACTCCCTGCCCGCAGCCCCTGCCCCAGCCACCCTCTGCCCCTGCCAGCCCCTGCCCCCAGCCACCCACAGCCCCCAGCCACCCCCTGCCCCCAGCCACCCGCAGCCACCCCCTGCCCCCTGCCAGCCCCTGCCCCCAGCCAGCCCCTGCCCCCAGCCACCCCAGCCCCTGCCCCTGCCAGCCCCTGCCCCAGCCACCCACAGCCCCCAGCCACCCCTGCCCCCCAGCCCCCAGCCACCCCTGCCCCTGCCCCTGCCCCAGCCAGCCCCTGCCCCCAGCCACCCCAGCCCCTGCCCCTGCCAGCCCCTGCCCCCTGCCCCAGCCAGCCCCTGCCCCCAGCCAGCCCCAGCCACCCCCAGCCCCTGCCCCTGCCAGCCCCTGCCCCAGCTACCCACAGCCCCCAGCCACCCCTGCCCCCTCCCAGCCCCGGCCCCCAGCCACCCACCGCCCCCACCCACCCCCTGCCCCCAGCCACCCCCCGCCACCCCCTGCCCCCTGCCAGCCCCTGCCCCCAGCCAGCCCCTGCCAGCCCCTGCCCCAGCCCTCTGCCCCTGCCCGCAGCCAGCCCCTGCCCGCAGCAGCCCCTGCCCCACCCCTGCCCACAGCCACCCGCAGCCACCCTCTGCCCGCAGCCAGCCCTTGCCACAGCCACCCTCTGCCTGCAGCCCCTGCCACAGCCACCCCCTGCCTGCAGCCACCCCCTGTCCACAGCTGCCCGCAGCCACCCCCTGCCCACAGCCACCCGCAGCCCGCCCGTCTGCATCACCTGCCCACAGCCAGCCCATGTCACTCCCTGCCTCCAGCTAGCCCTGCCCCACGCCCCTATCTGCAGCCAGCCCCACATCCACTGGTGCCCTGCAGTTCCCAGGGCAGTAACCCTGCACACCTGCTTCAATGGGTGGGGGGGCAGGAAGCAGCTGGGACCCACACATGTGCACACCCTAGAGTGACCAGACAGCAAGTGTGAAAAATCGGGACGGGGGTGAGGGGTAATAGGAGCCTATATAAGAAAAAGACCCAAAAATTTAGACTGTCCCTGATCACCACCCACACATGTGAAACGGAGCTCATTTCTAGTTCAGCCCCATCTTTTTAAAAAAGAACTTTAGGTAGGGTTAAAATACATCTGTATTTTCCTGGACATGTCAGGCTTTTCGGTTCTTAATCACCTCCTGGGAAAATATGGACGTATGGTAACCCTATTGGTACAAAAAATACATGCTGTCGCACATCCCTTAAATCAGAACTTTTTATAGGGAACCCGTTGTTAAATCAGAACTTTTTATAGGGAACCCGTTGTTAAGATTTTGGCAGCTCATCACTGGAGCTAATTACTGTTGGACTTTGTGCTCCATGGCACTGGTTACCGCAATATTAGTGTTTATGGTTCCCAGTTAAGGTGTGAAAGAAAAGAGCTATAGTAGGAACTGGCTCCACACGGTGTTTGGTGTTGGGGGTGGGGGATTTTAATTGTGTCAGCCGGCCTGAGGACTGCTGGTCCCATTTTCCCGACCATCAGAGGAAACGTTTTTACAATGACCATTACCTGGTGCAGGTCTATAGCAAGGTCGGCTTAGAGAACGTGTTTCTGCACAGTGGAACCAGTGGAGGGCGGGTGGTAGCCTCCTATTCCTCTGATCTGAGCTCACACCAGCCACAGAGGGGATACACCTTTCTGCGGGGACAGGCCAGGAGTCGCATTGACCGGATTTACGTGAAGGAGAGCACGTCGACAGCCCAGTGCTGGGTGGTGCCAATGGACAGTTTGGATCACACAGCTCTCACCGTGTGCTCAATGTGGGCAATTCCCTGACCCAGGGCAGAGGATATTGGAAGCTGAACATCCAGAGCTTGCAAGATAAAGGAGCAGCGGGTGAGGCCTGGCGGTGTTGGCAGAACAGGAACGCATCAGAGGGTTCTATGGCAACCAGGGGACTGGTGGGAGTCTGTGAGGGAGGAGTTGGCGGCTTTGTTCCAGCGGTCAGGCAAACACCACAACATTAAAGAACCCAACAGTGCCAATTCCTGCAACGTCACCTGTGGGATTTCCACAAGAGCATCCAGGCTGGGGAGCTAGTCAGCCTGTGACTGTACGACCGGATCAAGCGACAGCTGCCCGAGTTCCAGGAGATGAGGCTGCAGTTGGCTGATTTGAGCGGGAGCACCAAGTGAAGGGAGGGGTGGCCTCCCCTGACATTTTTGCAGCCTGCAGGGAATGGAGACCAAGCAGGGGGATGCGGGGACTCAGGGCAGGACCCATGGATCTGATAGTGCAGGACCACAGTCGCTGGAGGAGGAGAGAGAGTCCTGCGAGAGGAAGCCACTGGTGGGAAGCAATAAGTGCAGCGTGCAAATAAGCCAAGAGTCACAGGGGTCTAGAAAATGCAACAGCAGCAGGTCCCATGGTGTAATGGGCAGCACTCAGGACTTGGAATCTGAGTTCAAATCTCAGTGGGACCTCCTGGACATATGTTGGTTTGCTACAAAGTGCTAGAGCTCAATGTGCTTGGCTACCTTCTCTTAGAGTGAATTTCTTCCCTCCTGCTGGGTGACTGATGCCCACTGGCGATAGGTCTTTGGTCCAGCTGGTTCAATGGGCTGGCGGCTATAGGTTGGGGTCCTAGAATTTAACAGTCTGGCTAGAGATTCCTGTGGATTGACTATATGGTTGTTTCTTGCTGCTTCACCTTTGTACCCTGCAGCTGCCACACTCTTCCTCTTGCCCACATGGCATTTAAAGGAAGGATGGCCAGGGCCAGGCTTCATAGTCAGGGCTAGGCAGGAGGGAGGAAGAGTCCCAGGCTGGAGCCCAGCACCTCTCCTCCTCTGGGCACCTGGAGCAGAGGCGGCTGGTGCTGACAGCTCCAAGGGAAGGCGTAAAAGCAACAGAGCAACCAAGGGCAGGGCAAGAGGAGGGGAGAACCATGCCTATGCGTGGCCAGCAGACACCCACGAAGACACCCGGCCAGCCTGCTCCCTGCCATGCCAAACCCCCACTGAAGGCCACCCACAGACCAGCATTCGTTCTGCAGCCGGCCAGCCTCACAAGGTGGTAGGAAAGCAGGGCCACCCCTCAGTGGGGCCTCTGACCGTTCCCACTCAAGGGGCTCCTTTTGGCAGTGGGACAGGAGATATTTCCCCCAAGAGGCTCTTTCCCAGCTGCTGAGAAGCACAAAAGTACCCGGTGTTTGCTCCTGCAGTGAAAGGGGTTAATACGTTTAGGCAGCCTGGCTAGCTCAGCTGGCAGCACCTCTGGCTCTTACTCTGAAGGTTGAAGTTACAATTCCCTGTTTGGGTGCTTGGGGCTCCTCTTCAACAATGCAACACACAATCTGCTTAAGCCCTCACCCAATAACCTGGGGAAACTAACCCTGGCCACTGGGTGCCTCTAAGAGGCGATACTTTCCCCACTCACAACCACTGAGTGTAGAAAAGAAACTTTAAGAAAAAGGAGGAAAATCACCTTGTATTAACTTGGGAAAACACCACAATCAGGATTCATAACACAACACTATGAGCAAAACACCCCCCCCCCCACAGTGCGCTGGGCAGTGGCCTTTTGCCTCGGGCTCCTAAATCCAGACACCAGAAGCTCTTTGGATGTGCCCCTCCCTTCACTGCACCTCACCCACAGCTGCTGCCCTGGGTCAATGAAAACCCAGAGTTCACCTCTCACCTCCCGGGGGGGAAGCCCCTTTCTCCCTCTGCTGTCTGGCCACATTGCCGGCCACTTGCCGTTCCCCCGTCATCGCTCTGCTGGCCACCCTCTCTGCTCTGGGATGTCTTCTGGTCCCACCAGGAGCTGAACAGGCTCCCTAAAAGGAGCGGCCACCAGAGCCCAAACAGTAGCCCCACCCCTTCCACTCAACCCCACACCCCTGCCCCACCCCTTCTCCCCAAGGCCCCACTCCTATGCTGCCTCTTCCCCCATGATCCCACCTCCTGCTCACTGCTCTCCGCCCCCTCCCCACCCTCACCCGCCCTTACGGTCATTACAAAGTGGCAAGGCAGAGCCCTCCCATTTTAAAAAGCCCTGGGGTGTTGTTCCCCCCTGTTCAGGCACCCCTGGGGCCCTGCACTTCACTCAGCTCTCCCTGATTTCAGCTGTTAGTGAGGGAGCCTCACTGCTAGCGCAGACTGGGCAGTTTCTTGCATGAGAGACACTGTCCCAAAGCAGGACTAATGCTTAGAGCTGGTTATCAGTGATTTCAGCTCTGTTGGTCTGCAGCAAGACTCTCCATTGAGTCTTAACCAGCTCTGTTATTACACAGGGAAGAACAAAAGGGTCAGATGGGGCCTGGAACCCTTAAGAAGAATCCACCCCACCAAGTACACCACTTGTCGCTACCTGCTCTCAGCTCCACTGAAAATGTTTTGGGGTCACTCCTCGCCTGTATCAACCTAGGGGGGTCTCAGAAAATCACTATGAAGAGGTGCTCCAGTGGCACAATTGCTTAGTACACAGTACTTATAGGGCAGTGCTGAGAGGAGCTATGCTGAGGTTGTGAGTTCAAATCTCACTTGGAGCACTGGTTTTCATTAACCAAGTGGCATCACCCCCTTATCTGGCCCTGTGGAATGTAGAATTCCAGCCCAGTGGAGCTGGAGAAGGGGAAGAGTTAATAATGCCCCCTTCAATTATTTTCTCCTCTCCAGAGCACAGGTCAGGAGCTACAATCCTTTCTCCTCCACCAGCCCCTAGGCCAGAATCCCTCAAGCAGAGCCTGGAGTCCTGCCCCTGGCATCTGTACTATTGACAAACACTAAGTGACAGGGACAAAACACTCAAATCCCGCCTGGTGCGGGGAGCCAGGTTTGCTCTTCAAATTCTGTCGTTGGTACATTTCCAGGCCTGGGAATGTCCCACAACAGCACTGAATGGGAAGCTGCCTGCAGAACAGTTACACTGCACAGAGCTCCTGTGGAGGAGGGGTGGGAATTAGTCACATTTTGAGGATCCTTTGGGAAATGAGCCTTTGCTGACAAGGTTTGTCTCTGTTCATATTTCACCTTCAGGTGTTATGTTGAGGGATCTTTAGTATATTTTTGGGAGGTTAATAACTATCTCCTCAACTTTATTTACTCAACTTAAAAATTGGTGTCACTTGATTTTTGCATCTCCCTGTGAAAATACAACTGACACGTGTGGCTTTCTACAGGGGGTCATGATGTTAAAGTTGGGGAATTCAGTCTCTGTACTTCTGGGGGGGGGGTGTTGCTTTTTTACAGCTGCCTCACGTCCAGGCACACTGGGCTATTAGCTGCACCCACTGTCCTTGCCAGGGGCCCCTGCTGAACCCTGGAGCTGCACTGCAGTGCTGGGGTGACTCTGCAGGTGGAGAAGCTGCTGTGGAGCAATGTAGAGCAGGTGCAGGAAGGAGACGGGGTCACTATTCTCATGCTGAACTGCAGTTTTCCATATTTGGGACTAGATTCATAGACTTAAGGTCAGAAGGGACCATTATGATCATCTAGTCTGACCTTCTGCACAATGCAGGCCACAGAATCTCACTCACCCACTCCTGTAACAAACCCCTAACCTATGTCTGAGTTATTGAAGTCCTCAAATTGTGGCTTAAAGACCTCAAGGTGCAGGAATCCTCCAGCAAGTGACCCGAGCCCCATGCGCAGAGGAAGTCGAATGTCCGAGAACAATTCTAGGGGAAGGTGAACGCAGAGCAATGACACTGGAGATGCCCAGACCTCCAAAGTGGAAATTAATAATGGGAAGATCATTTGTGAAATTAGTCGTCACTGACAAGCTTTGTCTCTGTTCCTATTTCACGCTGTGGTGTTAGTTAGAGGAATCAGGACAGATTTTTACTATATTAATTAAACAATTAATTGTATTTAATCAAGCCAAAAACTTAGTATCACTTATTTTTTCTCTGTCCTAGCAAGAATGAATTGAATTTTGTGACTTTCTGGAAAGTGCAGCGAGATGAAATGTGGGAAATTCAGTCTCTGTGTTTGTGAGCTGATGTTTTCCTCTCACAGGTCAGTGCCTGCATTGAAATACCCAGAGGGATCTAAGGGCTGGTGTACGCTGAGCACTGAATTGGCAGAGCGACGTCTCTCAGGGTGTGACCCTCCCCACACCCATAGAGTTAAGGTGACCTAAGCCTGGGTTAGATAGTGCTAAAGAAAAGGAAGAATTGTTCTGTCCCTGCAGCTATTACAGGGATGGGAAAAACCCTCCAGTCACTGTCTACTCCAAAGTGCTATAGCAGTGCCACAGCAGCATTTTAAGTGTAGACAGAGTGAAACTAGATTTATCTCCAGTTCGCACTGTGGATGCTCAGGCACTAAGACTACAATAATAACAACAGCAGCGCAGCGCTTGCGTAGTTGGCAGGATTCGAACCTGCGCAGGGAGACCCCAATGGATTTCTAGTCCATCACCTTAACCACTCGGCCACAACTACTTGACATGTGTCCATTTCACTGCATGATGATTTTGTTCTCACTGAATTGTCACTTCAAATTGTTTGCTCAGACCAGCTTCCCCAGCACACTCACGGCTGCGCATCACTGTAAGTGTGTCCTTGGGTGAACAGCGAGAATTCCTGCCCATTTCCTTTCCGGCTGGAGCAGCATGAGAGTGTGTTTGTGTGAACGACATTGCTGTAGATTGTTGTTCATTCCCCACTCTGACAATTCAGACAGTCCCTTTCCTAGTCAAATCTCCAGCACATCGTTCCAATAGCAGGGGGCAGGATTTCTCTGGGGCACTGAAATTTTTCAGAGGGCTGGCGCGTGAACTCAGCCTTGCATTCCACCCTTGATGTTTCCTGGACTAACAACAGCAGCAGAAAGAAAGAGCGGAGCCATTATCTCCTTGGCAGGGATGCAGGTGCCATGACCCCTCTGTCTGACCATCGCCATTGCAGGAGAAAAAGGTTCACTGGAATCGAATGCCCTGGCTCAGACCAGAGACACAGGGAGGTTTTGCTGTTTATGGAAATGTGCAAAGGAAATTTTGTCTCTGTGTGAAACTGAGGTCAGAAATGAAACGTCCACATGGTGGCCCAATGCTCTATGGAATGTGGATGAAGGACTCGGGCTGAGAAATGATTTAACAGGGGTTTGTTTCAATTTATTGCCCTGATTAAAATCTATGGCTAAAAGGCAGCCACAGTTGTTAGTACTTGTACCTGTGTTGGGACACCCCAGTGGGTGTCAAGTCCATTGTCTTCACCAGGGGCAGTCGATTATTTTAGCAAAGTACAAATTTCTTGGTCAAGGCCTAGGCTCCGGAGAAAACAATACACGGCTGATAAGAAGAAGTACGTCAAAAGATTTTGCAGCCACCATGGGCATAACTATGATGTGTCGTGTTTCAATATCTGGCGCCACCTCCTTTCCCTTTAGCCTTGTAGTTGACCAAGGGCAAAGCTGAACATCTCCTCAGATACCAGGGAGTGTTTATGTCCATTCCTGCGAGCTACAGAGCGGTTTGATGTTGCTGCTTTCAGTCCTCTGGCTCTGCCGGGATAAGGAACAATTCAGGCTGTCACTGAACTGAAGGAGGAAGATCAGTTTTTGACAGGGAGAGGGATGCCTCCTCTTAAAGGTGTTTGTCTGGCTGGCAGTCCTGGTCCCCAGGTCTCGCCCGTGGGGCTCCAGCAGTTTTGGGACCGGGTCACTCCCTTGGCCCCACCTGCCACACCCAGGCACTTCCCCCCAGGGGCCCCGGCAGTGCAGCGGAGCTAAGCAGCATCTGCCTGCTCGCTCCAGTGGCTGCTGGCCCCTCCCAGAGTCTGCACGCCCTCCTTCCCCAGCCCCCAAACTCCCTCCCAGAGCCTGCACCCCCACCCCTCCTCCTGTTCCCCCCGCCCCTGCCCCAGCCCAGAGCCTGCACCCAGCACCCAAACTCCCAGAGCCATAACAAGGAATTTTTGTGCCCGAGGCAAGGGCCGGCTCCAGGATCTTTGGCGGCAGGTCCCTGAGTCCCTGTCGGAGGGAAGGACCTGTCGCCCAATTGCTGCCAAAGAAGCAGCAGCAGTAGAGCTGCCTCCAAAGTGCTGCTGATCGGGGTAGAGCTGCGCCCCTCCACTTTGCGCACCCGAGGCAAGTGCCTCACTCGCCTCGCCCTTGTTACGGCGCTGCAAACTCCATCCCAGAGCCTGCCCCCCAGAACCCCTCCCCCACCCAAACTCCCTCCCAGAGACCAGCCTCTCACCCCTTCTGCACCCAAACTCCCCCCAGAGCCTGCACCCCTCCTGCACCCCAATCCCCAGCAGGGGGGCAGGGGTTTGAAATGAATTTAAACACTCAGCATTTTCCTGTGCAAATGAATAAAGACCTAGCAGAGCTGTCCAGCAGCTGAAATCAGTTCCAGTCCTCAGCGTCTCTAAGAGGGACACTCGGTAGCTGAGGCATGTGGGACACCTCTGTGGTGAGGACAGGTGAAAAAATGCTGGATTCAATGAAAGCTGAGACCATAGGAGGGGAAGGTGAACGGTGGCACCACACAGGGTCATAACACTCAGACACGGGGCTTCACTGTCACTTCCCCTGTGTTTTCCACTATTTCCCCCTCTCCCACACACTGTCACACACAACACCTTCTCCCCTTGAGCCCAATCCAACCCTCCCCCTCTCCCCCACACACACCATGGGACACAGCCTCTCGGTGAGTCACTCAGATGGGGGCTTGTCTCTGCATCTCCCCAACAGGGGAGCAGAGAGCCGAAAGGGCCACAGGAGACCAATGGAGCTAGGCAGGGATAGAAAAGACTTCCCCTCCCTTCTCCTTTCAAGAGTCTTGTTAATCTCACCCATGGGACGTTCCAGCACCGGGTGGGCTCAAAGCACCAACCTTCCCCTGAGCAACGGAAGGGGGAACCAGCTCTATCACATGGAAGGAGGCTCCCCACCTCTGCTGCTGCCATCCTGCAGCCTTTAATATGGATTTGTTTTAGCTAATGCAACCCCCCTCAACCCCTAATCCATCCATGAATCAAGGAGAAAAGACACTCACTCAGACACCAGAGGTGCAATGGGTTAGTGCCCAGTACTTACAGAGCAGTGCTGCGTGGAGTCATGCTGAGGTTGTGAGTTCAAACCTCACCTACAGTGCTAGTTTCCTTTAAGCAAATGGCTTCTGCCAATCATTTTGCCCTGCAGAAAATACAATTGCAGCTCAGAAGACACTGAGGTCCCCTTGCTTTACAGAGAGCAGGGCAGATTCCACAGATCTACCAGGCTCTGCTCTCCACCAGCCGCCTGTGTCAGGAGGGGTCGAGCAGAGCCCAGAGCACTGCCCCCAACTCCCCCTCAGTCTTTGCTCCCCAAACCACCTGTGTGCTCACCCTCTTCGCTGTGAGACTCAAACCCTGCCTGGCTTTCTGTATGTTGGGGGGGGGGGTTCATCTGTCGTGTTGATGTGCATGTGGGTCCTGTGCGATTTTGGTGGATGCCTGGCATAGTTTTGTGTGTGTGTGTGTGTGTATGATTTTTGCATGCAGATTGTTTTTTGCTTAGTATTCTTTTGGTATGTGGGTTTTGTGTTTCCTGTTGTGGGCTTTTGCTGTATTTTTGGTGTGGATTTGTTCTTTCTATGTTTTGTGTGGCTTTCCCTTATGGGTATATGCCTCTGTGTGCTGTGTGGGTTTGGTTTTTGTTTATGTCTGTGTGGGCCTGTGCAGTCTGTGATTTTCTCATTCTCTCTGTGTGTGTTTGTCTCTCTGTTTGTATCTTCATGTGTAAATTCACTGGAACTTTTCAAAATCTGCACAACTTCGCCAATTTTCACCAGGGATTTTTCTCCATTAACAAATTCTCACTTGTTCCCTACCAGTTGGTGACCATTGCCCCAGGGGCCTGTCAGTCTCTGGGTCCTGATTTCCCATTGACCCTTCCCCTTCTATTGGGACTGGGAACTAGCCAACCAAAAAACCCACTCAGTTTTAGTAAAGGGCCACAGTCCCTTACACAAGCCAGTCTTGTGAGCGTCACCAATGCCCAGAGATGGCAGCACAAGCTGCTCCCATGGTGTAATACACAGGACTCTGAATCCTGTAATCTGAGTTCAAATGTCAGTAGGACCTTGTGTTAGTGGGTGGTAAAGATCTGGTGCTCAAAGTGCTTTCCTAGCTCCACCTATATAAGAGTGAATCATTTCCCTCCTGCTGGGTGACTCCTTCCCCACTGGAGCCAGGTCTTTGGTTGGGGTCCAGAAGTGGCTGTGGCTGTCTGGTGGGTGGGATTCTCACTGCTTCACCTGATGCCCCCAAGTTTGGTGCTTGTGGCCACACCTTTCCTCTTGCCCACATGGCACTTGAAGAAAGCAGTGCCAGGGCCAGGCTTGATAGGGAGGCAGAGTCCCAGGCTGGAGCCCAGCACCTCTCCTCCTCTGGGCACCTGGAGCAGAGGCGGCTGGTGCTGACTGCTCCAAGGGAAGGCTTAAAAGCCACAGAGCAACTGAGGGCGGGGCTAGATGAGGGCAGGCCCATGCCTATGTGTGGCCAGCAGACAGGCAACAAGACTCCCGGCCAGCCTGCTCCCTGCTCCCTGCCATGCCAAACCCCCACTGAAGGCCACCCGCAGACCACCATGCGGGGCGGCTGCTGATGCTCTGTGGCCAACAACAGAAGAGGGTAGGAAAGCAAGGCCAGCCCCCATGGTGGAGCCTCTGACTGTTCCCACTCATGGTCCTCACTTTTGCAGTGGGGCAGGAGATTTTTACCCCAAGAGGCTTTTCCCCAGCTGGTGAGAAGCAGAGAAACACCCAGGCTCCCAAGGCACTATGTAGCAACCCCCCTCCAGCACAGGGACAGGCGCACACTTGGAAGAGGGAAACTGCTCCACACGCTAGCCCGGGCAGCCGCCCATTTTCTTTGGCAAGTCAGGAACGGCAAAGGCGAGACTGGAAGCACCTGGGGCTCATGCCCCAGCCTTTGTGACACCCACCCCCCAACTCCTTCCCGGGGCTCTAGCTGAAGCCAGAGCATTGGCCTGAGCGGCCAAGAAGAGGTTCCAGCCCTGAAGGGAGCAGGACTTTCAGCACAATGGTAAAACTGCAGCAATACAACCGTAAAGTGACTTGAACTTTCAATCACTTGAGCCAAAGTCAGATATCTTAGTCATTAGACCACGTAAACACAGCAGCAAAGCTACTTCACACACTTCTTTGGAAAAGGTGGACACT
The DNA here is from genome assembly GCF_016161935.1 of Mauremys reevesii. Lineage (NCBI taxonomy): Eukaryota > Metazoa > Chordata > Testudines > Geoemydidae > Mauremys > Mauremys reevesii. The sequence goes on from NC_052634.1 coordinate 40,414,583, forward strand.
GTGTTTCTTGGGTCATCTACTGAGGGGGGGCGAGACTCTCTGGGCACAAGAAGTCGAGTTCCCAGCAAGACGTGAGATGTAATTCTCTGGAGCCAGGTGAAGGACTTTGGCAGGGAGGCTCAGGCATGGGGAATTGGGGTGCAGCAGACGGACTTGCTGTCTAGGTGCTTAGATTTAGTCTCCCTGAGGAGGAGGAGGAATCCTGCTGACAGGCAGTGGCTGAACAGAAAGAGGAGGGGTTCCTGGGACTTTTTTTGCCTCTCTTTTGCCTGCCTGCTCACTCTTGTGCTGAACGGTGAAAATGTTTCTCAACAAGCCCAGGTAGCTCAGTTGGTAGAGCATCAGGCTCTTAATCTGAGGGTCCAGGGTTCAAGCCCCTGTCTGGGTGCTCAGCTTTTAAGTAGCCTTGTGTGCCAGGAGCCAAACTCTGTTCACAGGCACAGCTGGATTCCCAGAAGCTGTGGCCATTTCCTGGAAAGGTTCCTTTCCTTATCAATCAGGAGAGAGGCCACATCCACAGGAGCAGGCCTAGAACATGCAGTCTCTGGCTGGCAGGAAGTGCTGTGGGGCCAGGTGCTGAGAAAGCCCAGAGGTGGAGCAGCAGAGATGGGGGGAAGGGAGAGAGAGAAGCAATGAGGACAGACCGTAAGTGTAAGGAGAGTCTGTTCTGGCTATTGTTGGGAACTTCCCTGGATTTTACAAGATCCCAGTGGAATTGGCTGGCGGAAGGATCTGAGTCCCCACCCCCTTACCCAGAGGCTGCCCGACCCCAAGGATGCTCTTTCTACTCTGGTGTGTGGTAGAGTCCTCGTAACCCCAACAAGGCTGGGCCCAGGAATCCTGGGGGGCTTGACCCCCCCAATCTTGTCATGATCACTTGAACAGGGCTACAGTGTCTCCACTCTGGGCACTTCCCTGACCCACTCCTCATTGCATGTGCTTCAAGCGAACACCATTTATTACCCAGCAATCAATGTAAAACATAAGGAAAGATGGGAAAGGAAAACACGTCACCCTGTTCTGAGGTGCAGGGAGATCACAACCAGCGTCTCTGGAGGGTCAGGGCAGGTCACAGTCTCTCCCTCACATGTCCCAGGCCTCCTCCCCAGGCCCTGGCTGTGCTGCAGGGACACCACGGGCTGGACACTTGCTCTGGCAGTGGCCACATGCTCTAGGGACAGGCCCCTTGTTCCCAATGTCTGCCACCCGCATAGAGCTGGTCCCATGGTGTAATGGGCAGTACTCAGGACTTTGAATCCTGCAATCTGAGTTCAAATGTCAGTGGGATCTCCTGGAGATATGTGATTTTGCTGCAAACCCCTGGAGCTCAATGTGCTTGGCTACCCTCTCTCAGGATGAACTAGAGTGAGGTTTTTCCCTCCTGCTGGGTGACTGATGCCCACTGGAGATAGGTCTTTGGTCTGGCTGGTTCAATGAGCTTAACAGTCTGGCTAGAGATTCCTGCGGGTTGACCGGATGGTTGTTTCTCGCTGCTTCACCTGATGCCCACAACTTTGGTCCCTGTACCTGCAGCTGCCACACTCTTCCTCTTGCCCATATGGCATTTAAAGGAAGGCGTTCCAGGGCCAGGCTTCATAGTCAGGGCTAGGCAGGAGGGAGGCAGAGTCCCGGGCTGGAGCCCAGCACACCTCTCCTCCTCTGGGCACCTGGAGCAGAGGCAGCTGGTGCTGACAGATCCAAGGGAAGGTTTAAAAGCCACAGAGCAACCAAGGGCAGGGCAAGAGGAGGGGAGAACCATGCCTATGCGTGGCCAGCAGACAGCCACAGAGACACCCAGCCAGGCTGCTCCCTGCTCCCTGGCATGCCGGACACCCACTGAAAACCACCCACAGCCAGCTGCTGATGCTTTGTGGCCAACATCAGAAGATGGTAGGAAAGCAGGGCCAGCCCCCTGGTGGGGCCTCTGACCATTCCCACTCCAGGTGCTCACTTTGGCAGTGGGGCAGGAGATTTTACCCCAAGAGGCTTTTCCCCAGCTGGCGAGAAGCAGAGAAACACCCAGGCTCCCAAGGGGCTATGTAGCAAGTACCCTCCAGCACAGGGACAGGCGCACACTTGGAAGAGGGAAACTGCTCCACACGCTAGCCCGGGCAGCTGCCCAGTTTCTTTGGCAAGTCAGGAAGGGCAAAGGCGAGACTGGAAGCACCTGGGGCTCATTCCCCAGCCTTTGTGACGCCCACCCCCCAACTCCTTCCCGGGGCTCTAGCTGAAGCCAGAGCACTGGCCTGAGCGGCCAAGAAGAGGTTCCAGCCCTGAAGGGAGCAGGACGTTCAGCACAAAGGTAAAATTGCACAACCACAACGGGACTTGAACTCTCAATTGCCTGATTCAAAGTCAGATGCCTTATCCATTAGGCCACACGGTCATAGAAACAAAACCTTTCCAAGCACTTATTTGGAAAAGGCAGACACTGTGTTTCTCAGGTCCTCTACTGAATGGGGCCGAGACTCTCTGGGCACAAGAAGTCGAGTTCCCAGCAAGATGTGAGACAATTCTCTGCAGCCAGGTGCAGGACTTTGGCAGGGAGGCTCAGGAAGCAGACGGACTGGCTGTCTAGGTGCTTAGATTTGGTCTCACTGAGGAGAAGGAGGAATCCTGCTGATAGGCAGTGGCTGTGGAGAAAAAGTGGGATCTCCAGGCTGCTCAGGTCTCCTTCTTCCAGCTCCTCATCTGGCTGAGCTGCTCCACTGGCCTAAACAAGTCCTCTGCATGCACAGCAAATAGCCCAAGAGCCATTTCTGCCCAAACCTGTGCTGGGGGGTGAGCTTCTGTCTTCCCTGTCCCATCTGCGCTAGAGCAGACCACTAGATTGAGAGAGACAGTCAACAACTATTAAGGCTAAGATTATATAAAGGGGGTCCCAGAATCTGTGACTTTCAGAGATCTCAGTGACATTTTCCTCCTCAGCCCTGGGGCAGCAAGACTGGAGCTGTCGGCCGGTGGGGGCCTCACAGCTATCAGCCACCAGTGTCGGAAGGGGCTCCCACAGGCCCATGCCACCACGGATGGACCCCACAGTTCCCAGCTGTTGTGGGTGGATCCCAGAGCTCCCAGGTACCACATGTGACAGGGGGACCCTGGAGCTCCCAGTCGGGTGACTGCGTTATAAGTCCGGTCAGCGGTGCTGCGGGGCTCAGGCAGGCTGGTCCCTACGTGTCCTAGGGCACCACACTGTGCCCTGGAAGTGGCCAGTAGGTCCCCCCTGCTGCACCGCTGCCCAGGAGCCGCCCGAGGTAAGTCTGCACCCCAACCCCTGCCCCAGCCCTGAACCCCAAACCCAGAGCCCCTCTTGCACCCCAGAGCCCTCACCAGCTTCCTCCCACACCTGGAACCCATCATCCCTGCCCCACCCCAGAGCCATCACCCCGTCCTGGACCCCAACCCCTGCCTCAACCCACAGCCCCCTCCTGCACTCTGAATCCTCGGCCCCATCCTGCAGGCTGGAGCCCCTCCTCCACCCCAAACCCCTCATCTCCCCACAGCTCCCACAGGCAGACCCTGGAGCTCCCAGCAGCCATGGGTGGCCGGGCAGCCCCCACAGCCCCACACCACTGCGTATGGACCCTGCAGCTCCTACGAGCGGACCCCAGAGCTCCCAGCCGCTGTGGATGGACCCAGGATTTCCCAACAGGCATTGATGGTGTGAGGACCCTGCAGCCCCACGTCATTGCTAATAGACCCTGCAGCTCCGAAGCCCCTGGAGCTCCTAGCCACCACAGGCAAGAGAGGGAGCCCCCAGCGCTCAGACACTGCAGGCAGAGCCGGGAGCTCCCAGTCACCGGGGGGGGTGAGGAGAAGCCGCAGCCCCCGGCCATTGTAGATGGCCCTGTAGCTCCCAGCTGCCACAGGTGGATGCCAGAGCCCCCAGCTGCCATCGGGACCCCCCGGCCCCCACGGGCAGGAACCGTCACCCTTCGACCGGCAGAAAACAGAGGTGCGCAGAAACCCATCGCGCCCTGTGACCCCCCGCCTCCCCCCCCAGTGCTGCGGCTTCTCGCCAGGCAGGAGGCGGCACCCAGTAGTTTCCCCAGGAATTGAAATTGGGGGGGGTGTTTGAATTTATGGGGGGGGTGTCAGGGCCAATGAGATATATAAAAGAGATGTGAATAAAGTAAATGTTTTGTTAGGATAATGCAAATTTAATATAAGGATAATGCAAGTTACACATAACAGGTCTAGATTTCTAAAAATATATATAATTAAAAAAATGTATTTAATTTAAATTGACTTTTGAAAAGTAAGCCATCATGGGATAAGAGGGAAGTCCTCTCATGGATCAGTAACTGGTTAAAATTTTGGAAACAAAGGGTAGAGATAAATTATCAGTTTTCAGAATGGAGAGAGATAAATAGTGGTATCCCAGAGGGGTCAGTACTGGGACCATTACTGTTCAACATACTCATAAATGATCTGGAAAAATGGGTAAACAGTGAGGTGACAAAATTTGCAGATGATACAAAACTGTTCAAGAGAGTTAAGTCCCAGGCAGACTGCGAAGAGTTACAAAGGGATCACACAAAACTGGGTGATTGGGCAACAAAATGGCAGATGAAATTCAATGTTGATAAATGGCTTCATCGGATGCATAGAATGGAACATATAGTGAGGATACATGTATATGCACACACACATACACACAGAGAACATGAAAAGGTGGGAGTTGCCCAACCAACTCTAAGAGGCTAATTAATTAAGATGAGCTATTCTCAGCAGGAGAAAAAAACTTTTGTAGTGATAATCAAGATGACCCATTTAAGATAGTTTGACAAGAAGGTGTGAGGATACTTAACATGGGGAAATAGATTCAATGTGTGTAATGGCTCAGCCATTTCCAGTCTCTATTTAAGCCTAAATTGATTGTATCTAGTTTGCATATCAAGTTCAGCAGTTTCTCGTTGGAGTCTGTTTTTGAAGCTTTCTGTTGCAAAATTGCCACCTTTAAATCTGTTACTGAACGGTCAGAGGTTGAAGTGTTCTCCTACTGGTGTTTGAATGTTATATTTCCTGACGTCTGATATGCATCCCATTTATTCTTTTGCACAGAGACTGTCTGGTTTGGCCAATGTACATGGAAGAGGGGCATTGCTGGCACATAATGGCATATATCACATTGGTAGATGTGGAGGTGAACGAGCCCCTGATGGCATGGCTGATGTGATTAGGTCGTATTATGGTGTCACTTGAATAGATATGTGGACAGAGTTGGCATCGGGCTTTGTTGCAAGGATAGATTCCTGGGTTAGTGTTGTTGTTCTGTGGTTGCTGGTGAGGATTTGCTTCAGGTTTGGGGGTTGTCTGTAAGCAAGGACTGGCCTGTCTCCCATGATCTGGGAGAGTGAGGGATCATCTTTCAGGATAGGTTGTAGATCTTTGATGATTCGCTAGAGAGGTTTTAATTGGGGGATGAATGTAAAGGCCAGTGGTGTTCTGTTATTTTCTATGTTGGGCCTGTCTTGTAGTAGGTGACTTCTGGGTACTCTTCTGGCTCTGTCAACCTGTTTTTTCACATCAGCAGGTGAGTATTGTAGTTTTAAGAATGCTTGATAGAGATCTTGTAGGTGTTTATCTCTGTCTGAGGGATTGGAGCAAATACGGTTGTATCTTAGAGCTTGGCCATGGACAATGGATCATGTGGTGTGTCCTGGATGGAAGCTGGAGGCATGTAGGTAAGTATAGCGGTCAGTGGGTTTCCGGTATAGGGTTGTGTTTATGTGACCATTGCTTATCAGCACAGTACTGTCAAGGAAATGGACCACTTGAGTGAATTGATCTAGGCTGAGGTTGATGGTGGGATGGAAATTGTTAAAATCACAGTGGAATTCCTCAAGGGCTTCTTTTCCATGAGTCCAGATGATGAAGATGTCTTCAGTGTAGTGCAAGTACAGTAGGGGCATTAGGAGACGAGAGCTAAGGAAGCGTTATTTTAAGTCAGCCATAAAAATGTTGGCATACTGTGGGGCCATGTGGGTACCCATAGCAGTGCCGCTGACTTGAAGATATATATTGTCCTCAATGTGAAATAGTTGTGGGTGAGGACAAAGTCGCGAAGTTCAGCCACCAGGTTTGGCATGTAACTAGTTCACAAAACTAGGGGGGGGGGGTGTTGGGAAATCACTGCTCATGCCCCTGGGCAGCCTATTTCCCTTTACCGCTCTGAAACGTGCCCCCACATGCAGACCCTGAAGCTGGGCCCGGGGGCGGAAGGACAGGACGAGCATCTCCTTGCGAGGTAATTGTCTCTCTGGAGGTGAAAGTCATCAGTTCGGGGTGCGAAGGAAAGTGGCTGTCGAAGGAGAATGCAAGGCATGTGGTGGGCAGGCCAGGGATTTCTTTGTCCCCCCTTCAAAAGGGGTCACCCTCCCCGTCGGGGAATCGAACCCTGGTCTCCCGCATGACAGGCGGGGATACTCACCACTATACTAACGAGGGAAGGGGCATGGTAATAGGCCCCAGCTCCCACAGACCAGCTATGGTCAGCGTACACCTACACCGTCGCATGGGCCCCAGCAGGCAACAGCACCCCTGGTCCTCTTCTGCTTCCCAAAGGCTTTGGCCGCAGCAACAGCCCTGGGAAAAGCCCTGGCCCTCCTCACCTGCCCTTGCCCAGCACGACGCCTTTCCGGGCCTACACAGCTCCTCACACAACACCCGCCTGGGACCTTGCCCTCCCCTACCAGCTCAGCAGCACCTTTTTTCCTCTCAAAACCTCCTCTTGCCACCCTCCCCCTTCCACACTTCACACTCACCTCATCACAAACTCACCCACGGCCCCTTTGGCTTCTCAAGCGCCTCTGGAGGGATGCAGCTTCCCTGGCACGCAGATCCTTCCCTTCAACGCGCACTGGACGGACATTCGAAACACAGCCCTTTCCAGGAGGGAATGTGCTGCTTTTGGACCCTGGCGCCCAGCAAGAAGGCCTGGGACTCTTTTTCTGACCGATGGACCCCACTGACTTGCCTTTACCAAGCAGAAACTGAGGACCGGCTGATGGCTCTCTTTGCAAACGGACGCCATCAGACTGAGCCACGAGGCGTGCTGCAGGATAGCCCCTCCCCACCAAAAAGCAATGCCGTGACCCAGATTTGAACTGAGGTTGCTGCGGCCACGGCGCAGAGTACTAACCACTGTACGCTCACGGCCAGGCGCTGGGGGCGCAGGCAGCAACCCAGCGGAAAATGCTCAGCTCTGCGCTCTCGGGGCGGCCACCTACCTCGCCGGCAGCCACAGGTCTTTCTCAAGTCTCCCCATTACAGTCACAGGTCAAATGCTGAGCAAAGGAAAAAAGACAGGAAGCCAATCCCATGCCTGTCCCTTTTTCTGTCTTCCTCCACCCCTGGACCAAGTCCCTCCCCGTTTGTCTGGGCCATTGTCCTCATGGCCCTGGCCAGCCTATTTCCCTTTGCCACTCTGAAACGTGCCCCCACGTGCAGGCCCCGGGGGAGGCTTTGGCTAGGGCGAGTGTGTCCTTGCGAGGTAACTGTCTCTCTGGAGGTGAAAGTCATCAGTGCGGGGTGCGAAGGGAAGTGGCCGTCGAAGGAGAATGCAAGGCATGTGGCGGGCAGGCCAGGGATTTCTTTGTCCCCCCTTCAAAAGGGGTCTCCCTCCCCGTCAGGGAATCGAACCCCGGTATCCGGCGTGACAGGCGGGGATACTCACCACTATACTAACAAGGAAAGGGGCACGGCGAGTGGCCCCAGCTCCCACAGACCAGCTATGGTCAGCGTACACCTACACCTTCGCATGGTCCCCAGCAGGCAACAGCACCCCTGGTCCTCTTCTGCTTCCCAAAGGCTTTGGCCGCAGCAACAGCCCTGGGAAAAGCCCTGGCCCTCCTCACCTGCCCTTGCCCAGCACAACGCCTTTTCGGGCCTACACAGCTCCTCACACAACACCCGCCTGGGACCTTGCCCTCCCCTACCAGCTCAGCAGCACCTTTTTTCCTCTCAAAACCTCCTCTTGCCACCCTCCCCCTTCCACACTTCACACTCACCTCATCACAAACTCACCCACGGCCCCTTTGGCTTCTCAAGCGCCTCTGGAGGGACGCAGCTTCCCAGGCACACAGATCCTTCCCTTCAACGCGCACTGGACGGACATTCGAAACACAGCCCTTTCCAGGAGGGAATGCGCTGCTTTTGGACCCTGGCGCCCAGCAAGAAGTCCTGGGACTCTTTTTCTGACCGATGGACCCCACTGACTTGCCTTTACCAAGCAGAAACTGAGGACCGGCTGATGGCTCTCTTTGCAAACGGACGCCATCAGACTGAGCCACGAGGCGTGCTGCAGGATAGCCCCTCCCCACCAAAAAGCAATGCCGTGACCCGGATTCGAACCAAGGTTGCTGCGGCCACGGCGCAGAGTACTAACCACTATACGATCACGGCCAGGCGCTGGGGGCGCAGGCAACAGCCCAGTGCAAAATGCTCAGCTCTGCGCTCTCGGGGTGGCCACCTACCTCGCCGGCGGCCACGGGTATTTCTCAAGTCTCCCCATTACAGTCACAGGTCAAATGCTGAGCAAAGGAAAAAATAGAGGAAGCCAATCCCATGCCTGTCCCTTTTTGCTGTCTTCCTCCACCCCTGGACCAAGTCCCTCCCCGTTTGTCTGGGCCATTGTCCTCATGCCCCTGGCCAGTCTATTTCCCTTTGCCGCTGTGAAATGTGCCCCCACGTGCAGGCCCCGGGGGAGGCTTTGGCTAGGGCCAGCGTGTCCTTGCGAGGTAATTGTCTCTCTGGAGGTGAAAGTCATCAGTTCTGGGTGCGAAGGGAAGTGGCCGTAGAAGGAGAATGCAAGGCATGTGGTGGGCAGGCCAGGGATTTCTTTGTTCCCCCCTTGAAAAGGAGTGACCCTCCCCATCAGGGAATCGAACCCCGGTCTCCCGCGTGACAGGCGGGGATACTCACCGCTATACTAACGAGGAAAGGGGCACAGAGAAGTACCCCAGCTCCCGTCACCGTACACCTACACCGTCACATGGGCCCCAGCAGGCAACAGCACCCCTGGCCCTCTTCTGCTTCCCAAAGGCTTTGGCCGCAGCAACAGCCCTGGGAAAAGCCCTGGCCCTCCTCACCTGCCCTTGCCCAGCACAACGCCTTTTCGGGCCTACACAGCTCCTCACACAACACCCGCCTGGGACCTTGCCCTCACCTACCAGCTCAGCAGCACCTTTTTTCCTCTCAAAACCTCCTCTTGTCACCCTCCCCCTTCCACACTTCACACTCACCTCATCACAAACTCACCCACGGCCCCTTTGGCTTCTCAAGCGCCTCTGGAGGGATGCAGCTTCCCAGGCACGCAGATCCTTCCCTTCAACGCGCACTGGACGGACATTCGAAACACAGCCCTTTCCAGGAGGGAATGCGCTGCTTTTGGACCCTGGCGCCCAGCAAGAAGGCCTGGGACTCTTTTTCTGACCGATGGACCCCACTGACTTGCCTTTACCAAGCAGAAACTAAGGACCAGCTGATGGCTCTCTTTGCAAACGGACGCCATCAGACTGAGCCACGAGGCGTGCTGCAGGATAGCCCCTCCCCAAGAAAAATTAATGCCGTGACTTGGATTCGAACCGAGGTTGCTGCGGCCACGGCGCAGAGTACTAACCACTATACGATCACGGCCAGGTGTTGGGGCGGGGCAGGCAGCAACCCAGTGCAAAATGCTCAGCTCTGTGCTCTCGGGGCGGCCACCTACCTCGCCAGCGGCCACAGGTATTTCTCAATTCTCCCCATTACAGTCACAGGTCAAATGCTGAGCAAAGGAAAAAATAGAGGAAGCCAATCCCATGCCTGTCCCTTTTTCTGTCTTCCTCCACCCCTGGACCAAGTCCCTCCCCGTTTGTCTGGGCCATTGTCCTCATGCCCCTGGCCAGCCTATTTCCCTTTGAAGCTCTGAAACGTACCCCCAAGTGCAGGCCCCGAAGCTGGGCGCGGGGGCGGAAGGCCCGGGGAGAGGCTTTGGCTAGGGCCAGCGTGTCCTTCCGAGGTAATTGTCTCTCTGGAGGTGAAAGTCATCAGTTCGGGGTGCGAAGGGAAGTGGCCGTAGAAGGAGAATGCAAGGCATGTGGCGGGCAGGCCAGGGATTTCTTTGTTCCCCCCTTGAAAAGGGGTCAGCCTCCCCGTCGGGGAACCGAACCTCAGTCTCCCGCGTGACAGGCGGGGATACTCACCACTATACTAACGAGGAAAGGGGCACGGTGAGTGGCCCCAGCTCCCACAGACCAGCTATGGTCAGCGTACACCTACACCGACGCATGGGCCCCAGCAGGCAACAGCACCCCTGGCCCTCTTCTGCTTCCCAAAGGCTTTGGCCGCAGCAACAGCCCTGGGAAAAGCCCTGGCCCTCCTCACCTGCCCTTGCCCAGCACGACGCCTTTCCGGGCCTACACAGCTCCTCACACAACACCCGCCTGGGACCTTGCCCTCCCCTACCAGCTCAGCAGCACCTTTTTTCCTCTCAAAACCTCCTCTTGCCACCCTCCCCCTTCCACACTTCACACTCACCTCATCACAAACTCACCCACGGCCCCTTTGGCTTCTCAAGCGCCTCTGGAGGGACGCAGCTTCCCTGGCACGCAGATCCTTCCCTTCAATGCGCACTGGACAGACATTCGAAACACAGCCCTTTCCAGGAGGGAATGCGCCGCTTTTGGACCCTGGCGCCCAGCAAGAAGTCCTGGGACTCTTTTTCTGACCGATGGACCCCACTGACTTGCCTTTACCAAGCAGAAACTAAGGACCGGCTGATGGCTCTCTCGCTGGCGCCACTGCTGCGGTCTCTGTTCCTCCGCCAGGCAGCGGGACCCGGCCCCGCGCGGCCTCGCGCCGCTTCTCGTGGGCGGGCGCTGAGCTCTGAGTGCACAAGGCCCTGGCGGCTCCGCCCCGCATCGCTGTCAGACAACGTCACCAATGGGAGCTGAGCCTGTCAGAAACGTCAATTGGGGAGGGCCCAATGGGAGACCAGGTTTCAGAGACCCGCCCTGCCTGAAGGCCAATGGGAGTTCAGTTGTCAAAAAACACTAGACAGGCCAGCACCAGCCAACCAGGAACCGCCCCTCTTCTCAAGCACACAGACAGCACCGCCCCCATCCTACCCCACCCAGCAGCAGCCTGCCCCAGATGGCTCAGGTCAGGCCCCCCAGCAACCCACAAAACACAAGTCTCAAATCCCTTTGTCCCCCCACTGCTGTTTTCTATTTACACAATGAGAACTCCCCCCAGACACCAAAAATGGGGGGAAGCTTTTCTGGTTTTCCACAGCCACCCTTACCCCTAACCCAGCCCCTTCCCCATATCTGGCAACACGCTCCCAGCTCAGGGTGACCACACACCCTGTCGGGGCAGGCTCTGCTCAGCCCGGCTCCCCACAGCCTGCACTAAACATGTGGGGCCCAACCCCAAAACTTACTCATATTTTACCCCAATGGCCCCAAACTGCTGCTTTTAATATATGCAAATAAGGTGCTGCCACACTCAGGCCACGCCCCAGCTCGCCAGTGGAGCCACCCGGCAGAGAACAAGGTGATATTTAAATTAGCCAGGACGTCGCTCAGTCATTGCCCTCTGCTCCCAGCAGGTGGCGCCGGAGAGCTCCGAGCTCACTCACTTCCCTTTCTCACGTCGGCTTCAGCCCCCGGGTTACAAACGCACCAACCGGGGAGCAGGAGTGCGGGGCTGCTCAAGGGTGACCAGATGTCCCATGTTTAAAGGGACAGGCCGGTCTGGCTGGACTTTTTCTTATATAGGAGCCTATTACCGCCCACGCCCTGTCCCATTTTCCAGTTTCTTTAAGGTCACCCTATGGGGCAGCTCTGCGGGGACGGACTTGCACACTTGGGATGTTAGTGCAAAAAACTCCTCCTGGGCTGAGTAAAGGGCAGAGACCTGCCCTTAGCCTGCCCTGAGTGGGGGTCACCCAAACCGACCCTCACTCGCCAGGCAGGTGTCACCTTTCAGCCTGGGGAAAAGGCAACACGCCCCCACTCCCCAGGTCTGTGTGGGCGGAGAGCCAATGAGAACTTCTATTTAAAAGGGAAAGAGAATCAAGCCTGAGTTTGCGAAAACCCCACAACCACATTCAAATCTACGCTCATCAGCAACCCCCCACCCCAGAGTACGCTGGGCAGTGCTGTGCCTCAGTTTCTCACCTTGCCGTGTGACAGGCCAATCCAATGTTCCTTTAAGAGACCCCTCCGCTCTCCTCCCCCCAACCCCCACTCCTCTTGGGCAGCAAAGCCCCAGGGGTGGGGGAGGGAGGGGAAGGCATCAAAAGACACCTCCGCTTCTGCTGCCGACACTCCCTCAACTGGCTCTCGGTTTGCCCTGTTCACTCTGCATCGCTGCCGCTCCACGGCATTGTCCTTCACCCTGCTGCTGAGAGCTCCTGTGTCGCCACTTCCCCTGCTGCCACCTGCCTGTCTCCTGCAGCCTCTGCGCGGCCACCTAGTGGGGGAACCTCGCTACAAGTGCAGCCTGGGCAGCCTCTGTCATTGCAACACCATGGGCAGGGCGTGAACCGCCAGCTGGGGGAGACTAACACCCTGCCCCGCCCCTTGCACCTGAGGCCCCGCCCCTTCTGCAAACACCCCTGTGCCCAGCGTACACCAGCCCTTAGATCCCTCTTGGTATTTCAATGCAGGCACTGACCTGTGAGAGGAAAACATCAGCTCCAAACACAGAGACTGAATTCCCCACATTTAATCTCGCTGCACTTTCCAGAAAGTCACGAAATTCATTTAGTTCTTGCTAGGACAGAGAAAAAATAAGTGACACTAAGTTTTTGGCTTAGTTAAATAAAATTAAGTGTTTAATTAATACAGTAAAACTATGTCTTGATTCTGCTAAACAACACCACAATGTGAAATGAGAACAGAGACAAATCTTGTCAGTGACGACTAATTTCGCAAGTGATCTTCCCATTATTAATTTCCACACCGCCCCCGTTGGAGGTCTGGGCACCTCCAGTGTCACTGCTCTGCATTCACCTTCCCCTTAGAATTGTTCTCGGACATTCCCAAATATGGAAAATTGTGCAGTTCACAGTGTGAATAGTGACCCCGGCTCCTTCCTGCACCTGCTCTACATTGCTCCACAGCAGCTTCTCCCCCTGCAGAGTCACTCCAGCACGGCAGTGCAGCTGCCCAGGGTTTTGCAAAAATTAATAATACAGAGTTTGGAGGAAAGAAAACATTTGTGAGTTGTGGAAATAGTAAAAGGCAACAGTTGTGGTGTTACAAGAAGGGCAGTTGTTGGTTTAATAATAAAACCCAGTTATATAAATGTAACTGTATGTGCAGCTCTGTGCACTCACATTGGATGGAAGCTTAGTAATTAAATTATACAAGAGGGTCAGGTAAAGTGGCTACTACCACCACTGTGTTTTGTCCCGAGAAGCCTTTACAGCCATTCTGAGGGGAAATGGGCCCTTTGTCCACAGAAACGGTCTATAGGGGACAGCTGCAGGCAGCAGGCGGAGAGATAATCTCATCAAAATGATTTGACTCCTGGGTAATGTAAGCAAAATCACTAAAGGAATGTCCGCGGTTTCTATTGGCACTTAACTTGCCTGCCCCTGGCTGTCTCTGGTTGTACAAGATGGATGTGTAATCGGGGTACAGTTGTGTAAAAAAAAATTATTGCAGTGCAAGGGCTGTTAGACAAAACAAACTGTTGTGTGTAATTGTGTAAGGTTTTAAAAACCTAAACTGAGACTTATGGTTTGTAACATAATGTTATGAAGGTTAAACTATGGAAGGAATGTGCGTTTTCCCAGGACGTGTGCAGTGTATATTGGAGAAGGGGTAAAAGAAATGCAAACAAAACATGGTACTTAATTCAAACCCTATTAGGGCTCCAAAGGGAGCCACAATAGGCTGTGGTTTCTTTTTCAGGTCTGTGTGTTTTGAAGCAGAAGATGAAAGTGGAAAGTAATCAGAACTCGGGTGGAAGTTGATTGTGTCCCTTTTAAGACAGTCTCTGAGCTGCTGATGGCTTTGGATCCAAAAGCCAAGCCCAAAAGCCGCGGTGAATGCAAGTGACCTAGCTGATGGGGGAACGAGAGAACTGCCCATCAGTGGCAGCACAAAGGAGCTGCAAATAATAAATACATCTGGTCAGCAAACAAGCTACTGGAAGACTCAGATTGTGGCCCTCCAGGAAAGGGAGGTGAAAAAACAAGTCAAGCCTGAAAATAAGGGGGACAGGTTAACCCTAAGGAGTGTGTGGGTGTATGTACAGTGCTAAAGCTAAATCTAAAGCTGTCTCTCAGCTGTTACCTGAGGATAAACTTAAAGCTTGGTACAGCAGAGAAACTATTGCAAACTGGGTCTGTTGTACAAGAGGGGAAACTGAGGCACACCACCTCATGAATTTCATAAATGACCAGTGAGTGGGGTAATTCACTATCTAACTATAGAACAAAATAAGGACAGCCTGGAGGGAATTCTTCTGTTTTTCCTGCAATTAGCAAGGAAATTTGTAAAAGGAAGTGGTATTATTATTATTAAGCACTAATCTGTCCCCACTGGGGGTGTGTGTGGAAATTGTTTCTTTTGTTTTTCAGACACTCTACAAGCAAGCTGGTGCCAGCAAAAGACTAACCCAGAATACCATGAATCTATGTTTTGTGTTGTTTGTCTGTGGTGTTTGTCTTGTTGTTAGCATTGTTGTGTTTCAATGAACAGAAAACCTCATGACATGAGTGGGGATGGCTTCAAAAGGCTGACCTGGGGGAAGATGTGTGTGGACATTCAAAATGCTCGACTAGGAGGCCAGCACCTGTGTAATAGCTACCGTGGTATCTGGAAGTGAATCGGCAGCTGAGGTGGGCCCCACAAGCCCTATGGGAATAATGAGAAGGGGATTTGCTCGCTGGGAATCAATGGAGGGGTGTGTAAAATGGTGTAAATCCAGAGAAGATGTTTGAATGTGCCCCTCCCTGATGGCCGTGGAGGAGCACACCCAATGGCCCATGGCAAGGGGTGGACAATTGGGTGTACTGTGTATGAGGTGTTTTGCTGGAAATGTACATATTACTGGGGGCACAATTACACCAGCCCCTAACCAAATTCCACACTACACGCTGCTCTCTGGGCTTTGGGGCACAGATAGATCTGTGAATCTTACTGCTGTGAATAATCGAACCAGCGCATACAGCCTGATTCCACACCACGTGGTTAAGTTGGTTTGAACAATAACCCATTTCTCTGTGGACATTCAATGGACTTATGATATGGACAAAAGCACAAAAACCTGCAGCAGCAGCGTATTGCAACTGCCAGCAACTGGATACGTTAAGAGCTTGACCCTGTCGAAGGAGGAGAGGAGGTGTTTCGGTGGTGGCCGGGATGTTGGACCATGCGGTAGTGCTCAGGTCTCTCGGTGTTGCTGTGGATTATTACAGTGGCTGGTGTATTGCTAAGTATACTTGTGATACGTTGCCTATGGAAATAACCGAGAAGTAATGGAGTAAGCCCCTCCCCCCTGTACTAGACAACCTGGACCCAACCTTCCCGGGCCCACTATAGTGGGAAGTCTGGAACGCTAATTGGAACAGGTGTGGCAGCCCGTATGAGAGAAGGTGCAGGGCACTGTACTACACACGGGGCAGTGGGACAAATGGAATATCAACACCTTCCACCTTGATGCCTGGCCCTATCAGGAAATGTGTCACCATATGTCCTATGTTTTGCTAAGGGGGAGAATGGGAACAGGGACACAGGCAAGGCTCTGTGGCGTCAGAGCTGGGATGGGGACACTGAGGAAGGAAACTGGAATCATTGCTTGCTGGAAGTTCAATCCAATAAACATCTCATTGTTTGCACCTTCGGACTTTGGGTATTGCTGCTCTGTGTGTACGCAAGAAGGACCAGGGAATGGGAGGGTGAAGGGATAAACCCTCTAACACTAAGTAACATCTAACACACATTTGAACCTCTTCTTTTCACACCGTTGCTCATTCTCAGGGGCTGCTTTGTCTCCAGACAGATCCATTCTCTTTCAGGACGGCCTTGCTCTTTCCATCTGTTTCACTCACTGAGGTGTGGGAGTAAACACTCCTCTTCCCTCTAGTCTCAGACAAACACTAGCATTAATTGTTTGCTACTGAGGGGTTTAGAAAGCATTTGTCAAGATACCATTTCTGGGGCATTTTTCCCAAGATCCAATATTTTGTGTTCAAACATCTCCCAACTTCCTTGGTGAAAATAAGGCCAAGGTTTCCTTGCAATAGAGAGGCAGTTTTTCACCCCAGATGGGACTTGAACCCACAATCTCTGACTTAGAAAGCCATTGCCTTGTCCATTAGGCCACTGGGGCCCTGTGAAAAAATGGAAATTCAATCTCCTAAATGCATATTTCTCATATTAACTTGGAAGTCAAATACCCTCTTTCTGCACCTTACAGAAATGTCTGCATCCCCTGGCAGCAAGGCTACTGGGCAGGTCGCTTACAGAGCTGAGTATCACCTTTCTGCCAGCCATCTTTAGAGAAGAAGGCTCTTTTCCCGGACAGCCACACAGCGCTGCCTAGCATCCCGAGAGCCTCCCTCGTGTTCTCCCGCAGCAGCCGCCTGCCGGTGTGGGTGGGAAAAGGGGACCAGGAAGCAGTGCGGCCTCAGGCCAGGACAGGAGGCCCTCGCCACGCCCAGGCCTGCCTCTTGCCTTCAGCCCAGGCAGCCAGAGGTGCCAGGGAGCTCCCTGGCAGGCCGCCGCCTCACCCAGGAAAAAAGGAAAAGGGGATGAATGAAGAAGTCAGGAAATAACAAGGAAATGAAGAGGTTTGTCGAACGGGTTTCTGCCCGATTTACCATCTTCTCAGCTACCGCTCAAAGTTAAAGACCTAAAGTCGACCTATCGGCATAAGTACAGATGGTTGGATGGGAATTAAAAGGAGCTGCTGTCACAAGTGTTAGGTGCCTGCAAGCAGCATGCAGACCGTTTAAAAACACTGCAATTAGAGGCTCAGATGAAACGTTTGCCCTAAATCAGCAGCGACAATAGGAGGACCAGCAGAACGCCACTCTAGGTAAACGGCCGAGTACTGGAGGCTGTTAGAGGCAAAAAGTCATTCCTCAAAATTTGGAAATCAGATCCTAGTGAGGATAATAGGAAGGTGCATAAACTCTGGCCTGTTAAGTGTCAAAGTGTAACAAGTCAGGCCAAGAAAGAATCTGAGAAGCAACATGCTAAAGACACAAAAGCTAAGCATAAATCCGGTCAATGCGAGTCCTGGTCTGTCCCCGCAGAAAGGTGAACCCCCTCTGTGGCTGGAGTGAGCTCCTCTAAGCCGACCTCACTACAGACGTGCACCAGGTAGTGCTCATTGTAAAAATGTTTCCTCTGACAGTTGGGAAAATGGGACCAGCGGTGCTCAGGCCGGCTGACACAATTAACCCCCCCCCCCCAACACCAAACATCATGCAGTCCAGAGGAAGGGAGCCTTTGATCTTCCCTCTCATGCCTTAACTGGAGACCATACACACTAATATAGCAGTAACCAGTGCCACAGAGCACAAAGCCCACCAGTAATGCCCTCCCTGGTTGGAGCTCCACCACCTTCTGTACTCGCACCGCGAATGTGAAGAACAAGACTCCAACCCCATCATTCTTTCCTGGCCAGGAGGCCCTTCCTCCCATCACCCTCTGCCCAGCAAGCTACCCTAGAGTCATGAATGTGCATTTCCTGAACATCCACCATGGCCAAGTCCAGCTGCTCCAAGGCACTGAACAGCAAGTGCCTCCTCCTGGACCCCCAAATCCCTTCCACACGGCCACTTTCACAGATGCCCCTTCCCTGGTACTGCCCTTGCTCAGCTGCGCAGAGGAGTTTTCACCCCCACTCCCTGCCTGTCACTGCCCAGCAGCCCTCTGGCACCATTCCTGAGGGTCACCCTGCCTTGCTCTCTCCCTGACATATTGGGAAAGACAGATCCCATCTCTCCTTGTTAAAGGTCAGGTGGGCCAACTAGGGGCAGAAGCCCATTCTATGTTTTCCTACTGCAGAGCCCAAGATCAGAGACTCACCATCAGTGCCACCCAGAGGGGAGGCAAGCAGGGCAATTTACCCCAGGCCCCATGAGAATACAGTATTGCAACTTTTTTTTAATTGAACGGGCTCCCAAAAATGCTTTGTTCCAGACCCCTAAATGCTCTAGGGCAGCCCTGCTCATCTTGGGTGCTGACACACCACTGTGCTCCCAGAGAACAAGCCAGCAGGGTACAAAGAGAGATGAAAGGGCCTGCCAAAGCCTGGGATTGAACCAGGGACCTTTAGATCTTCAGTCTAACGCTCTCCCAACTGAGCTACTTTGGCAGCTGTGTGGTAATGTTTGGGCCTGTTGCTTCTCTGCCCGGGATGTTTTTGCAGCAGTTGCACACAAAAAGGACGTCATTGGGAGGTGCCCATGAAGACAAGACTCGCTTTTGCCTGCCTTGCTCAGCTTGACTTGCTGCCTCACCCTGTTCCTGCCCTAGTGCCCGGGTTGACCTGGTGGTGGAAGGGGACTGGGGGCCAGTGGCGCGGGGAGGAAGTTGAGCTGGACCCTGAGCTAGACTAGACCCTGGCGGTGAGAGTCTGGCCACCACCTGCCGCCCCACCCTGTTGTCCTGGCTTCCCCCACTGGGCGTCATTTCGGGAGGGAAGTGGGGCTTCTGCCTCCCCTCCCCGATTTTCACACCGCAGAGGAGTGCGAACAGGAGAACGAACGGCTGCTCCACACCCCACCGGAGGAACCCGGCGCCCTTAGCTGTGGGGAGTAAGAAGTGGCTGTTGGCTGACAGGGCCTGTCCCCGAGGAGCTGGAACAGCAGCTGGCGCCTCCCCATCGGCTCCAGGCTGTGGGAAATGCTCATTGCCTGGCTGCATGGGCGGCTGCTGCTCCGTGCTCTGGAGAGCGTCTGTATTGCTCTGTCAACCCCCCGTCTTCACTGAGCCAGTCTGGTAAGGGCCCAAGTGCCCCCTCCGGCCTGGCAGCTGAGAGTCTGTGCAGACATCAGCCCCCCTGCCAGCCCCACAGGCAGCAGCAGCGCCAGCCCCCCAGCACCACAGGGGCACTCAATGCACTTCCTGTGGGGAAATGGCTCCTTGGCATCCAGCTGCTAGAGTGAGAGCCAGGAAAGAGCAGTGTCTGGCTCACCGTGGGGGAGAGAAGAGACCTGGTGAGTGCGGATCTCCCTCAGCCTCTCCCGCAAGGCTGGTCAGTTGTATTGTCACTGTGATAGTCGGTGCTTCCCTTCAGGGCCGGCCCTAGAGGGATCCAGGGTATGGGACAAATCCCCCCTTTCCTCCCCAGGCCCTGCCCCCCACGCCACCCCGTCCCCCACGCCCCCACCCCTGCCTGCCCTGCACCTTCCTGCCCCATGCCTTTCCCTCTCCCACTCTCCCTGCTCCTCCCCCAGCACCCCACTGAACAGCTGATCACTGGCAAGTGTGAGGAGCTTGTCAGCAAGGCCTGTAGTGGGGGGGGGGGGGAGCTGGCTGCCAGTGGGCACTGAGCACCTTTTTTTCTCTCTGTTGGTTCTGCAGCCCCTTAGCTCCCATGCAGTCGCTGACTCAGCTCCTTTCACATGCTAGAGAGAGGAGCAGAACCAGGGCTATGGCTGATCTATGGGGCACTAGGTGAGTGGCAGAGGCTTCAGGTGCTGAGAGTTTGCCTGACCCCTCAACAACACAGTGTGAGGTGGTGTCCCAGGCATCTCGATGAAAGGAGCAGAACAGAATTTACTTGGGGTGGGGAGAGAATTGAGAGTGTCTCAGGGGGTTGTACAGAGGTATTGCCCGGGTGAGAGACTGGCTAAAACACGCAGGCCTCGCTGTGAGCAGGACTTGAACCTGCGCAGGGGAACCCTATTGGATTTCAAGTCCAACGCCTTAACCACTCAGCCATCACAGCTGTAAGCACAAAACTGCCCCAATGCTAGAGAAACTGGTAAATAATCCCAATGCCCAAGCGTGAAGTCATCTGAACTACAGAATTCCCACAGCAAACCTGGCTCCCAAAGCACAGGGGGGATTTGGGGTTTGTTCTGTTTGCTTAGCCAGGTGCCACAGGAGTCTTTGCTGCTTTTACAAATCCAGACTAACACGGCCCCTCTGATACTCCTAGTGACACTCTCCAATGGATCCCCATCCTCCACCCACCTTGAGCTAGGTAGGAGCGGATCATCATTATCCCTACTTGAGAGAGGGAGAAGCTAAGGCTGAGAAAGGAGAATTGACTTGTCTTAGGTCACACAGCCAGTCAGTGGCAGAGTTGGGAATAGGACCCAAGATCCCTGATTTTGAAACTAACGATCAGATCATGAATTTCAAACACTGAATGACCTGAATAAAGTGCTCTCAGATGAGCTCCAGACCAACAACAGTTCACAGTAATTATTCAGCAAGTATTTGAGGAGAACTGCAATGTTAGAGAGAATCATGAACTGCTCAGAGACCATTAATGCAGCAAAGCAGCAAAATTTGTCAAACATATAAGTGGTTATGACTTATTTCCTTGGTCTTAAAAGAGAACAACAAGGACCTGAGTCTCCTCCCTGTCAATAACCCCCTGCTCAGCCAATCAGGGTAGAGACAGGACGGGAGGCTGAGGGTTCTCACCAGAGAGCCCAAAGGATGGCCCAGGTCACCGGTGGGGATCACTGCCCGAGCACTATTTCAGCCCCACATTTTTGGGTGGACCTCCCACAGTGGGAGCTGCCGAGCACTCCCCCGCAACACACACATACACACACACACCGCTCCTGGTGTTGGGAGGGGAACAGGTGAAAGGACAAAAGAAGCAAGAGACAAAGAGAAAGGAGGGAGGGAGGGATGGATGGAGGAAAAGGTGAAACAAAAAGGACAAACCCTAATGACCCCAGTGATTCTAAGGGACAAAATCCCAGGTGCGGAATAAAATTCTGCCTCCTTAAGCTCGTGTTTTCCATGCCTAGAATTCAACTGTCACCAGATGGATCAGACTGAACAGGTTTCAAACCTCGAGGAGGCTTCAACCTTCTAAACAGGGATGGCTGTTTTCTAGTAAAATCAGGAAAAGGGAAGGAGAAAACTCGAAAAAGCTTCCTCCTGGCACTCACGTCCGTGAACCCGAATACTCTCTCAGTCCTCAAAGAGAGACCTGGAGAAGGAGACTTGCTGAAGCAAAGCCACAGGGGTCTCTGAGGTTTCCCTGGCCCCTCACCCCTGTCCTGCCTGGCTGATGTCAGCATCTCTCTGTGAGGTCACCTCCTCCGCACCACCTTTGACCAATAGTCTGAGGTCCTGCAAAAGGCCTTTGTGATGGACAGCTTTGCTAGGTTTTTATGCATTTGGACAGCAAAATGTTGAGTGTTTACATTGTTATCAAGCACTCCTGTATAGAGGAGCCCCTGAACATAATGGAGAATGGAAATGAAAATGTTTAACTTTTTAAAAAAAAAGAAAGAAGGTTATAAGAGAACACGGGGGTTTGAACTGAGGACTACGTGAAAACTGCAGTTAAGCACTCTAACACTGAGCAATATCCCCAATGACAACAGGAGTATAGAATCGTGATGTCCAGGACTTTGAAGGACAAACCCTGATTCATCGAGCTCCTTTGCCATTCCCAGACCACAGGTGGTTTTCAAAATGGGGTTTGATTAAACTTCTTAAATGTGGTAAACACCACAGCTTGCACACCCACCGATATAGCTTCTCCCACTGACATAGCTGCCACCTCTTGGGAAGTGGATTAACTACACCCCCAGGAAAACTCTCTCCCATCAGCCTAGAGCAGTGGTTCCCAAACTGTGGGGCAAGACCCCAAAGTGGGTCATAACCCTGTTTTAATGGGGTCGCCAGGGCTGCCATTAGACTTGTTGGGGCCTGGGGCTGAAACCAAAAGTCTGAGCCCCACCACCCAGGGCTGAATCCCTCAAGCTCTGGTTTTGCCCTCCCCCAACTGGGGCAGGGCTCAGGCTTTGTCTCCTCTGCCTGTGCTAAGTGTAGAGGGGCTTGGTGTGTCTTTCTAGGGTCATGTAGTAAGTTTTTTGGGGGGTTTTTTGGCAAAAAGGGGTTGTAGTGAAAGGAAGTTTGAGGAACCCTGGCATAGAGCCTCTGAGTATGTCTAGACTTGGCTCCCTGTGGCAGATCAGACACTGGAAGTACAGCCATGGAGACACCACACCCCAGCCTGGCCTAGCAGGCAAGAATCAAACCTCCACAGACAAGTGCCTGTTGTTTTCTAACCCATCTCCCTAAGCCCTCAGCCACCACCACTTAACAAAGGGGCTTTTCTACACTATGGTTCTGGTCTCACTGAAGGGTCATTTCCAATTGTTTGCTCAGACCAGCATTAGGGAAAATGGTGCCCTGGGCAAAGCTTGTACTTTGGCACTTCCCCATTGCCCCTGGACGATCCCCACTCCCCCTTTACTGCTAGCTCCTGCACTCCCAACCCTTGCGCCTCCTTCACCCCTAACTCCTGCCCCCTCCTGTGCCCCCTTTGCCCTTAATTCCCTGGGCCACCACCCATTGCTCCTCTCCTGCAGCCCCTTCACATGGCTCCAGTGCTGGGGGCCCCGCACTTGTTCTCCCTTTCCCTGGGCTTTGGCATCACTAGCCCCTGATTAGCGAGTAGGGTTCAGTGGTCCCCAAAATGTGGGGCATGACTCTTAGGGGGACACAGAGGAACATTCATGGAGTCAATGAAATCAATTGAGCTTCTTCAGTCTCTCGCTGCAGATATTTCCCTTGTTTTTAAAGGCAAAAATCCTGATCTTTCCAATGGGAGCTGCTGCTTCAATGTTCAGTTTGGGGAGGGATTTGGCTGCACTCAGAGATCTGCCCGCGGGTTACAATCTGCGATCCGAAGGGTCGAACGCAAACAGCGTTTAGATGGGACCGTTAGTGCCGCCCCCGTGTGGCCAAAGATTAGAACTGAGCAGCAGAGTTTACAGCTGGAGCCTGGGACACTCCTGAACAAACTGGGCCCAAAGCCTCTCGCGTGAGATCCTTGCTGTGCAGCAGGAGGCGGAGGGAAGCTGATTGTCAGGGCTCAGGGCTGCTCCCTGCCATGCTGAGCCAGTGTCTGTGCTAAGCTCGGCATCAATCAGGTGATTCTGGGAAGTTCGGGGTCCCCGGGCTCCCACAGGAGGGTGAAGCAGGTCACCCCTGGAGCAGGTTAAAGGTGCAGGTTGACAGTGGGGCTGCTGCCCCTGTGAACAGCTGCTGTAGCACCGCCTGGGCAGGACAGGGAGAGCCAGTTATACCCTCCCCCCCAGCCTGTATCGGGGGATGGGAGCACTCACACCCTGGGGACCCACCCACCAGAGATCTGCTGGGGGGGAGAGTGGCACCCACACACCCAGGATCTTGTGGGGGGGGACAAGGGCATCCACACTCCGGGATCCTCTGCAGAGGGACGGACACCCACACACCCAGGATTCTGTATGGGGGGCAGAGGTTCCTGGGCTCCTGGGCGGGGGAAGGGGGCACCGAAACATCCGGGATCTTACCTGGCAGGACAGCGGCGCCTGCAGCTCGACATGAGACGGGGGCGAGGGAAGCAGGAGCATTTCCCAGTTCCAGGCTGTCCCCGTCTGGCCAAGGCACAGAGCTCACAAGCAGAGTTTAAAGCTCCAGCTGCCAAGTTGCAGAGCAAGCTGGGCCCCATGGCTGGTGCCTGTGATCCCAGCACCTGGGGAGGCTGAAGCCAGTGGATTGCTTGAGCTCAGGAGTTCTGGGCTGCAGGGGGCTGTGCCGATCAGGTGTCCACAGTAAGTTCAGCATCAATATGGTGATCCTGGGGAAGCTTGGGGTCCCCAGGTTGCCTAAGGAGGGGTAAAGTGGCCTAGATTGGAAACGAAGCAGGTCAAAACTCCCGTGCTGATCAGTAGTGGGATTGCACCTGTGAATAGCCCCTGCAGCATAGCCTGGGCAAGACAGTGAGACATGGTCTCTTTTTAGACCTCCCTCCCCACCCGCAGAGCCTGGATGGGGGGATGGGAGCACCCACATGCTGGGGATTCTGACTTGGGGGGAGGGACGCCCCCCTGCAACACAGATCTTGAAAAGAGGAACAGCGACACCCACACACCACAGAGCCTGGATGGGGGCAGGGGAACCACACACGGGAGCTAGTTCATGGGGTGGGGGACACACCCATATGCTCCGTTGCCCCATTCTTAATGAGAAGAACGGGGGCATCCGCACAACACGGATCCTTAACGGGCGGGGGGACACCCACACACTCCACTATTAACCAGAAGGGACAGGGGCACCAGACACCCCCGGTAGTGTGGAGAACACCCACATCCACCGGATCCCTCATGGGGGGTGTAGTGAGGCGGCCTGGCTCCCGACGGCCCCTGAGAGAGAGGAACCAGAACAACCACCTCAGTGGGCGGAGCCACCTCAGTGGGCGGAGCCACCGCCGCCTGTTCCCGCCCCCCGGAAGTCAAGGGGCGGGACAGGAAGTATAAAAGCCCGGCCTCAACCCTCAGTTAGAGCCCAGCGGCCGGAGAGGACGGACGCTCCTGTTCAGGCTCCTGACTGGCCGAGCCTGCCCAGGGCAAGGTACCCGGACGCGGACGGACCAAGCCTCCCTCAAGCAAGGTACCCGGACGCGGACAGACCGAGCCTCCCTCGAGCCAGGTACCCCGAGGTGGACTGGCCGAGCCTGCCCCGAGCCCGGTACCCCGAGGAGCTGCCCGAGCGTTCCTGTGACCCAAGTCCAGAGGAGCAGCCCGACTTAGACCGCTTTCAGCGCACCGAGGAGCCCATGGTATGGGACCCCGCTGCGAGCCCAGCGACGAGCAGGTACCCGAGGAGGGGGAGATGGAATGCAGCCCGGGGGTAGCCGAACCCTGTCCGGCTGAGGGCACTGACGTGCCCATGTCAGTGTGTTGCGGCCAGGATCCCCACTGACTGCAGCGGATCCACGCCGCTGTTAGGGCCCCGGGCTGGGACACAGAGGAGTGGGTGGGCCTGTGTCCCCCCTGCCACCCCACTCACGGGTGGCAGCCTCCCCCTCCTACCAGCGTTCAGGCAGAGAAGCCTGCACTTACCTGGGCTTCTTGAACTGCTGCCACAGCTCAGTTCCCGTTACAAGGCCCTGAGCCTTGAGCTATTGTTTGTTGCCCTGCCCTGACTGAGGGCCTGGGCCTCCTGAGACTGATGCCGCTGCTTAGCTCCTGCTACGAGGACCTGAGCCTTGAACTATAGTTTATTGCCCCACCTTGGGGCTTACTGACTCTTGTGGCTCAGCTCCTGAGACAAGGACCTGAGCCCCTGGGACTATTGTTTGTTGCCCCACCCTGACCTAGGGCTGGGGATTACTGAACTATTGTTATTACTCAGCTCCTGATGCAAGGACCTGAGCCCTGAACTGTTATTGATACTCAGCTCCTGCTACAAGGACCTGAGCCTTGAACTATTTTGTATTGCCCCGCCCTGATTAAGGGCCTGGGCTTCCTAAGACTATTATTGTTGCTCAGCCCTGCTGTGAGGAGCTGAGCTAGAGCTGCTGTGTTGCTGCCCCGCCCTGACTGAGGGCTTGGGCTTAAACTAGTGACTTTGTTGCTCAGCCCTGCTGTGAGGGTCTGAGCTAGAACTGCTGTGTTGCTGCCCCGCCCTGAGCTAGGGCTTGGGCTTTACAGACGTAGACTGCTGCTCAGCCCTGTAGTGGGATCTGAGCTCCCTGGATTCTGGTGTGCTGCCCCGCCCTGACCTAGGGCTTGGGGCTTACTGACTCTGTAACTGCTCAGCTCCGGCTGCCAGGACCGGAGCCTAGACCTAGTGTCTGCTGTCCCGCCCTAGCTGAGGGCTGGGACTCCTAGCAGGAACTGTGTGCCTTCTGTTCTGCCCCTGCTTGAGGGGCAGAACCCCAAAACCCTTCAGAACCCGGAGACTGATAGGGCCGTGTAGTGAGGCGGCCTGGCTCCCGACGGCCCCTGAGACGGCACGGCCCCTACCTCGGACTATTACAGGGGGTAAGACAGAGGGGATTGTAATGGGGCCCAGCGCACCCACGCACCAGGGATTGTTAAGGGTTGAAGGGACAGGGACACCCACACACACTGAGATCACGTCCTTGGAGGGATGCAAACCCTCCACAGAAGGACCTGGTCTGTTCCATGATGGCAGCCCAGCCTGGGTGAGTCAAAGTCTCTTTTTATACAGCCATGCCCCAGAGATCCTGACTAGGGCGAGAGAGACACCCACCCACCAGAGATCCTTAATGGTCTAGGGTGCACCAACACACCAGGGATTCTTATGGGTGGGAGGAATGGAGACAGCCAGACACACCGAGATCACTTCCTCCAAGGAGCCTGGGCCAGACAGGGAGACACAGTCCCCCTTCACATATCTGCCAGACAACCTTCCTCCCACTCCCTCCACACAATGTTCTTATCTGGAGGTGAAGCCAGGGAAATCCCATGGAGGATTCTTATCTGGGGAACTGGGGGTACCCACTTACCACCAGAGATTCTTAAGGGCAGGAGGAACAGGGACTCCCACATCTGTGGCATGGGGGTGGGTCACCTGCTGGGATCATTGGGGCATATTTCACCTCGTCAGCTCCCTGCCATTGCCTTGGGGGCCCCTTGTTCGCTGCCTCTGGTACCCAGTTTAGCCTCCTTCCTGAGGGCTGAGACGCTTTGATCTATCTAAGGTCTGTGGGATCAATACGTGTCATGGTGTAATTCTGTGTTATTCGGGGGTCAGACTAGCTGAGCTAATGGCCCCTTCTGCCCTTAAACGCCATGAAAACATTTCCCTGGTTTCTCCTTGCGCCTGTCAGACACCACTGTGAGGGGCCCAAGAGAAGATCCCGCACACAGCGCTCTGGCTCTTACTTTACTTGGGGACGTCAGCGCTTTCCTAGCAAAGCTGCTGCTAAAGCGCTGGATTTGGGGAACGGTTCGGCTCCGATTCAGAGATCTGCCTGCGGGGTGTGAACCTGCCACGAGGAGCGGGAAACACAACCAGCAACGGGAGGCGTTGGCTGAGCTCCGGGCTGCCCCCGTGTGGCCAAAGCTTAGAACTGAGCAGCGGAGTTTAAAGCTGGCGCTGGGAAGGACCTGAACATGCGCGGCACGAAGGCTCCTGCGTGTAACGCTTGTTGGGTGGGCAGCTGAGCGTAGCTGATTGCCGGAGTTCAGGTCTGCACCCCGGGGTGCTGAGCAGGTGTCTGTGCTTAGGTTGGCCTCGCTATGCTGGTTTCTGGGAAATTTGGGGCCGCCAGTTCCCCCTAGGGAGAGAGGAGCCAGCCCAGGAAAGGAGGCTTTCAAAACTCTGGTACCAATAGACAGTAGGACTGCCCCTGTGAAGAGCCGCTGCAGCCCCGCCAGGGAGAGCCGGTCTCTCTTTATGCAGCCCCCCCCCCATTCCTCAGGATGAGGGTTGTGCTCAAAGATCTGTGCCCCGTGTTTTCACCTCCGTGTGAAGCGCACAGAGCAAATAACCCTCAGCGCATCAGCTCAGCTCCAGGCTCCACTTCCACCAGCTCTGAGCGCAGAGCTCCCAGGCTGAGCCTGAAGTTGGAAGCGGGAGACCCTGTAACCAGCCGGGCCCTGTGGCTGGTGCCTGTGATCCCAGCTTTTGGGGAGGCTGAGGCCGGTGGATCGCTTGAGCTTAGGAGTTCTGGGCTGCAGGGGGCTGTGCTGATCGGGTGTCCACACTAAGTTTGGCATCAATATGGTGATCCTGGGGAAGCTTGGGGTCTCCAGGTTGCCTAAGAAGGGGTGAACCAGCCCAGGTCAGAAACGGAGCAGGTTAAAACTCCTGTGCTGATCAGTAGTGGGACTGCACCTGTGAATAGCCCCTGCAGCGTAGCCTGGGCAAGGCAGTGAGACACGGTCTCTTTCTATACAGACACAGCCTGCAGAGCCTGCAGAGGGGGATGGGAGCACCCACACGCTGGGGATTCTGACTTGGGGGGAGGGACGCACCCAAGCAACACGAATCTTAAAAAGGGGAACAGAGACACCCACAGATCCGGGACGGGGGCAGGCAGGGGAAACCACACACGGGAGCTAGTTCATGGGGTGGGGGACAGAGACACCCACCGGAGATCCTGGATGGGAGCACCCACATGATGGGGATCTTGAACTGGGAGGAGGGAAGCACCATGTACCAGAGGTTCTGAAGGGGGAACAGGGACACCCACACACCAGGTGTCTTGCAGCAAGAGCTGCGGTCTTCATTTACACACGGCAGTGATGGGGAATTAACCACGTCCCTTGCGGAGCTTGTTCCACTAGATGATTAGCCTCATTGAAGTACCCAGACCTTTTAACAATAAGAAGTGAAATGAAATGGCCACATGATGGCAACAGAACCTACGAAATTTGTTAGTCTCTAAGGTGTCACACGTACTCCTGTTCTTTTTGAGGATACAGACTAACACGGCTGCTCCTCTGAAACCGAAGAGATGAGAAGCCATGTTCTTGTTCAATGTGCATTGAAGCTGAAAAGGGAGATGTTTCCTCTTTGATTCCTAAGCCCCCAACTCTAATCCACTAAACACCCCTTTCCTCCCACAGCCAGGACTAAAACCCAGGAGTCATAACTAGTGGCCCCCTTAACCTTCTCTCTGTGAGGAGGAAGAAGAAGCTCTGAGACCCCTGTGCTGTCCCCTTGCCACCCTGCCTGGGCTGCACTTGAAACCCAATGGGGTTTCCTTGGGCAGTTCTGAATCTTGCTCCCAGGAAGGATGTAATTTTAGGAGCAGGTTCCAAATAGTGCAATTAACCAGCCAGAAGGGGCAGCAGGTATCGGTGTAGGAACCATTGAAATAATCACAGCAAAGTAGTTCAGGGAAACTGTTATTAATGACGTGTGAGTGAAAGGTGAGAAGCTGATGGTGTCAGTGTCACACTAGAGGGCGCTGAGATGGTTTTAAATTTGTCATCCAAACCCAGCCACCACCTAGCACATGTTTTAACCTCTTCTTCTCTTACCGTAGCTCCTTATCAGGGAAGGGGAGAGAGCAAACGAGCAATAGAAACAGAGACCTAGTGACCGGAGCAAACATTTCTTTGCTCCTTGCTTGGCACTGTCAGTTATTTGCGTACAAAGTCACCCCCCACCCACTGTCTGGCCTGGGCTCAGTGGGCAGGAAGAGCTCAGCTGTCAGTGGCACTTGGGGAGCTCCGGACATTACTGTGAGCTGCTTGAACGTTAAGGTGAAAACCACCTAAACATGGACACAAGGTCTAGGCTGCAGTAACTCATCTTGCATCTGCGGCTGTTGAAGCTACAAGGCAGAGGACTAAGTACAACATTTAAACTGATGTTTGACCTCAGAGAAGAAAACAAATGTGTCTGTGAAAAGAGGGGAGTCGAGTTCAATCCCTTGTCACCATCAATGTGCAAACCAGGAACCTGTTGCTTTGCATTCCTGATGTGTCGCCATCATGTGGCTATTCTCATAGACTTTAAGGTCAGAAGGGACCATTATGATCATCCAGTCTGACCTCCTGCACAACGCAGGCCACAGAATCTCACCCACCCACTCCTATAACAACCCCTAACCTATGTCTGAGTAACCTATTCTGTCTCAGTCCCTTTAATTAAAAAAATGTGTTTTTTTCATAGAAACTATATTTTCCTTGTAGAGACACAGGGGCAGATTAATCTACAAAGGGAAGGTGATTCCAAGGCAGTTCTGGAGGAGAAGGGAATGTTTTCAGTATCACTAAATTATTTTGTTGTGCCTCACAGAGAGAGAAAGAGAGAGAGAAAATAAACCTATTAATCTGAGCTACCGACACAGTTCACAGCATGAAAAACACAATTTTGTGTTCAATGAGTTGTGTTCATTTACATAATATGAAAAATATGTATTGGGCAATGCATGAAAACCTCACTGCATTGAACAACCCACTTGATCTAGTCAATGTACTACAGAATATTTAAAGAAGTTAAGAAAGATGTGCTTATAAATTAATGTGTTGTGCCATTTACACACGTACAAGACACAGAAGAAACTGAATTATTTGAGCTACTAAAATTTCCACTTTCTCACAGCATTTTAGGTCTCAAGGTTGTTTTAATTTGCTTATTTTTTTGGAACTAGAAATGGGGAAAGAGTACACTGAAGTCAGTGGAATTACCGCAGTGAGGGATTAGTCTCATTATTTGCCACTAACAAAACCTTTGTTAACACAGAGTTAACTTTGACTGTGACTATCTCTTACCTTCCAGAACATCGAGTTCAGTAAAACTCAGACTCTGGAAAAACAGGGAATACAGAGTGAGGGTACATGCCCAGATAACCTTAACTCTGCCCTCTAGAAGAGAATCCCTGATAGCCTATGAGAACAAGGAAAGGTTTAGGGACAAATTACAGCTATTTCCCAAGAGTTTGTTTCTTCTGTAATTAATTGACCCTGGCCCCATCAATTGATCCTGGCCTGGTGTCTGGCTGTGGAATTTACTATTTACTATTTTTATCCCAGCATATTTAAAGATGAAACTGCTTTACAAAAGCTCCTTTATTCTAGGTGATACAAACAGGTCACTTCCCCAGCTATTTCAAGGAGATGGAATTTTCCTGACCCACAGGGAACTTAAACTAACATGCTCAAGATCACACATTCCTTAGGAGAAAAGGAAGGAGAAAAAAAACAAAACCCACCAAACCGTTGCTGTTTCTTCCCAAATGATCAATGAGACCAGAAAGTGAGACTGTGCAATTAACTGTCTGGTACTACACTGACTCTGCAGTTACTTGGATGCAGACACACCCAGCTCTACGGTTGGTAAACGTACAGAGACTCTGCTGCTGCTCATGAACTAGCAGCACATGACCTCTGAACAGCTGCCATTCGAATGCATCTGAAAGTTACAAGGAACAATGATCTGTGTTAAAGGAAGGCTGCCATTTATTAGAGCCCCAGTTGATGCCGCAAAGAATCCTGTGGCACCTTGTAGACTAACACGTTTTGCAGCATGAGCTTTCGTGGGTGGAAACCCACTTCTTCGGATGCAAGACACAGTTGATGCCGTGTGCACAAAGAGAGGTTTGAATGTGTAACAGGGAGTTTGGTAAATCTTGGTTATTTTAGTTTTGTAACAGGCTCCTGTCCACCCCCAGTAGAGTTTTCAGTCCCAATGGCAACTTACTTACCAAATGTAGCCCATAGAGGCCAAGGACCTGCAAATGTGTCTTCATGTGCCTTTGTTTCATTGATGAAAACAAACCTAGACACTTAGAGGATTGGAACTGATTTCAGCTGGGGGCCATGTTTGCTAGGTTTTTATGCATTTGCACAGGAAAACATTGAGTGTGTCCCATTCAAAAATGCTTATTTAGTGGAGCTCCTGAACATACTGGAAATGGAACTATTTTTATTGAGGGAACAGGTTTGGGAGGGGGCACTTGGATTTGAACCAAGGGCCACTTGATCTGCAGTCAAACACTCTACCACTGAGCTATACCCCCATGACATTTGCAGAGGCAAGTCAGTGACCTTAAGGATTTTGAAAGACGGGCTCTGCCTCAGAGAGCTCCTTTACTATTCCCAGACCACAGGGGTTTAAAAATGGGGTTTGATTAAACTTTATATACCCATGTAGACACCACAGCTTGCACACCCACCAGCATAGCTTCCCCCCACTGACATAGCTACCACCTCTCGGGGAGATGGGTTAACTACACGGACAGGACAGCTCTCTCCCCTCCGCTTAGAGCAGCTTCATTATTTATGAATAGGTGGGAAATAACCTCCTGAATGGACAGGAACCAATGTATCAGATATTGCTGTGTCTGCATTCAATATGGGTAACTGGTCATATTGGGCTGGATTAGTAGGAGCGTTGCCAGCAGATCGAGGGAAGTGATTATTCCCCTCTAGTCAGCACTGGTGAGGCCACATCTGGAGCATTGTGTCCAGGTTTCACCCCCCCACCCCCCACTACAGAAACAAATTGGAGAGAGTCTAGGGGAGGGCAACAAAAATGATTAGGGGGCAGGGGACTTACAAGGAGAGGCTGAGGGCAGGGCCGCCCAGAGGGGGGAGCAGGGGGGGGGCAATTTGCCCCAGGCCCTGCAGGGCCCCCAGGAGAATACAGGATTCTATAGTATTGCAACTTTTTTTTCTGGAAGGGTGTGACGATGCTGTTCTGGCAGGACCCAACTGAGAGTGCCAAATCAGGACCAATTTCTTAAACAGGGCAGTCACAGCCCTAGGCTGGGGTTTTTCCACCTCTAAGGCAAACCAAACCAGCCAGACAAAAAGGACTTTGGTCTCACCCCACTGGCTAACCACAAGTCACACAAGCAATTTCCTTAGACACTCCAGTCTCCCAGTATCACCACCAGTGCACTCGTCCTGGGGATAAATGGTTATGAAAACCAACACCCCAATAAAAGGAAAAGGTTCTCTCGATCCCAAAGGACCAAGCCCCAGACCCAGGTCAATATACACATTAGATCTTACCCACAAATCACGCTGTTGCCAATCCTTTAGAATCTAAAATCTAAAGGTTTATTTACAAAGGGAAAAAGGTAGAGATGAGAGGTAGAATTGGTTAAATGGAATCAATTAAATACAGTAATGGCAAAGTTCTTAGTTCAGGCTTGCAGCAGTGCTGGAGTAAACTGCAGGTTCAAATCAAGTCTCTGGAACATCCCCCGCTGGGATGGGTCGTTCAGTCCTTTGTGCAGAGCTTCAGTTTGTAGCAAAGTCCCTCCAGAGGTCAGAAGCAGGATTGAAGACCAGATGGAGATGATGCATCAGCCTTTATAGACTTTTCCAGGTGTAAGAATCTCTTTGTCCTCACTGTGGAAAATTACAGCAAAATGGAGTCTGCAGTCACATGGACAAGTCTCTGCATACTTTGCTGAGTCACAAGGTGTGTCTGCCTTCTCTCCATGGGTCAATTGTGTAGCTGATGGTCCTTAATGGGCCATCAAGCCAGCTAGGCAGGGCTAACACCAGCTTGTCTGGGATGTTTCCCAGAAGCAGAGCATAATACAAAATACAGACAGTACAGAGCCAATACTTATAACTTCAACTACAAAATGATACACAGACATACAGACAGCAGAATCATAACCAGCAACCCAGAACCTGGTCTTAGACACCTTATATGACCCCCTTTACTTAAGATTTGGTGCCACTACAGGACCTTGGTTGCAACCCATGTTCTATATGGTCCCAATTTATATCAATAATGTCACAAAGGGGCCCCTGAAATTGTTTTGCCCCAGGCCCCTGAATCCTGTGGGCGGCCCCTGCCCAGACCGTGGTGCTGTCCCCCCGCTCCACCCCCTTCCCTCGTTCTCCTCACTCCGAGGCCCCACCTGTGCTCCGCCCTCACTCCCATTTGGCCACTTCCCACCCCTGCTCTTTGGCTGAGGCCTGCTGGTCGCTCCTCTCCTCCCCTACCCCATGGTCTGCCTGCTGCCCCCACCTCTCTGCCCCCTCCCCGAGACCTGCCCTGCCTATCGCCCCCACCTCTCTGCCCCCCTCCCGAGACCTGCCCTGCCCACTGTTCCAACCTCTGCCCCTCCCCTGAGACCCCCCCGTCCACGTTCAGTCGTCTGTTATTCCATGACACATCAGGGATGGAATAAAAAGCTGACTTTACTCCAGGGTGAGGAAAGAAAGGAGCCATCAACCCCCTGACATTGCTGCTTTATTAACATGTTTTAAACAAACAGCTATTGAATGTCCACCCTATGCCCCTTGTGTCACCAGAGCACATCCATGCTAGCAGTTTTGGGATGGCCACAGACAGCAGTGCACTGTGGGTAGCTATCCCACTGTGCAACTGGCTGCAGGGTGCTTTGGGAAGGGTTTGCAATGCCTCACGGGCTGGTACAGCATCACATGATGCAGGTTTCTCTATCCCATTGTTCCATGGGCATCCTACTAGATTGCCAGCTGCTTTTCAACTGCCGTGTGCGTGGCAGGATAGAGACTGTTTGTGTGTGGGGAGAGACAGTGAGTGTGTTGAGGTAGGTAGGAGCGGATCATTATTATCCCTACGTGAAAGAGGGAGAAGCTAAGGCTGAGAAAGGAGAATTGACTTGTCTTAGGTTACACAGCCAGTCAGTGGCAGAGTTGGGAGTAGGACCCAAGAGCACTGATTTTCAAACTAACCATTGGATCTTGCATCCGAAGAAGTGGGTATTCACCCACGAAAGCTCATGCTGCAAAACGTCTGTTAGTCTATACGGTGCCACAGGATTCTTTGCTGCTTCTACAGAACCAGACTAACACGGCTACCCCTCTGATACTTGACATCGGATCTTGAATTTCAGACATTGAATGACCTGAATAAAGTGCTCTCAGATGAGCTCCACACCAACAACTGTGCACAGTAGTTATTCAGCAAGTATTTGAGGAGAACTGCAATGTTAGAGAGAATCATGAACTGCTCAGAGACCATTAATGCAGAGAAGCAGCAAAATTCATCAGACATATGACTGGTTATGACTTATTTCCTTGGTCTTAAAAGAGAACAACAAGGAGCTGAGTCTCCTCCCTGTCAATAACCCCCTGCTCAGCCAATCAGGGTAGAGACTGAGGACAGGAGGCTGAGGGTTCTCACCAGAGAGCCCAAAAGATGGCCCAGGTCACTGGTGGGGATCACTGCCTGAGCACTATTTCAGCCCCACATTTTGGGTGGACCTCCCACAGTGGGAGCTGCCGAGCATTCCCCCCGCAACACACACACACACACACCCCTCCTGGTGTTGGGAGGGGAACAGATGAAAGGACAAAAGAAGCAAGAGACGAAGAGAAAGGAGGGGGGGAGGGATGGAGGAAAAGGTGAAACAAAAAGGACAAATCCTAATGTCCCCAGTGATTCTGAGGGACAAAATCCCAGGTGTGGAATAAAATTCTGCCTCCTTAAGCTCGTGTTTTCCATGCCTAGAATTCAACTGTCACCAGATGGATCAGACTGAATAGGTTTCAAACCTCAAGGAGGCTCTTACCTTCTAAACAGGGATGGCTGTTTTCTAGTAAAATCACTAAAAGGGAAGGAGAAAACTCGAAAGAGGTTCCTCCTGGCGCTGCCGTCCGTGAACCTGAATATGCTCTCAGTCCTCAAAGAGAGACCTCGAGAAGGAGACTTGCTGAAGCAAAGCCACAGGGGTCTCTGAGGTTTCCCTGGCCCCTTGCCCATGTCCTGCCTGGCTGATGTCAGCATCTCTCTGTGAGGTCACCACCTCCCCACCACCTTTGACCAATAGTCTGAGGTCCTGCAAAAGGCCTTTGTGATGTAACTGCCACACCCCTCCCTTGCTGTGCTAATGTCCTGCCCCTGGCCAGGCACTTTGGAGGTTTGAGCTACTCCCTGTGGATCACCCCACTCAAGGAGCGTTCGTTCTAGGAAGCAAGCCGGCTAGACAGTAAAACATCAGATGCTGCTCCCAATGCTACACTCAGTTTTTCAGAAATTAGTCAACTTTATGGCCAGAAGAGACCATTGGAGCATCTAATCTGACCCCCTGCATATCACAGGCCTCCTGTATGACACAATAGCTACTTTTGGGGCAAACACATTCCAGAAAGGCATCTAGTCTTCATTAAATGACATCAGGAGATGGCGAATCCACCACTTTCCTTGGTAGCTTGTTCCTGTGGTGAATCAGCCTCACTGTTGACTATTTGTGCCTTATTTGTAATATGAATCCTTGGTCTGGCTCCCAGCCCCTCTCCAAGGGTTGCAGCTGTCTGGAAGTGCTGCCTTCCACGCCTTCCTCATTCAACCCTCATTCATTCAACAGGGCAACTGATTACCAAGTGGGGGGAAGATCTTATTCTACTTCTAGCAAAAAGACATTTTTCTTTTACCTTAATTATACTACCTTAGGGGCCCGCTATAACATACTACCAAGGTTCAATATAAAGTGATATACAAGTTATACAAAAATGCATAATGCAGAGATTTATCTACAACTGCATTGATTGACTGCGGTGTGCAGTAATATAGGGATCCCTGGGTGTTTGAATGAGGCTTTATACTTTGTGGGGGAGGCAAGTCGGGGTGAGCGGCGAGTTGGAGGCGGGCAGGTGGGCAAAGAGGCGAGCAGTGAGGCAGCAGGGATTCTAGGGGCAGGCATGGGGGTTTCTGGCAGGGGAGGAAGGAGGTGAAAAGAGGTGAGTGGTGGGTGGGGGACTGACTAGGAGGGACGCAGCAAGCCAGCGGGGGGCTAGGGGTTGAAGAGGGGTGTGACGGTGGGGCCGAGTGGGGAGGGGGTGGGTCCTATTTTACCTCTGTGATCTGGTCACCCTGTGTGCATTGTTTCTTTCCCCCTCTACAGGATTCCACATACCATCAGTGCCTTGCTAGCGGGCCATGCACCATGAGAGATCTCTTCTCTTTGTGTGTGACTGTGAGTGTTTCCCTTGTGCATGAATTTATTCAACAAAATCTAGAGCTTCGTAATGGCTACCCTGAGTGAAAAGAAAAAGAATCAGAGCACAGCGTTTTCAACACTAAATGGACGAATAAATACGTACATAATGAGAACAATACGGTTACTAAAGTAAGCTTTCAAATTGCTAAGGAAATTGAAACTTTTCAGAAGTCGGCTGTCAAAAGGTGAAATGTGTCACTTGTGTACAGCGTATCCCTCAGCACAAACCTGCCGAATTAGGAGAAAAATATGCAAAGCACATTAAACTTTTGATTGAAGAATTTGACAGAAGACTTACTTTGTCTAAAGAAGACACCCAGTTGAAGCTGACTGAAGATCCCTTTTCTGTGGATCCAAAGGAAGTGCCACTAGATTTGCAGTTGGAGGTTACTGAATTTCCATGTTCGGCAGTTTACCGAAATAAGCACAGAGAAAGCAGCCTACGAGACTTCTACAAAAGTCTGGACAATTGAAAATACAAGAATCTTATCGAAGTTACACTGAAAACGTTCAGCATTTTTGGAAGCACTTACATATGTGAACATTTTCCATCATGAACATGAATAAAAACAAGCAACATTCTTCTCTGACTGACGACCATTTGGAAAACATTATGAAAATATCCACTTCAAATATGACCCCCAAATATGACAAGCTTGTTGCCGAAAAGAGATGTACTATCTCTCATTAAATTTGCAAGGGAATTATGAGAAGTACAAATGTTTTCTTTCAATGAAACAGGTGTTTTCATTTTACATAATTCATAAAAAAATTAAAATAATTTAAAAAATTGTTTGCTTTAATTGAAAATTTCTTAATAAAGTATCACACACACCCCCAACCTTCTTTTTCGGCTCACAGCTGTTTCAGCGGGTCAGCGCTAGGGAAGGAGGGTTTGTTTCCGTGGGGCTGGGCAGTGCTAGGGGGGAGTGTTTCCGCGGGGCCGGGTGACACTGGGCGGGGTGTTTCCTCAGGGCCGGGCGGTTTCAGCCCTCAGCTGTTTTCTTTGGAGCAATATGGCCCTCGCTGCTTTATGAATTGTGCAGGCCTGATGTGTAGGGCGTTTCTCTTGTGTGGATTCTCTGATGTCTGCTAAGATCTGAGCTCCGACTGAAGCTTTTCCCGCACTCAGGGCATGGGTAGCGCGTCGCTCGTGTGTGGATTCTCTGATGTGCGTTAAGGGTAGAGCGCTGGCTGAAGCTTTTCCCACACTCAGAGCACGTGTAGGGCTTCTCCCCTGTGTGGATTCTCTCATGTCTGATCAGGTATGAGCTCCAGCTGAAGCTTTTCCCGCACTCAGAGCATGTGTAGGGCGTCTCTCCGTTGTGGATTCTCTGATGGGTGATCAGGGCAGAGATGTCACTGAAGCTTTTCCCACACTCCGAGCATATGTAGCGCGTCTCTCCCGTGTGGATTCTGCGATGTGTAATGAGGTGTGAGTGCCGATTGAAGCTTCTCCCACACTCAGCGCATGTGTAGGGCTTCTCCCCTGTGTGGATTCTCTGGTGTGTGATAAGGTTTGAGCTTCTATTGAAGCTTTTCCCACACTCAGTGCACGTGTGGGGCATCTCACCGGTGTGGATTCTACAATGTCTGATAAGGTTTGAGCGCCGATCAAAGCTTTTCCCACACTCGGAGCATGTGTGGGGCGTCTCCCCTGTGTGGATTCTACGATGTCTGATAAGGTGTGGGCGGTCATTGAAGCTTTTCCCGCACGCAGCGCATGTGTGGGGCGTCTCTCCAGTGTGGATTTTC
This sequence comes from Mauremys reevesii, assembly GCF_016161935.1. Lineage (NCBI taxonomy): Eukaryota > Metazoa > Chordata > Testudines > Geoemydidae > Mauremys > Mauremys reevesii. The sequence goes on from NC_052634.1 coordinate 40,452,695, forward strand.
TGATGTCTGATAAGCTTTGAGCGCCTATTGAACCTTTTCCCACACTCAGCGCATGTGTGGGGCGTCTCCCCTGTGTGGATTCTCTGATGTGTGATAAGGGCAGAGCTCCGATTAAAGCTTTCCCCGCACTCATGGCACATGTAGCGTGTCTCTTCCAAGTTGATTCTGTCGCATGTTATAAGGTCTGAGTGGCTACTGAAGTTTTCCTTTGGCCTCTCTTGAGTCTCACAAGAACTGGCTATTTTTTGGAGTGCACAACTCCCAGAAACGTTCCCTTTGGATCTTCCTGATAACGTTCCATGTGGTTCTCCTTGCTCAGCATCTTCCTGCTGGGGTTTCTGCTCCTCATTCTCACTCACCATCACATCACCTGATGGGAGACAGAGAGAATCCAGACATAGGTCACTCCCTGAACTGGAAAGAAAGGAAATCTCAGAGAGAGAGATGGATAAAGGAGGAACCAAAATATGTGTGGGAGAGATCAAACCTATCAGGAGCTGATTTTCCCCACACCCATCCCCAGAGGAGAGAGGAAGGGATCAGTTTTGGTCTGCATCTCACCAGACCACTCAGGGGAAAGCGAGATCGGGGAGGGACCTGCTGCCAGTTGTCAGTCAGAATAGAAGGGAAGCCATGAGTGACTTCTGCCATAATGATTCCACATCTGCAGGGAACAATCATGTACTTGGAGAGCTCACAAGATCTTTGTACGGCATCCCAAATGTTTCTTGCATTCCCAGACTGTGCGGCCTGCGGGCAAGAGGCGGGGTAGGGCTGCTGGGTTCAGACCCCTGCCTGGAGGGGGGGGCACTGAGGAGGGAAGTGCTGGGCACGAGGCAGAGCCAGTAAGTGCCGAGTGAGGGGAAGGGGGCCTGGCCTGGGCTTGAGCTGCAGCTGGAGGGGTGTGTGTGTGTGTGAGTGCGACCTGCCCTGCCCCGACTGCTGCCCCCTTCCCTGGTCCAGGGACCTCCCCCCTGCCGCCCCTGTGTTTGTGTGTTGGACAGTCACATCCAATCCCTTCACACTGCCCCCCTTTTCCCCTCCCCTTAGTTCATGGGGGGATGAGTCATAAAAACATTAAAATAGTTTAAAAAATTGTTTGCTTTAATTGAAAAATTCTTAATAAAGTACCTCCCCCCCAACCCTTCCTTTTTGGCCCACAGCTTTTTTGACGGGGCAGTGCTGGGGAAGGAGGGTTTGTTTCCACCGGGCAGGTGGCGCGGGGAGGGGGTTATGTGTTTTCGGGGCCTGGGCAGCGCTGAGGGGGGTTTTGGGCAAGGCCGGGGGGGGGGGGGTGTTGCCCCCCACATGTTTTGTTTGGAGTAAAATGGCCCTCGCCCCTTTAAAAGATGTGCAGGCCTGCATAAGGTTTCTCACCCGTGTGCATTCTCCGATGTCTGTTAAGGCTCGAGCGCTGATTGAAGCGTTTCCCGCACTCCGAGCATGTGTAAGGTTTCTCTCCAGTGTGGATTCTCCTATGTCTGATAACGGATGAGTGCAGACTAAAGCTTTTCCCGCACTCATGGCATCCATAAGGTTTCTCACCAATGTGGATTCTCCTATGTCTGATAAGGTTTGAGCTCCGACTGAAGTGTTTCCCACACTCATGGCATGTGTAGCGTGTCTCTTCCAAGTTGATTCGCTCACATGTAAGAAGGTCTGTGTGGCTACTGAAATCTTCCGATGGCCTGTGCTGACTCTCACAGGCTTTTGCTTTTTCTGGGAGTGCACAACTCCTGGACTCATTCCCTTTTGATCTTCCTGATAACGTCCCATGGGGTAATACTTGCTCAGTATCTTCCTGCTGGGGTTTCTCCTCATTCTCACTCACCATCCCAACACTTGATGGGAGACAGAGAGAATCCAGACTCAGGTCACTCCCTGCACCAGAGAGAAAGGAAATCTAAGAGTGGAGAATGGGAAGAGGGATGAACAAACCAAAATATGTGCAGGAGAGATCAAAGCTAACAGGAGCTGATTATCCCCAAACCTTTCCCCAGAGAAGAGAGAGGAAGGGATCAGTTCTGGGTCCTCATTGCACCAGAATTCTCAGGGAAAAGTGAGATCGGGGAGGGACCTCCTGCCAGTTGTCAGTCAGGGTAGAGGGGAGCCATGAGTGACATCTGCCTAATGATTCCACATCTGCAGGGAACAATTTTGAACTTAGAGAGCTCACAAGGTCTTTGTTGGGCATCCCAAATGTTTCCTGTATTCACGGACAGTTTTTGACCTGGTTTAACCAATTCCTCACCTGTGCAGGCAGCTCTTGGGAGCACTTTTTTCTCAGAGCCCTGGAGGTCTGGGACCCACGGCTCTTCCCCTCGTTCCAGCTGCAAGATCACATCAGGTTTGGAAACTGGAAACCCTACTCCAGGCAAAGAAAACAAGGGAGGTCAGTGGAATTTGTGGGATACTTGTCACAAAGAATAGTCCATGGTTTTAACCCCAGCTCATTTTTAAGCAGTAACGTCCCAAGGCCAGCTTCCTTGGCTCAAAGTGGCAGGAGAGTTATTATTATTATAATCATATGCATTACCTTAGTGCCTAAGGGCCAGCTAACAGTGGATCCCCATTGTGCTAGGCAAAGTACAAACAGAGAATAGTAGATGGCCCAGGCCCTGAAGAATTTGCAGTCTAAATAGACTAGACAGACACAGAATGGGGGAAGAGGTGGAACCCGCCAGCAGAGTGAACTATGTGAAGGCAGAGGGACAGATCTGATGAACACAGGCATAGATCTTGAGACTATCGTATTTAATGTTATGACTAGGGCCAGTGTTTTCCAGAAATGGCCGCTATAAATGCATTTTTTCCCCAAAATTACTCTTCATTTCTGGAATCACCCTTCGTATCTGGAATTTCTGATCAGAGGGTGGGTGGGGCATGCAGGGTCACAACCCCCCAGATTTCTGCCCAGAGACACCAGACTCCTCCCCAAGGCGCAGGGCAGAGGCTGGCTGTGGTTGAGACTTGCTGCCAATTTCTTTCCTCCTCATACAAGTCTGGACTCAGCAAAACCACCATGGAGCTTCCCCTGGGTGGGGGGGGCCCTTGGCAATGGGACGTCGGGCTCCCTCATCAGGCTGCAGAGGGGATGGCGCTCGCACCTGCTCTCGGCTGCATCCACAGCACCTCTCCCCTGCTCCTCTCCCCTGCACAAAGCTGGTTCATGCCCTGTCTCCCCAGCACACAGCCGGCTCTAGGCTCTCAATGCCCAGTGTCTGGGCCCCACCTCCCCCACACAGCTGGCTCCTGTCCCCTCCCCCCAATGCATTTTCATGTTATAAAGGATTATATATTGCTCATGTTTGTCAATTACTCTGTTTTCATTGCCAGCAAACACTGGCCCTACTTATGACTGTTATCTGTATCTTTGAGCCATAGAATACTTCATAGACTATGATGCTGAGATGGGCCAGATGATAGCGGGGAGGGCTGGGATGGGTTTCCTGTGCAATCTGGTGTCACTGAGGGGTGATGAATGCCAGATCCTAAAGCTGGTTATGCAGACCTCCATCTTCTGAAGCTTTGCCCTATGAAGAAAGGGGCAGGGACTGATTTTACCTCTTTCAGGAGACTGAAGAAGACAGACTTTTTGGGGAGAAACAGCTGAGTTTGAGCTGACTGAGGGGGATATTTTGGGCTACAAACTGACATGACCTGATAACCCAGAGGTCAGCTTTTAAGGAAGGATTTAATACACTTCGGAAACAACCAGTGATTCCAAAGATGACTGATGAGGGGCAATGGTAAATATGCATTTAGATGCTTTTCTTGTTTTATATCTTTTCCCCAGAAGAAACACTGACACTGTCATGGACCCATAGGATCGGTGCGATGCCCTGGCTTTGAAACAGTCCTTGGGAGGTGCCCCTTGAGTGCACTAGACCCCCAACGGGTCCCACTCTTCCACAAGGACAGGCCATGTAGCTTCAGCACCTGAGACTGAGCCTCTGGCTTCAACACTCCTATTTCAACCTGTGAGCTCTGCCAGCAGGTCCCAGCTGAACGACATTCCTGTACACAGACTGTTCCTCAGTCAATGCACAGAGCACGTTTTTGCTGTGACACTGGGCAGACTTTTAAAACATAGCAGGGTTTATTAGTCAACTAAAACACAGCATCGGAAAGTCCTTAGGACAGGGAAGCGAAGAAGACAATACAGTCCATACTGGCCAATGCCCTTGAGCCATGCTGCAGTAGAAAATGCTTTGGTTTCCTTTCACTGTGCCTGTTCATTTGTCTTCGCTCCGGTAGAGCTCCCTGCGCCTGCGAGCCCAGTTCTTCCTGCTCCCAAGAACGTAACGAGTCCATATATGCTTCACTCAGCCAAGGGGAGATCCTCCCATGGACAGGTGACAATTAGTCCCTTGTCTCTGTCGGGTATTCCACTGATGTAGGTTGGCCCCAGCCAGTCCTTAATGACCCATTCATATCACCTCATGACAGCTCCGTGACAAAACACCTCATGTCTCCTGCTCTTTCTAATCATAGCAATACCAATCAGAGAGGGAGACTGAGGTGTGTATTGGCATCATACAAGTATCACCAAAATTCCCACCTCTATCACACACACACACTGCTCACAGCCCCTGGAGAGAAAGCAAAGCACAGGAACTGGAGGTTAGTCCAGTGAACACAGTGGAGGACAAGCTCCAAGCCTCAAACCCTGGTCAAACAGGAGAGGCATGTGGGTCCCTACGCATAGAGAGGGGCTGGCTAGAGGCCTGGTACCCGAGAGGCCATTGCTTGAGCACCCCATGGAGGCAGGTCAAAGGCTTCGCTACCCTAGATCTCTGACATCGCAAAAGCACATTCTGGGGAATTAGGAAATCTAGTGACTCAGGTGTAATGGGAGGGAGAATTAAACTCCCCCAGTGTGAGGAGAAAGCTGGGGAATTAAACACTAAAATTCAGGAGCAACAGCCCCTAATTCTTCCGGAAAAGGAGAGTGTAAGAAACAAGAACTGGGCCACGCAAGCTCCGGAGGGACAGGCTCAGAGATCCAAGGAGCCTGGAGGGAAGCCAGCTTGTGGCTGCTGCAGATGGGGAGAGGGGGGGACAAGACTCTCCAAACTCTCACTCCTGTTGACCCCGACCTGATTTTATCATCTATGACCACCATGTCTTGGGGGCAATTTTATACTCGCCAGAGGGAAAATGTCATGATCAGAGTATTGCTTATTAGCTTGGAACATGCGTGGAGGGGCAAGGAGGCGATGCAGGTCTACACTACAGCCGGGATCGACGCTCTGAGATCGATCCACCCATGGTCGATTTAGCAGGTGTAGTAAACACCCGCTAAATCGACTGCAGATCGCTCTCCAGTCGACCCCTGTACTCTATCCAGATGAGAAGAGTAAAGTAAGTCGACCCCCTGCAGCGTACATCCTGTGGTAACGCGATCTAAGGTACGCTGACTCCAGCTACTTTATTCACGTAGGTGGAGTTGCGCAGTGTAGGTCGACTGACTGCGGCAGTGTAAACATAGCCAAAGCTTGCTACAGTTAAGGGCCGTATATTAGGTGGAGGCTTTGTGGGAGTAGCTATGCTGAAGTCTGGGATTTATCTGAATAGGCCTAAGGAGAGAATCCCAAGTCAGATATTTTGCACCCTGATTTTGAGAAACTAACGAGTAACCACAAACAGGTGCAACACGCCACAGGATTCTGAAAGCGGGGGTGGGCTTTAGCAATTAGGTTGCTATGCAGTATCTCAGCAGTTGGACACATTCATATATTGGAATTATTAATAACTAAGTGATGTAAATCATGAGTATTAATGCTTGATGCTAAATTATGGACTTCCCAAAGGCTACATATGGGTTGGGGCAGCTACTGACATTATTGTAATCAGAGTAGATAGGGTATATAGCCATCCTATTACCATAATGAAGTGGATAAATTACCTTTCCTAGTGACCATTTTTTCATTTTGTTGGGTCCCTGAGATAGGGTCAATGGAAGCAGGGCCTCCCTTCTGATGGGCTCCCTTGCTCCTTGATCTTTGATTCCAACGGTGTCCATAACTTGTAAGTATGCACAGGGCAAGACCCTCTTTACTATATAGTCTAATTGTTACGTGTATTGAGCCTTGCCTATGATTTCAATTATAACTGTCTGTATTAAATCATGTTTCTGTGTGTTTCACCAAATTTCATCCCCTCAATTAACTTTGAGTAGCCATGTACAAGGACGAGCTGTGCCCCAATACGTAATCTTACAGGCATAAAAATTGTACAGGCTACACCACCACCCTGTGACATCATCAACAAAGTGCCCATTTGTGCCTGGGTAGCGGCCCCGCGATGGGAGGGAGGAATGCAGCAAGAACTCCGGATCAGTGTCCAGGGTCGCTGTGCATAGAGATGGGGAGGTTATATGGGGAGGGGGGTAATGAGCGGGAGAGGGAGGACGAGTTAAAATAATAATATTTAGGAAAAAAATCTATAATGAAGCGAAACTGAACAGAAATAAAACCGGAGTGGAGGCTCTAAAGCTTGGGTAGGGATTCGGGGTTAAAGGTCTGGGATTCCCCACAGCTCCAGATCCCTAAACCTCTCCTCCCTCCCATTGACCCACTCAGCCCACATCCTGGGTGCCCTTCCTCCACACTCCCCTCCTCTTCGTCCCATTACTCTCAGCAGGCACCACCTCCCGGCACCTTGGGAACTTCTTGTGTTCCCTCCTCATCTCTTATCACCTCATCCCTCCCTGCTGCTTCTTAGCTCTAACCCTGCACACCCCCTCCCAATGTCCTGGCACCCCAGAATTATCTACTCCCCTCTTTCCCCTCCCCTCCCCCAGCTCTGTTCACCCTTCACCCATGGGGTCCTGAATGGCAACATTATACGCTCTCCTATCAAAAACAACAAGGAGTCCAGTGGTGGCACCTTAAAGACTAACGGATTTATTTGGGCATCAGCTTTCGTGGGTAAAAAAACTTCACTTCTTTAGCTGCATCTCCTATCAAAAGAGGAGCTCATCTGCCTGTCACACAAGCCAGGCATGAGTCACACACCTATTTACTTTAGAATTCTACAGTCAGCATATTTTCCTATTGAAAAGGCATCAAAGCTACAGTTATTAATGTAGTTGCTAATGTAGCCAATAAGGATGCATTCAATGCAATTTTAAAAGGACTGACAGCACCAAAAAAGGTACATGTCCAAAAATGATACTTATGTATGGGAGATAAGGCAAAAAAGGGGGGCAAGGAAACTTGTCAAGACTTGTATGACAAATAAAGATATAAGGTTATCACTACTCGGGTTCTTTAGAGACCCCACAGCTTCTAATAACCCAGGGGACAGGACTCCTTACCCAGCGAGGTCACCATCTCATAGTTCTCCTGCATGACATCCCTGTAGAGGGCTCTCTGAGCGGGGTCCAGCAGAGCCCACTCTTCCCTGGTGAAATACACAGCCACCTCCTCGAAGGTCACCGGCCCCTGAAGGAGAAAGAGTCCAACACTCAGTACCTGCTGCCCCACTCACAGTCCCATTATTCACAGAACAGCAGCACCAGGTAAATGGAAGCTCCAGGAGGCACATGTTAACCGAGTCCCACCCCACCTTGTCTAGAGCATCCAGGAGGCATCAGAGGGTAGAAAGAGAGAGCCTTTGTGTCTCCCAGCTGACAGACGGAGGCAGGGTCTTCACATTTATCACATACCTACTAGCCAGAGCTTGATATAGGAGATGGGGCTGTCTCTGGACCCTGCTGGTGTCTCCCTGGTAGGAATGCCAACACTCTCCAAATAAAATATATGGAAGAAAGGGGAAGTCAGTAGTAAAGAATGTAAGTGAGAAGGTCAGAATTGTAGACAACTGGCTATAAGAAATCAATGGAAATACAAAGGAAGTTTTTAAAAGTATATTAAGTACAAAATTAATCCTAACAATGGTAGTGGTAAATTACTAGATGGAAATGGCAGAATTATCAAAAATAATGCAGAAGAGGTAAAAGTCCTCAATCAATATTTCTCCCCTGGATTTGGAGAAAAACAGATGCTGTAACTCATATCATAAGATGTTGACGACGACACTCTTTCCATTCCAACAAGAACTCACCAGGACGTTAAACAGCAGCTATTAAAGTTAGACATGTTTAAATCAGCAGGTCCAGATAACTTGTATCCAAGAGTTTTAAAAGGCTTGGTGGAGCGGGTACCCATAGCAGTGCCTCTGTATGCCAACATCTTTATGGCTGACTTAGAACAACGCTTCCTTAGCTCTCGTTCCCTAACGCCCCTACTCTACTTACGTTACATTGATGACATCTTCATCATCTGGACCCATGGAAAGGAAGCCCTTGAGGAATTCCACCATGATTTCAATAATTTCCATCCCACCATCAACCTCAGCCTAAACCAATCCACACAAGCGGTCCATTTCCTAGACACTACTGTGCTAATAAGCGATGGTCACAAACACCACCCTATATCAGAAACCCACTGACCGCTATACTTACCTACATGCCTCCAGCTTCCATCCACGACACACCACACGATCCATTGCCTACAGCCAAGCTCTAAGATACAACCGTATTTGCTCCAATCCCTCAGACAGAGATAAACACCTACAAGATCTCTATCAAGCATTCTTAAACCTACAATGCCCATCTGCTGAAGTGAAAAAACAGATTGACAGAGCCAGAAGAGTACCCAGAAGTCACCTACTACAGGACAAGCCCAATAAAGAAAACAACAGAACGCCACTTGCCATCACCTACAGCCCCCAACTAAAACCTCTCCAGCGCATCATCAAAGATCTACAACCTATCCTTAAAGATGATCCCTCACTCTCACAGATCTTGGGAGACAGGCCAGTCCTCGCTTACAGACAGCCCCCAAACCTGAAGCAAATACTCACCAGCAACCGCACACCATACAACATAAACACTAACCCAGGAACCTATCCTTGCAACAAAGCCTGATGCCAGCTCTGTCCACATATCTATTCAAGTGACACCATCATAGAACCTAATCACATCAGCCACGCCATCAGGGGCTCGTTCACCTGCACATCTACCAACGTGATATATGCCATCATGTGCCAGCAATGCCCCTCTGCCATGTACATTGGCCAAACCGGACAGTCTCTACGCAAAAGAATAAATAGACACAAATCTGGCATCAGGAATCATAACATTCAAAAACCAGTGGGAGAACACTTCAACCTCTCTAACCACTCAGTGACAGACTTGAAGGTGGCAATTTTGCAACAAAAAAACTTCAAAAACAGACTCCAAAGAGAAACTGCTGAACTTGAATTAATATGCAAATTAGATACAATTAACTTACGTTTAAACAGAGCCCAGGAATGGTTGGGTCATTACACTATTTCAATCTATTTCCCTATGTTAAGTTCTCCTCACACCTTCTATGGGTCATCTCAATTATCACTTCAAAAGTTTTTTTTCTCCTGCTGATGATAGCTCTTCTGAATTGATTAGACTCTTCCAGTTGGTATGCATACTTCCGCCTTTTCATGTCCTCTGTATGTATAAATATCTCCTGTCTGTGTGTTCCATTCTATGCATCCGAAGAAAGGAGCTGTAGCTCACGAAAGCTTATGCTAAAATAAATTTGTTAGTCTCTAAGGTGCCACAAGTACTCCTGTTCTTTTTGCAGATACAGACTAACACGGCTGCTACTCTGAAACCTGTATGACATGTGTAATCCTGTGAATAATAGATAGGGGTGGGTATACTAACAGTATGGGTATTTCTATTACTTAATAAGGGTTGGGAGAGTATTGTAATGGATGTAGGTGTGTACATACTAACTGAGATAAAAGGAGAGTGATGTAACTAATCCAGTGCTTACTCAACAATTGGGTCGAGGGGAACAAGTATTACAATAAAGAAGCCTGTACTCGTATCTGCCTCCGGGTCAACCTGCTCCTTTATTCTTCTAACAATAATCACTTCAAATCAATCTTTCTGCAGTTAATAAACTCGTTTTATGCTTTATCTTAACCAGTGTTAAGTATTTTGAATGAAGTGTCTGGGGAAAATCTGAGTTTGGTTAGCACAAGCTTGTTGTGCACATCTTTCCCATATTGAGGGGAAGGCGAATTATATTAATGAGATTACATTATAGAGATCCCTGTGCACTCTAAGATGGTATAATTCTGAATTTATACTACAGCAAGTGTGCAAGGTTGGGGAGCTGGGAAATTGGCTGTTGTCTCTATCTGTCCTTGAGTGGCTTAGGTAAAGCACTCAGGTAGCTTAGTTGGGTATATGGTGCCACCTGCTGTCATGCTGGGTGATAACAGGGCCTGGAGAGGCTGACAATCTCCAGCAAAGCAGTGTGAGAAGGGCCAGCCCAGCTTGAGGGTTAGAGGGCACAGCGGTTCCCAGAAGCCCCCCAGACTGCACCCTAGGGGTGACAACCCATCATACCCTACATTACACAAGTCTCAGCGGGTTTGTCACATCCTGTCCCCTCCCCTTCTCCACCCTCAATATTTCCTGCCTCCCACCACCTCCAGCAGCTCCCACCCTCCTATGCATTTACTGCTCCTCTCCCTCCAAGCAGAGCCCACCATCAGCTCATGATAATCTCTTACCTGAGCCAGCTCCATTGCAGCCATTTCCTGCCCCCTGGGAGGACGGGATGATCTGGAGCAAACGTGGACGTTAGTCTGTAGCCTGTCAGGGCGAGAAGGGCGATGGGAGAGAATTCAGACGGGGTTTTCATCCGTTCCACAAGCCGATTCCCCCCAGGATTTTTCCCTGCTAATGGACATTCTAGGTTCTGCGACAGTGTGAAGCACAGAGTGACCTTATTCCAGTACAGGCCTAGCCCCCTCCCACCAGGGTGTGTTCCTCTGAGAAATCGGGAAACCCTCCCAGTAACAGTCTCTGTTACACTTATCAAGTTTGTGGGCAATACCAAGCTGGGAGGGGTAGCAAGTGGTTGGGAGGATAGGATTAAAATTCAAAATGATCTGGACAAACTGGAGAAATGGTCTGAAGTAAATAGGATGAAATTCAATAAGGACCCCTGCAAAGTACACCGCTTACGAAGGAACAATCAGTTGCACACGTACAAAATGGGAAATGACTGTGTAGGAAGGAGTGCTGCGGAAAGGGATCTGGGGGTCATAGTGGATCACAAAGTAAATGAGAGTCAACAGTGTAATACTGTTGCAAAAAAAGAAAACATCATTCTGGGATGTATTAGCAGGAGTACTGTAAGCGAGATGCGAGAAATAATTCTTCTGCACTATTTCACACTGATTAGGCCACAACTGGAGTACTGTGTCCAGTTGTGGGTGCCACATTTCAGGAAAGATGTGGACAAATTGGAGAAAGTCCAGAGAAGAGAAGAAAAATGATGAAAAGTCTAGAAAACATGACCTATGAGGGAAGATTGAAAACATTGGGTTTGTTTAGTCTGGAGAAGAGAAGACTGAGAGGGGACATGGTAATAGTTTTCAAGTACATAAAAGGTCGTTACAAAGATGCGGGAGAAAAATTGTTGTTCTTAACCTCTGAGGGTAGGATTAGAAGCAATGGCTTTAAATTGCAGCAAGGGCAGTTTAGGATGGAGAGCAGGGAAAAAACTTCCTAACTGTCAGAGTGGTTAAACACTGGAATAAATTGCGTAAGGAGGTTGTGGAATCTTCATCATTGGAGATTTTTAAGAGCAGGCTGGACAAACACCTCTCAGGCATGGTCTAGATAATACTTAGTCCTACCTTGAGTGCAGGGGACTGGACTGGTGACCTCTCGAGGTCCCTTCCAGTTCTATGATTCTATGAACCAAAGGCCAGAGAAGAGCAGAATCAAAGGAGTCACTTTGGGGGATTCTCCCTGTCATTGTCCCCAAGGCAGCTGTCTCGGGTTTACAAAGTTGTTGGATGCTCCAGCCTTTATACAGTCTCTCCTGGGAGTGCCCCTTTCATGGGCTGGGCCTAGGTTTAGCTTTTGGCAAGTGTGACCCTGGGGGCTCTGAGACTGGGCCTTCTTGCCACAGCACATCTTGTTTCTTTCTGTGCCTCCCAGCGAGTCCAAATGAGTAGATATTCCTCAGACAGACTGTGAACATAAAAATGGCCGACTGCATCAGAGCACTGGTCCATCTAGCTCAGTGGCCAATGCCAGGTGCTTCAGAGGGAAAGAACAGAAAAATCATCAAGTGATCCATCCCCTGCCACCCATTCCCAGCTTCTGTCAAAGAGGCTAGACACACCATCCCTGCCCATCCTGCCTCTGACCCTGGCATATGAGGTGTTAGCACTTGCAAAATCCCCCATGTCTTAATTGAACATGGACAAACACATCGCTGGAATCAGTCTGACTCACCTATGTTAGTATTGTTAAAAGAGGTATTAGAATTGTAAGAATGTGTTTAGACTTTATTGAATGCTTGTGAGTTGGTGTCTGGGTTAATATCTGATTAGTTGCAGGGGGTTGGACTAGATATCTCCTGAGGTCCCTTCCAACCCTGATATTCTATGATTCTATGACTGGCAGTAACCTGAACATTGCTGTGATTCGTGGGGTAAGGCAGTGGTTCTCAACCAGGGGTCCTGGGCCCGCTGGGGAGACACTAGCAGGTTTCAGGGGGGCTGCCAAGCAAGGCCACCATTGGACTCGCTGAGGCCCAGGGCAGAAAGCTGAAGTCCCAGCGCATGGGGCTGAAGTCCAGGGCCCTGAGCCCCACCACCCAGGGCTGAAGCCAAGGCCTAAGCAATCTAGATTTGTGGGGCCCCTGTGGCATAGTGCCCCGAGAGGGGAAGAAAGTGCCCTGAGGCCTCAGCCAGAGGGTTGAGCCCTGACACACGACTGGCTCAGAGGGTCTCTGCCAGTCAGGAAGGGGGAGCAGCGAGGGAAGCCTGGCAACTGATGGCTGGAGGGGTAAAGAGGTTTGGGGTATGGTGGGGGAAGAAGCGTCTGGGACTAGATAACCTGGGGCTGGGCAGTCTCCACAGGGGACACTGGCTCCTCCTGTGCCCTTTCCACGCCCTCTTGCCAGTAGAGAATGACCACCCTGTCCCCACCTCCAGCGGCAGCCGTGTCTCAGGACTCTCCCAAGCTGCACCCACTAACTCTCTTCCTATTTGGGGTATAGCTCAGGGCAACAATTTCCCACCAAGATGAACCCAGCTGGCTGCTGGTTGTTCTGGTGTGACAGAGTGGGTGAAAGGCAGAACTGCAGCACTTCTCAGGCAGAATTTATTTTCTTCATGCAAAAAAAAAAGAAATTCTGCACTGGGCGTGAATTCTGTGCGTACACAGTGGCCCAGAATTCCCACATGAGTAACTCACACCCGGCACAAACATAACCTGCTCATTCCCATCTCTTCTCCCTATGCGTCGAGTTCCAGAGCTGCTGCTGTCATTAATGCACACAGGCTTTCACTCCCGTCAGTGCTGGCACGACCCAATCCAGTGACAGGACTGAACCCTTATTCTCTCATCACATGGGACAGTCTCAGCTCAGGGGGAGATAAGAGGGGAAGCGGGTACAAATGGAAGAGTTGTTGTAGCCATGTTGGTCCCAAGTTATCAAAGGGAGGGATTTTAATTGGTTCTAAAAGAAATGACCTCACCCACCTTGTCTCTCCAAGAGATCTGAAAGTGGCAGAAGGAGACTAACAGGAAGACGGAGCTCAGGACTCTAAATCAAACATTTTCAAGCCCCTGGAAGAAACTACGTTTCCCTTCTGCCCTAGGGTATGTTTGTGTCCTATATGAAGGATGACCCCATTCCTCTCACAGCAGCAAGGGGAGACTGCAGTCAGCCCCAGATGGTCTTTCCCCAGCCTGGGATGTGTGTTGTGAGGACGTTTGTGTGTGGTGGGTGCACGGGCTGGGTACAGCTAGACCCATCTGCAGACTGGAAAGTCAGGGCAACTCCTGCACAGCTTGGGGGCTGTGGGCAGGGGCAGCAGTTCTGGAGCTGGGCCTCTGTCCCCATAGCTCCCATGGCAGATGGCTCTGGCAGCATCAAGTGGGTCCGTCACTGCAGGGGAAGGTGGGGTACTGACTGTGATTGGGGTGAGGATTGGAGGGGGGTCCATGCTCAAGAATGGGGAATGGAATTCACCTCCCCACCCCTCTGCAGAGCCCAGCAACTAGGGATTTATCCAGTCAAGTGAATTTCACTCTGAGTGACTTTGAGCCGGCCACGGAAAGATCCTTGTGCTTTAGGTTCCACACTGGCCCCAGGAGTTTACTAGTTCTCCCTCCCCAGACTGCCAGGGGCAGCCAGGGATAATTAGTGGGTTATGGGAATTAGAAGATGAAAATTCACTAAGAACAATGATATTTGTGTGTTTATTATTAAATCCCCAGACACCCACCAATCCCCGTCCTCCTTCCCATGAGCTATAAATATCTAAGGGACTCAGCTACTGATCCTGCAGTGAGTTCCTGCCCTTCCCCACTTTCTATAGCAGCACTTTTAAGAACAGGGCAGGGAAACATGTAAATACTTTGAACCAAATTCCAGAAGCTGCTGAGCATGGACAAGTTAAAATGAAATCAAGGTTCTGTCTCTCCAAGGACCTGGCCCCTAGTGCAAAATTACAGACACTCCCCAGAAATATGAAACGGCCACTTCATAACTGATAAATAACATTCTATCTATTGACTTCTGGGAATCACCAATAAAAAAAAGCAACTTAGCAAAGGTGATATCCTGAGAAAATATCTCATGTGTCTTTACAAGTTGGTATAATCTAATCTGGAACTTAATACACTAAAATGCCTAATGCGTAACCCTACGGTGATTGCCTGGTGTCACTACAGGGCAGAATTAAGGTTGGTGCCTTAGTTGTGAATTTCCATCCCCTAGCATATTGCAATTGCTGTTAGGTGGGTTTGAAAACATTCATTTTGTCTATTTCTTTCTGTTAATTTCAATAGCTAGTGATATTTATTTTAAGCCTTTTTTCCATGTTTACAATTTCAATGTTCAGAGCTGTGGGAAGTTATGGGGGTCGTCAGACAACAATTATTTGAATTCCATCACTTCCTGGACTGTAATGCTTCATTTCAGGATAATTACACCCTCCCTGTGATGTATTTCACTCTCAGTACTGTAACCCCATCATGATGTAGCTCCTGTCTGGGAGCTCTGCTGAGGGCAGTAGCATGATCAGAAGGTGACACTCTGACACACTCCCTGAAATCTAAATAGCCCCAGTGTGAGAGAGTGATTAACGCAGGTACCTTAGGGGCTGCAGCGCCAACCCCCTGCCTTGACGAGGGGGCTGAAGAATTGCAGTAGAAATTGGTTAGGTTGGGAGAGGGCACAGCTGATGTGGGACTGGGAGCCGATTTGTCCAACCGGACTGGGTAGAGGCACTTCAGTGTATTTTCCCCCATTAAACACCCTGACATGTATTTAATTTAGAAACTTTTCATTCACATCTAAACACCATGGAGCTAAGCTGGGTTGATGCATTTCCACTTACAGTGGTACAGTTTTAATTAGGTGCTTAATCAGATGCTCATGCAACACAAAGCAGTTAATAACGGGTGTGCTTTCATGAATTAACTTGTCTGTGTGCTGTGCATCGCTTTAAAAAAAAGATGGTGAGAGCAAGTGTCAACATTTTACGCATTAAGAAATGGAAATTAGGTGTCAGTTCAGTTCTCATGCGTTTAGCCCTTTGGCCCTAAAAAGTGCTTTTGGCTTTTGACATTGCTTTATCCGCCCCACCAGAAAATGCTGTAGGGAACCAGGTTATTACAGCCGACCTTCACGAGGTACCGTTCTACCAGCTAGGTACCAAAATTCAAATGGTTCTGTTTGTTTTATCTTTCATTCCGCTTTGCAAGTCTTAGATCTATGAAATAGATATGTATAAAACACAACGTACAGAGTAAAACCCACAACATGTCAGGCAATTCAGGAAAAAAACAACCCACAGCATAAAATGACAATACAAAGGAAAAGAAAACAACACAATGCTAACTAATACACCCTAGGACCAAATTACACAATGAAAGAGAGCTGAACTCAAACCAGCATGACACAGGCACCAAACACACTGAGGCAAAACAATGTACCATAAAACTATGCAACACAACATGGTGCAGTCACAAATGGCACCATGCAAAACAGCTCAGAATAGAACAGGGCACAGCACAAAACAGAAATATTTCAGTGTAGGCCTGAAAGGGATCTTGAGAGGGCATCTACTCCAGCCCCCTGTGATGAGGCAGAACCAAGTATCCCTAGACATTCCCAGACTGGTGTATCTCTAACCTGGTCTTAGAAACCTCCATGAAGGAAATGCCACAGCCTCCCTTGGAAGCCAATGCAAGGCAGACACAGCCCAAAACAAGCTGTACACACACACGCTGGGCTTAGGGTTAAGGGAAGAGGCAAGAATTCAAACAATCTGGGTTCAGTTCCCAGTTTTGTCCCAAATTCTCCATGCAAACTTGAGCAAATTACTTCAGCTCTCGGAGCATCAGTTTCCCCATCTGTAAAATGGGGGGTCGCCTCCCACCATTGGCCTATTTAGCCTTTGAGCCTTTTGTGGCAAGGCCTCTGTCCCTGTGGGCACGTCCACACTGCAGTCAGACACCGGCGGCTGGCCCGTGCCCGCTGACTTGGGCGCACACGGCTCAGACTGTGGGGCTGTTTAATGGTGGTGTCCATGTTCCGGCTGGGACTGCAGCCCAAGGTCTGGCACCCTCCCACCTCGCAGGGTCCTACAGCCTGGCTCCAGCCTGAGCCCAGACATCTACCCGGCAATTAACCAGCCCCTTCGCCTGAGGCCTGTGAGCCTGAGGCAGCTGCCATGGGCCAGCTGGGGGGTTTAACAGCAGGGTAGAGATACCCTGGGTGTCTGTGCAGCACCTGTCACAATGGGGACCCTGACCTTGCTCAGTGTCTGTGCAGAGCCTTGCACAACAGGGGGCCTGATCTCAGTCAGGGTCTCTGCAACTCCCGGCATTACAGGAAGCCGGATTTTGTTTAGGGCCCCTGCAGCGCCTGGCAAAATGTGGGGCCAGGATCTCTGTCAGGGTCTGTGCAGTGCACAGTACAGTGGTGGGATGTGATCTGGGTTGGGGTCAGTGCAATGCCAGACCCAACGGGGACACAGATCTCAGTCGAGGTCTCTGAAGTGCCCAGCACAATGGAGGCAGCAGTTTGGGTAACAGTCGTGTGCTGCCTGGCACAAAGGGGGGCCGTGATCTCGGTCCAGGTCTCAGTTTTACCTGGCACAACAGTGGGGTCTGATCTCACCTGGGGTCTCTGCAGCGCCTGGCAGAACAGGGCCACGCTCATTAAGAGCCCTGATCTCAGTCACACACCTGGAGAGAAAAGCGGGAAGATTTTTGAGCAGTGGGGCTGGAGTCAGAAGGTCGCTGGCTGTGACTGAGAAAGTCGCTGGCTGTGGGGTCTGGGAATGTGACTGGGGGGGGGGGGGGCTGCTGGGTTGGGCGGGGGGGGAGGGGGGCAGTAGCTGGACTGGGAAACCTGGGGCTGGGCTGTCTCCATGGGGGACACTTGCTCCTCCCTCCCCTTCCTGGGCCTTCCCAGGCCCCGTTGCCAGCAGAGAGGCCCCCGCCCCCAGAGGTGTCCCTGTCTCAGGCCCCAGCCTCTGCCCATTCACCCTCTGCCCAGCTCAGGAATCCCTCGGGGGAACCATTTCCCACCCGCACAAGGACAAATCCCTGCAGGGGAAATGGGGGAAACCCCCAAACCCGAGCTCTGAACTGGCCACTGGCGAAGGGCAGAGAAAATGGGGCACAATCGGGGGGGGGCAGGGAACTTCTCAGGGGTGGGGGGAGGGGGGGTCACCCTGGGGGCTGCTCGTGGCTCTAGGGAGAAAGGGGGCGGGGGGTCCCCACGGGGGGGCAGCGGTAAATCCGAGGGGTCTCAGCCCCCTTTCTCTCCGCTCCTCGGGGTCACTGGCTCCTCCCCGGCCATGTCCGGGCTGCACCGACACTTCCCCCCCCGCCCCTTTCCCACCCCACCCCGGGACCCTCCCGCCCCGCCCCCGGGCTCGCGCCGGGACCTGGAGGCTGCAGCTCCGCAGCGGGGGCAGAGCCCGGGCCGGGCACAGGGGGGTTAATGAAGGTCTCTCCCGCCGCGATCTGCGCATGCCCAGAGCCCCAGCGGCACAAACCTTCTCCGGCCCGGGAGAGGCTCCAACGGCCCCGCGCGAGCCAGGCAGAACCGCAGCGCCCCGCGCGCGTCCGCGCTCCGGCTCCACCTCCCTCGCCGACGTCACTTCCGCTCTAGGGAGAGTCCGGAACTACATCTCCCAGCCTGCCCCGGGGGCGCGTCCGCCCTCCCAGCCCAGGTGAGGGAGGGGTCAGCAGCTGGAACTGCGCATGCTCCATGCGAGCCCCGCTGCGGGCGGGAGAACAAAGCTGCTGCTGCCGCTTCTGTGTGAGCCGGTGAGTGAGAGACCCCGGGGTTGAGCCGCTGCTGCTTCCGGGTCTGTGCAGGGGCCCCGGCATTAACCCTCTGCTCGCCCCAGCCCCAGCCGGGGGGGGCATTAAATCACTCCCCATAGCACTGCGCTGCTCCCGGGCACTGCGCATGCTCAGTAACAGCCGCTGAAGCCGCTGCCCTTCCCCCGCCCGTATCAGCCGGAACGTTCCGCCGGGCGCTGGTTCCAGGGGCGGGGGCTGAGCAGGGAATTGATGGTGGCGGGGGGTCAGGCAGCTGGAGGCGGGGTGGGGGCTAAAGGGCACATTCCGGGCTGGGGTTGAGCTGTGGGGCGGTGGGGGTCATTGGGGCAGGAAATTTGAACTGTTTTGTGCAGCCAGGAAATTCCCCTGGGGGGGGGGGAGCTAAATGCACTGAATCCTTCCCTGTTTGTGCCACGTTCTCCCACGTACAAAGTCTGTCAAGTTTTCCCCCTTTTCTCTCGTTATCACACGGGGCTATAAAATCCAGGGAGATCCCCCCCCCGCTGATCAGCTCTCTGATCACCCCCCAAATTGCCCCGGTATCCCCACACTTCTCAAGTGTCCATTTAAAATCTCTCCGAGGTGGCAGTTTTTCCCACCCATTTTACCTGCAGCGATTTGTCCTTGTTCCGGTGGGAAATTGTTGCCCTGGGTCAGTCCCCAGCACGTGGCTGCCCCTGGCGGGGAGGGGGGGGGGTGAGATGCCGGTTCTCTGCCAGGGCGGGGACGGGAGGGGCACGTGTCCCCCGTGGAGACTGCCCAGACCCCGGTTTCTCAATCCCACTTCCTGGCCCCAAACTACCAACACCGTTTCCTCCAGCCCTCAGTTGCCAGTCACCTGCTCATCCCCCACTGCTGCCCCCTTCCTTTATCCAGAGAGCCTTCCAGCCCCCCCCCCCCCTCTTAAATCAGCTCCTCAAAGGGCTCCCTGCTGCCCATGTGAATGGTGGCAGTGGGGGAACCATCACTTTGTGTTTATGTATTGGATAGTCTTATAAAATCCAGTCAAACAATCCCCCTTTCCCTTTTAGTTATTTAATAGCAACATAAAATCCCCCTCAGATCTTGGTATTTTGCTCTCATGCTATCAATTGCTTAGCTTGTGACTCGTTTTCTCTGCAAATCTCAAAGACTGATATAAAATACCCTAAACGTTTGCCCCACTTCTCTTTAGTTGTCTAATTCTAAGTGACTATGCCCTGAGATTTTTTTCCTTGTCTCTCTAATGATAAAATACAAAGAAAATAGGAGATTTATAGCTTTCCTCAGATTCATGGATATAACATGTTTGCAAATGGTGCCCATTTCCGCTCTATTCATTTATCAGATACTGATGTGAAACACACTCAGATTTTACCTCATCCCAACAATTGATATAAAATCCCTCCGATTTTCCACTTTCCTTTCTATAATTGGCAAAAATGGATCCAAAATCGCTCAGATTTCCACCCTTTCGCTTTCATTTCTGAACATTGATCTCAAAGCTCAGGATTTCCCTCTTTCTACGTCATTATCAAATATCCATTAAAAATCCTGTCGGGTTCGGGGCTGTTCCCCATGTCTCTAAATCCCAGCAACTTCTCCTTCCTTGGAGGGAACCTGTTGCCCTGAGTCGTTCTCCATCCTGGTTGTTGCAGGGGGTTAAATTGCCCAGTGATCATCTGTCCCCTCTCCTTTGAGAATCATTTGTTCCTCCTTTATCTCTGTTAAAATGTTTACCAATGAAAGAGACCAGACACACGTTTAATACCCATCAAAGCCAGAGGCCTCCCCCTGTTTGGGGGATCGGTGGTTCCCAGCTGGTAACGGGAGAGTTGGCTGGACCCTTTTCTTTTCTCCAGCTGGCACGGGATGAGGAGGTCACTCTGAGTGCAGTGTGGGTCCAGCAGTATCCCAAATCCCATGACAAATGGTCTCTGGGAGGGGCTGCTTCCCACATTGCTAAGATGTAGCCACCTTGGGGTGGATCCATGGTGACTCCAGATGGACAGTCTTACCTTTCTGCTGAAGGGCAGGCGGGGGTCCTAGGCAGGCAGTGAGTTCCCAGTTGGGGTCCCTGGCTGCTGCTGGGAACCCTTTGGGATTCCTAGCCTGGCAGTGAAGATCTGGGGGGGGGGGTTCTCTGGCTGGTGGGGCTCTGAGGGGTATCTGGGGTCTCTGGCCAGGGATTCTGGGGGTTGGGTCCCAGGGAATATATGGTGGGACCCTGGCTGGGGGGTCTGGACTCTGGGTACTGGGGGTGTTTGGAGGCCCCTGGATGGAGGCTCTGGGGGCTGCTCCTTCTATCTCATCAGCTTGTGCCAGAATCCTGGCTCCAAGCACTTCCTGGCATTCCCCAGCCAGGCCCAGTCACCATGATAACTTTCTATCCACTTATCAAACACTGTGAGGTGAAATGACAGATTTTGCTTTTCTCCCCTCTTGAAAACTGTGGCAACTTCTGGTTTCATAGGGAAAATTCCTGCCCTGATTCTTTGTCCTAGATCTGGGGGCTGAGGGAGGTGGGAAGGGGTTGAGCATTGCCACACTATGGCACTAGCTTCCACAGCATTCTGGACTCCTTCTTTCTGAAATCTGGTTTCATTGAGACCAATGTTAATCCAGAGTCACTGCATGGAAAGACAAGGAGTGACTCCGGATGCACAGTGGGGCAAATGAGATTCTCCCTGTGAGGAGGGGCTCTCATTAGCTGCTCTCCCCAGAGAGCTAAAGGAGGGGAGCTGCTCAAACGCTCTGTCCCTCTCTGTGCTGGATATTGGGGTTCAGCTTCCTGGGTCAGACGCTGCAGCCTCCATTGTGATCTGGGAGACCAGGCTTAGCAGCTGCTGCTCCCCCAGCGGGGCTCTGTGCTGGGATGTGCCCTTAATTAAAGCTTCTTTTCTGCCCTGCCAAAGTGATTACTTTCTCCAGCTGGTACTAGCAGACCTGGGCTTTGTTAATACAAATTCTGAGCCACAGACTCCAGGTAACAGACAGACCTCAGAGAAAGTGCTGGAGTCTGGCAAGAAAGTGACTGCACAAACAGCTCCTCGTCATTTCTCCTCCCATTAGCAATTGCCAGGAGCAAATCCAGCCGTGGGAGAGCAAAGCCCCCAGGAATGGGACTGTCCCTGCCAGAGGGGCAGGGAGAGAGAACAGGGGAAGGAGAGACTGAAAGGGGCAGTGGGAGAAATGAGTGGGCGGGGGGAGAGATTTCCAGCTCTCTAGTCCACCCAGACACATGTATTGCAGCATCCCTGGGCAGAACCACTTTCCAGTGAACAAGAAAAGGATCTGACAGAGGAAAAGCCAGTTCCTGACTCAATATTCCCCCTGCTGGGGTGTGGCTGCCCTGGGGTCAGTGTCCGAGGGAATCCCCCACAGTGACTCCTTGGGTTCTGCTCTTTTCTAGCCTTGTGTTCAGAGACAAAGGGCAGGTCTACACTACCACCAGATTGGCAGGTAGCGCTCTCCCATCAACTCCCGTACTCCACTGCCTCAAGGGGCGAATGCGGAGTCGATGGGTTAGCAGCAGCAGTCGGATGCTGCAGTAAGTCGATCTAAGTAAGCCGACTTCAGCTACGCTATTCTCATAGCTGAAGTTGCGTATCTTAGATCAACCTCCACATCCAGTGTAGACCAGGGTTTTGTTATGGGATGGGGGGAGGGAGAAGGGAGGTTAAAAATCTCTCTCTGGGCTTAGCCTGGCAGGAGGGGCCAGGTCTACACTATAATAAAGAGATTGAGCATTTTCTCAGCATGGCAGAATCTAGGATGTCTGTCTGCAGGGAAAGGGCCTGGGGAAATCTTGATGTGAAACTAACTAAAACCTGTTCTGAAACCTCCACAACTGCCCTTCTCGCCCTGCCAGGCTGCAGAATGACGTCCATGTTTTGCTCTAGCTCATACCATCCTCCCATGGGACAGGGGAGAGAAATGGCTGCAGTGGAGCCAGCTAAGGTAGGGATTATTGCATGGTTGCTGATAGGTTCCTGCAGGAGGGAGAGGAACAGCAAATACAGCGGAGATGGGCAGGTTTGCACAGTCTGGTTTGGAGGTTGGAGGGGCAGGAAATGCACAGGGTGGGAAAGGGAGGAGGACAGATTGTGGCAAACCTGCTGGGAGTTGTTTAATAAATGGCCTAGACTCTAGGAGCAGACCCATGAGATGAGGAGGTTGAAATGCCCTCAATTCTGGAACAAAAATAACCCGCCTACATGGGGCTAGGAAAACTGACCAGACTCCCAGTGCTGGAGCCTGACCTGACTAACCAGTGGCTGCTGTGAGATATGAAGGGGGCACCCACCAGTGAGGGTTAGGGGAGATTCCCTCCCTTCATATCCAGCTCCTCACAATGAGGAGGGTTGTTGGGCTTCCTACCACGGAACTCTACCTGGACCCTGCTAGGGGCTCCATCTCCTGTATCAGTCTGTGGCAGTAGGTGTGTGATGGATCTGCTGGGAGAGACAAGGGGCTCTTTCTTCATCCCCTCACCCTGGTGTTTCCAGGATTCTCTGAGCGGGCTGGGGTGGGACTCTGTTGACTATCATCCACAGAGCTTCCATTTGATTGAAAGGGTGAGTGGTGCAGCAGGTACTGAGTGTTGGACTCTTGCTCTTTCAGGGGCCAGTGACCTTTGAGGAGGTGGCTGTGTATGTCACCAGGGAAGAGGGGGCTCTGCTGGACCCCACTCAGAGAGCCCTCTACAGAGACGTCATGCAGGAGAACTATGAGAATGTGACCTCGCTGGGTAAGGATTCCTGTCCCCTCGGTTCTTGGAAGGGGAAATGAAGAGAGATGGTTCATGCCACCCCCCAATGCCATCCCTGCTCTGTCCTGTCTCTCCATCACCCCAATATGCCAGTGACACACACACTGCCACAGACCCTCCCCTGCTGCAGAACACTTTGGGAACAGCGCACAGGAGCCGTATCGCACAGTGTCAAATATCTCCTGTTTGCTCAAGTAAAACTGGGGCTTAGGTCCAGCATAACGTAAGAACATAAGAATGTCCGTACTGGGTCAGAGCAAAGGTCCATCTAGCCCAGTATCCTGTCCCCTGACACTGGCCAACTCGAGGTGCCTTGGAGTGAGTGAACCCAACAGGCAATTACCAAGTGATCTCTCTCCTGCCATCCATCACCCTCCTCTGACAGACGGAGGCTAGGGACACCATTCCTTACCCGTCCTGGCTAATAGCTATTAATGGAGTTAACCTCCATGAATTTATCCAGTTCTCTTTTAAGCCCTGTTATAGTCCTAGCCTTCACAACCTCCTCAGGCAAGGAGTTCTACAGGTTGACTGTGTGTTGTGTGAAGAAATGCTTCCTTTTGTTTGTTCTAAACCTGCTGCCTATTAATTTCATTTGGTGATTCCTAGTTCTTGTGTTATGAGGCATAAATAACACTTATTCACTTTCTCCACGACAGTCATGACATATAGACCTTTCTCATATCCCCCCTTTGTCTCTTTTCCAAGCTGAAAAGTCCCAGTCTTTTAATCTCACCTCATACAGAAGTTGTTGCATATTTTTGTCCTTTTCTGAACATTTTCTAATTCCAATATATCTTCTTTGAGATGGGGAGACCACAGCTGCATGCAGTATTCAAGATGTGGGCGTACCATGGGTTCATAGAGAAGTGATATGATATTTTCTGTCTTCTTATCTATCCCTGTCTTAATGATTCCCAACTTTTTGTTTGCTTTTTGACAGCCACTGCACGTTGAGTGGATGTGTTCAGAGAACTATCCACAGTGACTCCGAAATCTCTCTTGAGTGGAAACAGATAATTTAGACCACATCATTTGATATGTCTAGTTGGGATTATGTTTTCCAATGGGCTGCACTATGTGCTATCCTGACATCCAGTAGTGCTGAGATCCTGCATTCAGTACTATCCCTGCCCTTCCTGTTCCCTTTCTCCACTGAACCCCACCAGCCCATGGTTACTGTCCCCAGCTTCCCCAGGACTCTCTCATTGTCTCTGGACCTCTCTGTCAGCAAGAAGCAGAGCCAGGGAGACTTGCCCTCTCTCTGGAGTCTTGGATTTCTGGGACATGGATTTACTTTCTCTGTGTTTTGGGAGCCTCTTTGAAATTGAGTGTCTGTGACATTAACCACAGTGCAATCTGGAGTGTTGAACAGCTGTTTCCTCAGTTCCCCAGGCTGGGGTGACTTTACACTGTTTTACTGTGAGAGCAGCCGCTCCTGGGCAGGTAACACACAGTCTCCAGCATGTAACTCGCTCCCAGCTTCACAGTATTGAGTGCTGCTAGTCAGTGACTCACGAATTACAGTACCCACAGGGGAACCCCAGAAAATTCTCCGGTCCCAGACATCCCCCAGAAATGTGCATCTTTCCCTGTCCAGCACACTGCTGAACAATGCAAGCTCATCTGAAATCTGTCATTTCATCAGTGGAAAATGACATGCACCAGCCTTGTTATCCCAAATGGAGTTTCCAACACACTTGAATCCAACCACACTAGTTAGGTAAAACAATAAAACAAAATTGTTAACTGCCGGAAAAAAATCTTTTCAGTGACTATGGGTAATGAGGCATAAAAGTCAGAATTTTTTACAAAAGAAATGCAAGATAAAACACAAACTAATGTCTAAGTTAACCAGCTATAATGGATTCAAAGCAAATGTTTCTCTCACCACGTGCTGAGACAGGCTGGTTTTCCTTTCAGCCAGGACTCCCCCTAACCTGCCCCTGCTGCCCAAGTTCAGTTCTTCAGGAGTTGTCATGGGCAGAGGGAAAGGGAGAGAGAGACTTTCCTCACTTCTTTTATAATTCAGTCCTTTCTATTAGAAACAACTTCAGTTCTCAGCTGAGTGATGGTGCCAGGCTGTCTGTTGTAGAGATGAGTTTCATGTGATGGAATGTAACTGTCTTCTTCACACCTTCCCCTGCCGCAGAATGGCTGTTTGACCAGCTGTTTGCCTTGCTGTCTCTGAGGAACTGGTCTGTGGGTGTTCCCCAGAATTGTAACTTTTGTAATATCATACAGTAAAATCTCACAACTTTACATACAGTGTTGTTACACATTTTAACAGGAGGATACTATTCAGTAGATTATGCAATTTCCAGTGATACATCACAAACCATTCTGTGTACAGAATTGATCATAATTTTCCAGAAGAGTGAACATAGGATTACAGACTGACACAGGGCCTGTCTGTGTGTGTTCCCAGCAGATATGTGGGTATTTCAGTCCCTCCTAAGCAGAGTGTTCTGCATCTTCAAGGACCTGGGCAGCTGGTTCTGGGAATTCACTGCTTTACCAAGTGTGACACTGTCTGGAATTGTGAGACACTTTATATAGTTATTACTTTATTATTAATACCAATATGATAAAATTGCAATGAATTGTGCTAGATATGCCGTGTTAGGGGTCAGGGGAAATGTTATAATTTTCCAAGTATGATCATTTTGTTTGTATCACCTTTGTAGTGTGAGATATAGATACGTAGGGTATATCTGTATTCCAGACTGTGGACTGTGTTTGTGGGTGATACCCTGTTTGATGGCCCATCCAGGGTCATCAGCTGTACAATGAATCCATGGAAAGGATCAAGGGGAGACACCTATTGAGTCAGCAAGACATGCAGGGGTATGCCTGTGTACTGAGACCTCCAAGGCTTTTCCATGCCCTGTGCTGTGAAGCTTGTGTTCGGGACACAGGAAGTAGAAGCCACATGGCAAAAGGAATATAAAGGGCAGCTGCATCATCTGCATTTTGTCTTCAATCCCCCTTCCTACCTCTGGAGCAACTTGTCTACAAACCGCCATAGGCCCCGACTCTGGGGGGGCTCTGCACCCACCGGGGAGCTCAGCTGTTGGCAACTGCCAATCCGCTATTTAGCATGCTCAGCAGCTCTTTGGCTGGCTGTGGCCAATCAGCTGTTTTCCCTGCAGCTGCCGTAGCTCTCAGCTCCACGGCAGGCGTGTGTGAGCCCTTTTAATTTTCAGGGCTTGGCAGCTTCTGGGCTAGGGGTGGGGTGGGCAGCTTCTCGGCAGGGGGCTGGTGGGAGACAGCTGGGCAGCTTCTTGGCTTGCCCCAGGGGGCAGTATGGGCTGGGGGGGAGTTTCTCAAGGACTGAGCCAGCCATTCTCAGCCCACCCTGGTGTCTCCCCCAGGACCTGTACTCCCCCTCCAGCCAGGAGAAACCAGCGGTGGGCCCCCTTAGTGCTGGGCAGGGGGACAAACCGAAAGACATTGCTCCTTTAAGAAAAGTTTGCCCTGGTGTCTGATGAGTGAACTTGGCCTGAGGCCAGCTGCTCGCCCCCTCCCCATGCTCCAGCCAGCTGGGTGCACCCAGCCATGGCCAAAGGGGAGAGGGGCTTCACTGCAGCCCTAGCCCCAGGTGCAGATGAGCAGCCCCCCTTCCCCGCCCGGACCCTGCCTGTGCCCAGACTCCTCCCATGGGGGCTCTGGGAGCTCCCAACCCTACGGCTCTGACCCAGGTCCCGGGGCTCTGCATCCATTCCCCCATGTGTGGGGGGACAAGAGGGGCCAACACACCACCAGTGCCTCTAGCCACATCCTCCCCGTGGGCTCTTCTCCATGGCCGGCTCTCATGCCTGGGAAAGTAACGCTTGCCCCCCTCAAAGCTGTCTCCCCCTCCCCTGCCCAGAGCAAGCTTGACTGAGGGGCTTTTCCTCCCCGCGAGGAAGTTTATCCCTTCCCGCGCCAACCAGCATCTGCGTCAGGAAAGATTGATTTCCTCCCCCTGGATCCATCCACCCCCCATCTCCTCTTCCCTGGGAGCTGCATTCCTTTTGCTGCGTTCACCCCCGTGTATGAGCTTCAAGTCAGGAGACACGGCCCTGCTTCACCTTGGGATGCCTGAGCTCGTCTTCCTTCAGGGTGCTGGGCTGCTGCAGCCCGGGGGAGGAAGCAACCCCTCCCCCTGCCTTTGGCCATGATCCCACCAGGGCTCCCCGCCCACAACGTTGAAGAGTGGGTGAGGGAGTCAGCGAGTGAGCTTCAAAGTGGGGGTGGGCTGCAGCCTGGGGGACTGGGAGGAGCTGGAGTAACACAGGAGCCATACAGCAGGATGAATAAATGGGCCATTTCTGTGCTGGGCTGTTGAATTAAATTTCTCTCTCTGGCTCAGGGTGGGCAGTTTCTGGGCTGGCCACAGTGGGTGGGGTTCAGGGGAGACAGAGCTGCTTTGAGTACATGGGTGGGAGCAGGCACTAAACAGAGGCACCAGGAGATGGGGAGCAGAAAGAGAGAGATGGGAAAAGGGACCCGGGTAGAGAGCAAGAACTGAGAAACATCAGGAAGGGGAGATATCAGTTATAGACACACTTTCAATGAGGACACTGGAAGTGTATAAATATGCTGAAAATAGCCTCCCCTCAAAACTGGCAGAGCCCCCCTCCAGCACAAGAACCCTCGCCCCTACGGCAGGAAGGGGTGCAAAGGAGTGAGCGGTAGGTAGGAGGCATTTAGGGCAAGGGGTCAGTAAGGAGGCGGCATTCAGGAGAGTCTAGGGAGATGGGGCAAGAAGAAGTACAGTGGGGGCGGGGCTTTGGAGAAGGGGGCGGAGCCAGGATGGGGCACCCACCAGCAAAACCAAAAGTCAGCACCTATGCAAACTGAAGCCTTGAACAAAGGACTGGATGACCCATCCAAGCTGTGGCTGTGTTCCAGACAGACTTTCAAGCCGGCAACTTACCAATACTGCTAAGAAGCTGATATATAGATTTCTGAATGTATCTGACTCCTTTCCCATTTAACAACTTTCTTTCTGTTTCTGGTTCCTTTCTCTTTCTTATCTAAACTTTTAGTTTAGATGCTAAAGTATTGCCTGGCATCATGGTATTTTCAGTAAGATCCAAACCCATACTGACTTGGTAATGTGGCTGACCCTTTGGGGTCAAAAGAACATTTTGTTTATGTGCACAGAGTTTTTAAATAACCTCTCACTGTACTGGACCTAGGTGCTGACTAGGAGTCAGAGAAGTGCAATGCAATAAAGGGGGCTGTGTGATTTCTGTTTTCAGCTTCTCAATAACCCGTGTGGGTGATCAGAAGCACAGTTTGTGACTGGTCAGTGAGTTTAACTTCAGTGTTAACCACCAGTTTGGGGAGCATCTGCTCCCCTTTTTCAACCTGCCCTGACCCAGGCACACCAGGTCACACTAAGCACTGAAGATAAATTAATAGAATGTTTTTTATGACCAAGTCTTCAGAAATCCACTGAACTCCTTTTGTTTTCTTTTATCTGAGCAGGGTTTCCAGTTTCCCAACCTGATGTGATCTCCCAGCTGGAACAAGGGGAAGAGCCATGGGTCCCAGACCTCCAGGGTTCAGAGGAAATAGAGATCCTGAGAGCTCCCTGCACAGGTGAGGAAACATTAAAGCAACTCAGAATCTGTAAGTGCCTGAAGGAAACATCTGGGATGCCCTACAATGCCCTTGGAAGGTCTCTCAGTTCATTATTGTCCCTAGCAGGGGTTGTATCCTTAGGGTAAATATAGCTCATGGCTTCCTGTAGATCCTAGCAGACACCAGACAGTAGCTTCCTCCCTTCCCCCTGTGAATTTGGATGGGATGTGGAGGCTGAATTGATCCCCTCCTCTCTCCTATTTGGGGAAAGAGTTTGGGGGAGTTCAGTTCTTGATTTTTATTTGACTTCCCTTCCGCACTTGTTTTGGTTTGGCCTTCCCCTTTCCATCCCTGTTTGAGGTTTCTATCTCTATCGCAGCAGGTGACGCAATGGTATGTGAGAAAGAGGAGCAGAATTCTCAGCAGGAAACTGTTGAGCAAGTGGATAAACACAGAGAATTATCGCAAAGATCAAAAAGAAATGTGTCGAAGAGTCATGAGCAGGGAAAATCATGCGAGACTCAGCACACACCAGAAGGAGAGCAGGGAAACCAGCCAGGAGAGAAAATGGGTAAATTTATTTCCTGTCGGGGAACTCAGAAGAGCATCAAGGAAACCACAACACAGCAGGAAATCCTCATGGGAAAGAGGGAAAATACATGCACTGAGTGTGGGAAAAACTTCACTCGAAGATCAACCCTTTCTGATCATCAGAGAATCCACACAGGGGAACGGCCCTATAAATGCCATGAGTGTGGAAAATGCTTCACTGTAAGATCAGCACTTTCTGATCATCAGAGAATTCACACAGGAGAGAGGCCCTATGAATGCAGTGAGTGTGGGAAGAACTTCACTCGCAGCTCAAACCTTATTGCCCATCAAAGAATCCACACTGGGGAGCGGCCCTATAAATGCTGTGAGTGTGGGAAAACCTTCTATTGCCACTCAAAGCTTATTGCCCATCAAAGAATCCACACGGAGGAGTGGCCCTATAAATGCAGTGAGTGTGGGAAATACTTCACTGAGAGCTCAGCCCTTTCTGCACATCAGAGAATCCACATGGGGAAGACGCCCTTTGAATGCCATGAGTGTGGGAAAATCTTCAGTCGCAGCTCGCACCTTATTAGACATCAGACAGTCCACACAGGGGAGAGGCCCTATGAATGCAGTGAGTGTGGGAAAACCTTCAGTCGCAGTTCACACCTTATTAGACATCAGACAGTCCACACAGGGGAGAGGCCCTATGAATGCAGTGAGTGTGGGAAAACTTTCAGTTTCAGCTCACATCTTATTAGGCATCAGATAGTCCACACAGCGGAGAGCCCCTATGAATGCAGTGAGTGTGGGAAAACCTTCAGTCGCAGCTTGCACCTTATTAGGCATCAGAGATTCCACACAGGGGAGAGCCCCTTTGAATGCAGTGAGTGTGGGAAAACCTTCAGTTGCAGCTGGAACCTTATTAGGCATCAGAAAATCCACACAAGTGAGAGAACCTATGAAAGCAGTGAGTGTGGGAAAACCTTAGGGCCCAAAGAAATTTTGTCCAACTCCACTTCCTAGTTCAGTGTGTCTCATTACCGTTCCAGAGGATACCAGGGTTAGATTGAGAACAATCATCCTTCACCGTTTGGATGCAAAGAGAGAGTGCTTCATAGGACAGTCCTTCCCTGTAGATCCCAAACTGGCTGCCTGAGTGGGTAACAAGGACTTTCAGGCTGTAGAAATGATGGTAATCAATGAGGCAACAAATGTGTCAAGCTCCAATTTCAGACTTCTGGATACTCACATGCTGAGTCCTGATTCTAAGGTTTTGTGTCTGATGCTCTGGCTACACAATAAAGCTGATGTTGGTGCAGCTGTAGCACTGCTATTACAGAGGCTCTCCACCGATGGGAGAAATCTCTTCCCTAGGACTTTATTAGTCCAGCCCCCACAAGTGGCGGTGGCTATGTTGGCAGGCAAAGCTCTCCTGCTGATGTAGTGTTATTTCACAGGGGAGGAGGGTTTTGTAACTACATTTCTCACCAGTGTGTATTTTTCATACCTCTGAGAAATATAGTTACACCAATAAATGTCTTTAGTGTAGACTAGACCTTAGTTTTCTCTTGTTTTATGTATTTACATCACTTCTCTTTGAAAGATTAAAAAGTGTGACAAGAGAGTTATTTTTCCCCATGATGCAAACATTCCTATATAAGAAACCCCTTCCCCCAACACACATGGCAAAAGAGCCAGGGATATATGAACTCACATGTAGTGTAAGGAGTTCTGGTAGAAAACCTCCCTCCAAAGGCTGAGATGGGAGAATGTGTGTGAGAAAGAGTGTATGAGAATATTGGCCCAGTATAGATTTAAATTTTTTGTATTTCAGATAAACTTTGAAGCTAAGCAAAATACGTTCTATTTCTATTAAAAGGAAAACTACTCGAGGAGACAAGTTGTATAACTTTTTACCCACTTAGCCTGTAAGGGTCACTGAGTTCCCCACGTCTCTAATTTGCAAAGGAAAGGCCTGACATCTGTCATAGGATGTGTCTAACAGGTAGAAAAGCTGCAATCGTCAACCATCAATATCAAGGAAAAGGCTGGACTCCACTGCCTTTCATGTCTAAAAGCTGGCTAGAGGCTGATCTACAATGAAAAGCTATGTTGACATAGCC
Source organism: Mauremys reevesii (assembly GCF_016161935.1). Taxonomy (NCBI): domain Eukaryota; kingdom Metazoa; phylum Chordata; order Testudines; family Geoemydidae; genus Mauremys; species Mauremys reevesii. Next base: position 40,484,079 of record NC_052634.1, read on the forward strand.
ACATCTCTCAGGGGTGTGAAAAATCTACTCCACAGAGAAGTAGTTAATGTGAGCCCCAGTGTAGACAGGCTTGGGTTGGGTTGTCAGAAGAATACTTCCAGTGTTTGAAGTGTAGACATAGCCTTAGGGCTGGTCTACAGTATGTGGTTATTTTGGAATGAGCCGAGTTAATTCAAAATAAAACTGATTCCGTCTATATGCCCAAATCTTTTTTTTTTTTTTTTTTTATTTAAAGGGCTCTTTAATCTGGTTTCTGTACTCCACCTCAGCAAGTGGAGTAGTGCTAAAATCGAGATTGCAGTTCCGAATTAGAGGTACTGTGGACACAATTTGACATTATTGGCATCCGGGAGCTATCCCAGAATGCTTCCTTGTGACCACTCTGGACAACACTCTCAACTCTGATGTACTTGCCAGGTAGGCAGTAAAAGCCCCGGGAACTTTTGAATTTCATTTCTTGTTTGGCCACTGTGGTGAGCTCATCAGCACAGGTGACCATCAGGACAATCCACCATCACAGGCGACCATGCAGAGTCCATCATCATGAGAGCCCACGCAGTCCTGGATTCACAGATGAGCTCCAGCATGGTCTGAACGGGAGGTACTGGATCTCATCGCATGTTGGGGAGACTAATCTCTTATGGGAGAACTACGTTCCAAAAAAAGAAACACAAATACACCTCTACCCTGATATAACGCTGACCTCGGAGCCAAAAATCTTACTGTGTTATTGGTGAAACGCGTTATATTGAACTTGCTTTGATCCACGGTGCGCAGCCCCCCCACCCCACCCACCCCCATTATATCCGAATTCATGTTATATTGGGTTGCATTATATTGGGTAGAGGTATATGTACGCTAAATTCTCCAGGGTCATGAGGGAAAGAGGCTACTCCAGGGACACAGAGCAGTGTCATGTAAAAATCAAGGAGCTCAAGCAAGCGTATCAAAAAGCCAGGGAGGCGAATGGGCTCTCTGGGTCACAGCCCCATACATGCTGCTTCTACCGTGAACTGCATGCAATTATGGGGGGTGATGCCACCACTACCCCACCACTGTCCATGGACGCGTGCAAGTTGGGAGTGTTGTACTCAAAGTACTATACAGGATCTTTTCAGGGGGATTAAGGCAAAACGCCACATTTATTAGTAATACAGGTATCAATTAATACTCTGATATGCATATGAGATATCTCACAGTCATGCATTCACACACACACACACAGACACAAACACACTCCGTCTTGCTGTTGTTACCAACTAGTCGCTCCCCTTAACTGCACTGGCCAGGTGAGTTAGATGGGGGAGGGATGGAGCCGGGCTTCTGCCGATCCGGATCGATGCTCCGATGGTGACAAGATGAGACCCGGGGTCCTTCTGCAAGACACCTCACATTTATAGCAGCTTCCCTCTTATGCAAATCTAGACCAGATTCAAAATCTGGGTCTGTGTCCGTTGGTCTTTGTGCTGCTTTTCTCTGGGTGTTGTCCCAGTGCTGCTCAAAAGAGGGTGTTTTCTAAAGAAGGTGCTGGCTTCTAATCCCTGAGGCCGTCAATATGTCTGTGCTTCTTTGTTGGGCCCACTTGACAAGCTGTATTGTCCTTTGCTCCTGCTCCCATTCCCTCTGCAACTGTTGTAGCTGTCTGGAGGTGGGTGTCTTCCAAGCCTCACTCATTCACACCTCATTCAGTCAATAGGGCAATTGATTACAGAGTGGGGGGAAGATCTTATTCTACTTCTAGCAAAAAGGCACATGTTTCTTTTACTTTAACTATACTATGCTTAGGGGTTATAACATTTGATACAAAGTTTTCTACCAATTTTCTATATAGGGATCTAATACAAAGTTGTATGAGAACAGAGAGGCACAATGCCAAGTCATATGAAATACAAAATAACATCATGCAAGATGCAATGTCATAAAGATACTTAATACAAAATAACACAATGCAACGTCATAAAGATTTATAGAGATCGTTAATACAGAGATTTCTCTACAGGAGTTGCAGGGAGAATGACTTTTTGGAGGATGAAGAGGAGAAGGAGGAGGACAGTGCACAAGCGACAAGTGGGGAATCCATTTTCCCCCATCAAGGTTCCCTCCCCACTCTGAACTTTAGGGTACAGATGTGGGGACCTGAATGAAAGACCCCCTAAGTTTATTTACCAGCTTAGGTTAACAGTAAGGTGCCACCACCAAGTATATTCCAAATCTTAGGGGAGAGCCACTTGGAACTCTGCCTTTCCCCAAATATCTCCCAAGTCCCTAACCTGTCCTTTCCTGGACAGCCTTGAGACTAATCCCCCCCCCCCAAGTCCCTACACCCCTTTTCCTGGGTAGACTTGAGAGTATACCCTCACCAATTAGTCCTGGCAAACCTGGTGGCTGAACTTGGTGACTTTGTCCTCACCCATAACTATTTCACAGTTGGGGACAATGTATACCTTCATGTCAGCGGCACTGCTATGGGTACCCGCATGGCCCCACAGTATGCCAACATTTTTATGGGTGACTTAGAACAACGCTTCCTCAGCTCTTGTCCCGTAATGCCCCATCTCTACTTGCTCTGCACTGATGACATCTTCATCATCTGGACCCATGGAAGAGAAGCCCTTGAGGAATTCCACCAGGATTTCAACAATTTCCATCCCACCATCAACCTCAGCCTGGACCAATCCACACAAGAGCAGTATCAACAGGAAAGGGAAGCTGAGAGACTCTATGCGCTGCAGCTTGCTGTGAATGGGGAGCTGGCTGCTAGAAGGGGGTGGCAGTGTGAATGGGGAACAAGTGTGCCCAAGGAGTAGAAAGCTTCGGCCCAGATAGCACTCTCAGAAGACTTCCCCAGACTGGCTTAGGGATGCCGGTGTGACCTCTCTTGGCAGCCCCCAAAGAAGGAACTGGGTGGACTAAATGGACAGTGCCCCTCTCTATCTGAAGCCTAGCAAGAGAGGTACATGAATCCCACCAGAAGTTAAAATGGTAAGTAAGGGAGGGGAGGCTCTACTAGAGGGCCTGAGCAGCTTCAGATACAGTACAGGAGGATTTCCACTTCTGAGCCATGAAAATAGAAATTGACTTTTCCTTTCCAGATTTATCTAATATTCAAAAAGAGAATCTAGCACCTGCCTTCCAGATTTGAACACCCTCACAATTCAGGAGTGCTCAAACTCAATTTGGGCAACTGTTATTTCATTTCTCCCAAATCAAATATGCTGATCCACTGTCATTTGCTGTAGAAAAAGTAGGATACAATTGAGCAACAAATGCTGGGGTCTTCCCAGTGCTAACTAGGGCTGGAATTGCTATTTTCAACAGCCATTACCATTTTTTTTGTTTTGTTTGTTTAAAAGGAAGACAGTAATATTGCACTGGCAAATTCCCCATAGAAACAAAGAATGGAACAAAAGAATAATAAAGGCACCTCAACTTTTCCTCATTTAGGTAGAACAGTCTTATAAGATGGATCCAAACATCTTCCAAACACACAAGCTGAAAATTGTTCCACTTTACTGCAGTTCTGTAACTGCGGGAACCAGTCCTGTCTGTGTCTGTGCACATCCAAAATCCCTGCTGAATACAGAAGTGCCCTGCTTTTGTGACCATCCCACCTGATATGTTCAGCCCTTGTGAGCGAAGCAGGTTCACATTTAGTAATTGGATGGGAAGTCTCTCAGAAAGCATTAGGTGCTGTAGGAGGTGTTGCTTATTCACTAGGTAATGTGAGACCTTCCTGTTACACTAGTAAACCAGTGCTGCATAGAATGCATTTTGCTCCTGGAGTCTAGAATGGGGTCTTTGCTTCTATACACAGCCCATTAAAGACAATGAAAAGACTCCCACTCACTTCAACAGGCTTTGGCCAGACCTGGTTATACACAGGGTAACTCCACTGTCTGCACAGGGTCCTGGTCCCACGGCGGAGGGGGGCTTGTGAGCTTGTTGCAGAGCTGCTGCTCAGGGATGGGAACCTCCTAGCATCCCAGCCTCCAAAATCATTCAGGCTGCACTTTCTGCACGACTAGGTGCTGGCTGAGGGGGGCGTGGGAATTGGTGACCTCTGCTGCAGTGATGGGCATCTCAGGTACTTAAAGCCATGGCCTAGAGGAGGGAAGTGCCTAACTCCAGAGTCTGCAGCTGCCTAGGGCCAGGGCTGAGGATTTAGAGTCCCTAGTGCTGCCGTTGCAAGGTTCAAGCATGCTCAGCCCTGGCATTGCCACCCCTCCTGCGACTGGTAGCTGCAGCTGGCTAAGGCTGGCCTCTGGTAATTGGCCCCATGGCTGTAGCCAGAGAAGCTACAAGTGGCTCTGTGACTACTGGGGCCATTAAGCTAGAGCAGCTAAAGACACTGGAGTTAACCTCAAGGAACAGAGGTCACCAGTAGGACAGGAATGTCAAGGGGAGCAGGGAAAGAGGGAGCAGGTCAGGCTTGCAGAGGGAGCTTCCAGCTGGGTGGGAGCATGTCCAAAGTAGAAAGGAAACATCCATGGGGAGAGGTGGTGGTGACCAGGTAGCAGACTAGTATGTAGACGGGAGCAGAGGGAGAGAGGCTGGTGACTTCAGATTCCCAAGGGCTGTCCTCACTTTGGGGAAATGGTGTTTGCAGGTGGCTGGCTCACATGGGAAGATGGGGGCTGAGGGAGGGATCTGTCAGAACTGATCAGGTATCTGCTGGCTGTGGAACTCTGAGCTGAGACTAGGACCACATGCAGTGACTGGTGACATAGGGGGTACTGGAGACATGGCTACAGAAGGTATGAATGAGGAAGGAGATACATCTGGGAAGTTTCCTTGGTCACTGTGAAAGTTCTACTCACTGTGGACACTGGTAAACCCATGTGGGTGTACAGCTCAATGAGAAAACCCGGGGCTGAGGAGCTGTGTATGGCAATGCATATAGTCATGTAGGGTGTGTGATCAAAATGAAAAATGTCTCTGAGGTTCAGTACTGGCTATACTATGGCACCAATGGCACTGCCCCACCAGGTCCACACTCGGAGCCCACAGTGACTACATAGGGGCCCATAAATATGTTTAGCGCCAGGGCTCACAAAAGGTTAATCCAGCCCTGACTGCCCAAGCACTATTTCAGCCCCACATTTTTGGGTGGACCTGCCACAGTGGGAGCTGCAGAGCACTCCCCCCACCACTACACACACACATACACACCACCCCCCTCCTGGTGTTGGGAGGGGAACAGGAGAAAGGACAAAAGAAGCAAGAGAAGAAGAGAAAGGAGGAAGGGAGGGATGGATGGAGGAAAAGGTGAAACGAAAAGGACAAACCCTAATGTCCCCAGTGATTCTAGGGGACAAAATTCCAGGTGCAGAATAAAATTCAGCCTCCTTAAGCTCATGTTTTCCATGCCTAGAATTCAACTGTCACCTGATGGATCAGACTGAACAGGTTTCAAATCTTGAGGAGGCTCTTACCTTCTAAACAGGGACATCTGTTTTCCAGTAAAATCAGGAAAAGGGAAGGAGAAAACTCAAAAGAGACTCCTCCTGGCGCTCACGTACGTGAACCCGAATACTCTCTCAGTCCTCAAAGAGAGACCTGGAGAAGGAGACTTGCTGAAGCAAAGCCACAGGGGTCTCTGAGGTTTCCCTGGCCCCTCGCCCCTGTCCTGCCTGGCTGATGTCAGCATCTCTCTGTGAGGTCACCACCTCCCCACCACCTTTGACCAATAGTCTGAGGTCCTTCAAAAGGCCTTTGTGATGTCACTGCCACACCCCTCCATCGCTGTGCTAATGTCCTGCCCCTGGCCAGGCACTTTGGAGGTTTGAGCTACTCCCTGTGGATCACCCCACTCAAGGAGCGTTCGTTCTAGGCAGCAAGCCGGCTAGACAGTAAAACATCAGATGCTGCTCCCAATGCTACACTCAGTTTTTCAGAAATTAGTTGACTTTATGGCCAGAAGAGACCATTAGAGCATCTAATCTGACCCCCTGCATATCACAGGCCTCCTGTATGACACAATAGCTACTTTGGGGACAAACACATTCCAGAAAGGCATCTAGTCCTCATTAAATGACATCAGGAGATGGAGAATCCACCACTTTCCTTGGTAGTTTGTTCCTGTGGTGAATCATCCTCGCTGTTGAATATTTGTGCCTTAGTTGTAATATGAATTTGTCTCTTTTCACGTTCCAGCCATTGGGTCTTGTTATGCCTTTCTCTGCTCGATTAAAGAGCCCTTTAATACACAACCTTTTCTCTCCATTAAGGCACTTCAGCACTTCAATGAAGTCAGCTTTCAATCTTCTTTTGATAAGCTAAACAGGTTGAGCTCGTTCAATAGCTCACTAGAAGGCATTTTTCTCCAGCCCTCAGAACATTTGGTGGCTCTTTGCTGCCCCAGTTCCAATTTAACAACATCTTTTTCAAATGAGGACACCAAAACTGGAGGCAATATTCCAGTATCAGTCTCACTGACGTCGTGTCACCTCCTGTGATATTATTGACATAATCTGTAACTATAGCTCACTGTTGCAACCACTCATATATTTGCAGCCAATATTGTAGAAAGATTGTCGTGTAAGGGTTCTATGGAGAGGTTCTAATTGGATGATTATAATGATACTATCTCTAGATGTGCATCTTTTTTGTAGTTGATGTTATGAATATTGGCTCTGTGCTCTCCGTATTTCAAACTTGTGCAATGCTTCCGGGGAACACCCCAGCCAGACAAGTTGGTGTCAGTTCTGCCTAGCCTGCTTGATGGCTCATTAAGGACCATGAGTTATACAACTGACCCACTGAGAGAAGGCAGATACTCCTTGTGACTCAGCAAGGTATGCAGGAACCTGCCTATGGACAGAACTTTAAGGTTTTTTTCTATGCCATGTGCTGGATAGAGTGTCCTTAGGACAAAGAAAACAAAGACCACATGGCAAGAGACTATAAAAGGCTTATGCCTCGTCTCCATCTTGTCTTCAATCCTGCTTCATACCTCTGGAGGGACTTTGCTACAAACTGAAGCTCTCTACAAAGGACTGAATGACCCATCCCAGCTGTGGATGTACTCCAGAGACTTAATTTGAACCTGCAGTTTATTCCATCACTGCTTCAAGCCTGAACCAAGAACTTTGCCATTACTGTATGTGAAGGGTTCAAATCCATGTGCATTTTATATAACAACCTGGTCTATGGATTGTGCCAGCTCTTTTCCAGACCCAAAGTCCAGAGTATGGTCAAGGGACTGGAGGCCTAGCAAATCGTGATCAGCTAAGAGAAAGCTGGGATAAACAGACAGCCTTGCCTAGTAAGATATGCCTGGTCAGCAAATTGCCAGGTGTTGGAGCTAAGAACTAAAGAATTGTGTCTTATTCAGAGTTGCAGATTGAACAAAGAATCCCTGTTCCTGTTGTGTTAGTCTCCTCTGTAGGGAGACATTTTTCCCACAGATCCAACCTCGAGTTTATGAGAAGTTGTCACATGTCAGTATAAGATATGGCATCCTTCCACCTCCCTTCCCAGGGACCAATGCCTGCCTTAAGATACACAGAAAACAATCTTTATTGCCATATACTTTCATTGTTTCTTTGCTTTAACCCCTAGGAATGTACCTGTTGGACAATCAAAGGAGTTGCTCCATTCCTATGGACCCCAAATCAGAATTCAACATATATATTTTATACTACTAACATTTTATCAAAGTATTCTTTAAATGTTAACTTGCTAACTTAAGATCATGGGTGGAGACATTATGTAACCTGTTAACCATTGGCTACTGTGCTATCTTGTCTTGCTGCAGAACCTAAGCTGGGGTGAGGAACTGCCTACCCCGTCACTTTCCCCCGCCGATAGAAAACCTATATATTCTATTGTAATCAATTGACTGACAGTGCCTCTGAGCCTAATAAGCCAGGTGACACTCCACCAGTGCTGTGTGCAATAAACTCCTCTGCTTGACCTCTACACGGTGTGTGATTTACGTCCTTCAGAGAACAAAGAACGAGGTGGAAGCCAGGTGACCAGGTTGCCAGGGAAACAGAACAAAGGGACAAACAGAAGAGGGACAAAAGGGCCTGGCTGAGTTGGGCTGTTGGGAGCAAGGAGTCTGCTGGTTTGGGGACTCAAGGGGAGAGCCCAGGCTCTGAGTTCGGGGTCTCCCCAAGATGGACGTTGCTGAATCTTCCTGCTTCCTGTGCTGACACAGAACTTTCCCAGGCTGGATTCCAGACCACTAATAAACCTTCTGTTGTACAGCACTGGCGGAGTCACTGGTGATTGTGGAAGTTGGGGGTGCAGGACTCCTTTGCGGGGTGGGGGGGTGTAAGGCTTTCCCCGGTGTCCTGCTAAGGTGACTCACTACAGGAAGCTCCTGGCATGGAACAGGGGGGCTGAAAGGTCCAAGGTCAGTCCCAGGAGGTGCTGAAGGCCAGGAGGTTTCCCCCAGTGACAGCGTCCCCTGAGCGGTGTCACACTGATGAGGGCTCTGCCTGGGTTTGGTTCAGAGCTGTTCCAGAGCACTGAGTCTGGGTCAGCCCCAGCATGTGACCTGCAGGCTCCACTCTGGCAAAGCTCCCTGTCCCTGGGCTTTGGCACCACTAGCCCCTGCTTAGTGACTAGGGGTCAGTTTAGGGGAGTGATTCCCAAAATGTGGGACATGCCTCCTAGGGGGGCTCAGAGGAATGTTCATGGGGGCACCTCAGGGTTGAGCCAGCCCCCATGGAGGGCAAGGAGGGAGCACCACTCAGCCCCACTCTGTCCCAGCTCTTCACCCACCCTACCCTCAGCCTGAGCCCCCGACCCAGCTGCGACCCCCTTCCCTGTGTCTGCACCCCTCTCCCCAGCAAGCCACAGCCCCACTCCCAGCCCTGGTTCTTGACCGCGGCTTCCGGGGGGCCTTGGCCATGGCTAAGAGGGCACAGTGTGAAAAGTTTGGGGACCACTGGTTTAGGGTGACGTCCTCAATTGCTTCTATGCAGTCCAATAAAAGCTATTCCTCACCCACCTACCCCTCCATCAGGACAGACTAGGTATGTTCTGCTGCCCTTCACTCATGCAGGAAGGATAATAACATTTCATTCCACTCAATCCTAAAGTAATTTGTAACCCACCACCAGCCAAAACTGGTCATTTTGGGAAAGTGGTCCCATCATGCTGCATATCTAGGCAGACTAGATGTGTCTATGCAAACACCGTCTGTTCCTGAAGTCTTTCTCCAGCTCCTCACTAGATGTGAGGGGGGAGCTCATTCAGCCCCTGCCTCCGCTTAGTATGTAAAAACTCCATGTTGTCCCTATCTCTGCTGGCCTTAGATTTCTCCTCCTGTCCCTTTTCTAGCAGCTCACATGAGGTAGCTGAGTGGTTAAGACGATGGGCTGCTAATCCATTGTGCTCTGCACGCATGGGTTCAAATTGCATCCTCATTGGCTACGTTTAGTTTTCACCTCTCCTTTATAGACAACCATCTCCCCCTTTGGTACAATGACAGATCAACCAATGTTGCTTCTTGCAAACAAAAACCTTCTCAGAAACTCAGACCCCCCTTGCTTTAAATTAAATGTCTAAATCTCAGATTTCTAAAAAAAAATTTCTCTAGTGCTGTATTTCTTAGTTTTTATCTCAAAAGGTAACATCCTCATCCTCTCCCCCAAACACCCTGGGACCTGCTGAAATAATTAAAATACCCCCATCCTGAGCAAGGTCAGAACAGTGAACCAGAGCTAGTGTCTAGGCCAAGCTGTTCTGAAGGAGGCAACTCAAACATTTTCTCCCTGCTTCCCTTGGCAAGGTCTGACTGAGAAAACAAAATTCCCCAAACTGAAAATTTTCTGCTCAAACACCAATACTAGTCTGGTTGGGGACTTTGATATGAATGTATTATTATTATTATTATTATTATTCTCTTCTGATTTATCTCAGTTCAGTGTTTGTCCTCCGGATGTGTTTACAGATATTGAGTTGTGGGGGAGAGAGGCCAATTCATAATGTCTCTACCCCCCTTTCATAGTGTCTTCCAACTTGCTAGGAAGCTCCTTTGCTGTGATGTGAGTCAAGCAGTGTCCATTGTCGCTGTGCTATCTCGGAGAAGCCTGCATTGTACATGGTTCCTGGGCTAGTCCTTGGGAGTGTGAATCCCTTCAATGGGCCAGCAGTGAGTCCGGCTCCTCCCTTGTCGCACCTGAAAGTCTGGTGGGGGGCATTTCCCCACCTCATAACATATCTCAGTAACACACACCGAGCAAAACTTCATAACTTCCCAACCAATGCGAGCACACACAATCCAACACGATATTAATGTAAAACAGATCAAGATTTTTGAAATGATACCTCACAAGGCAGACTTTGTACAAACCGTGTCATCATTATATGAGAGTGGTGAGTATGGGGCTTCCAAGGCGCTGCTTTGAGTAGAGTGTGCCACACCTGGGCTTCCATTGCAATGGAGACGTACCCTTAGAGTCCATCTCTCCTGGGATAAATATGGCAGCAAGGCTGGCCTGGGTCATCTGACTTGGGCTCATGGAGCTAAAGCTGAGGGGCTAAAAACTGTGGTGCAGATATTTGTGTTCACACTGAAGCCTGGGTGATCTCCAGGGCCTGCAGACATCAAACAATGAGGAATTCTGCACACAGAGAGGACCCTGCTAGTGGAAAATGCTTTTGGAAAAGCCCCTTCTGTCACCAGCAGTGGTCGTACAGTGCTCAGTGCTCTGTGTTGTGGCCTCAAGAGCCATGGATGCAAGTTGAGTTATGATGACCTTTTCCTTGTCTCCATGTTTCTTAGGTGCCTCCTTCCGACACTTTCAGAAAAAATGACTGGTTTCTTTTGGAAGCATCTGCACTGCAAGGCAAAGGCATCTTCTCTGCTTCCTCAAAAGATTGACCAAAAGGTGGGAAGAGCAGACACATTTGGCAAGGCACCACTGGGTGCTGCATCCCTAACCTCCACTTTACCTGGCAGGTGCCTGGCCCAGCTTAGCCACAGTGCTGCTCTCTGGGACTTTTCCCCCATTGCTCCATTTCTCATCACTGACAATCAAAAGGAAGGTGACATGACCTCTGTGTGTGGACATCCCCAGCAAATCACAAGGACGTGTGGCACAGGCTCTTGTGTTGCAGCAATTGCAGTCGAAGCAACCGCCATGCCAATGCCAGTCACAGCAGCCTTTTCATCAACTCCAGGCTTGTGATTTGATTCTTTCCAATGCTTCTCTCCAAAGAAGCCTTTTCCTTAGCAAGCAATTACTTGGATACCAAGGGAGGTCTCTTCTGTTTCCTAAGAAGACACAGGAAAATGTGAGCAGAGGAGACAAAAGCCATGCAACAAGGCACCACTGGGAGTTGAACCCAGGATCTCCTGTTTACTAGACAGGTGCTTTAGCCAGCTAAGCCATGGTGCCTGCCTTGCAAAAGGGTTTACAACTGTTCCATTTGATGGTTCAGGATAACACCTGCAAATTCCAAAGTACAGACATTCCCCATTTCCCTCAAGACTTGCAGACCTTGAGGTGCCTGGCTCTCCCTGCACAGAAAGCCACAGCTGAGTTGACAGAGGGCTTCTAACATGTGCTTCTCCCACCAGCCACTCTGATCATATAGTGGTTAGTGATCTGTGTTTCAGTCGCAGCAACCTCGGCTCAGTTCTGAGTCATGGTAACCTTTCCTTCAGCTCTAGATTTCTCATTTGCTGCTTTCCAAGTGTGGTGGGGTGGCTGCCCCAAACAAGCAGAAGAAAGATTAAGGCAGCCTTGCAGAGGCTGTGCAGAACCCAGCCTATCAGGAAAGGGCTTATTGGGAGAGCCAATCAGGAGAAGGCTTGCTGGAGCAGCCCATATATAAAGGGCTGCTCAGCACAGCAAGAGTCAGTCACTCCTTGGAAATTGAGGAAGGAGGATTGGCTGCCCTGAAGGAAGGGCACCATGATCAGAGTAGTGCTGGGTGGGTAAGGGGAGCATGAGTGACCTCCTGGCCGACTACTGCTAGACTGAGGCCCTGATACAAAGGCGGAGGAAGGTGCTAGGTCTGTGGGGAAGTGGTCCAGAGAAACAGATGGCGGGGGTTGGAGGTGCACCCCTTTTGCCTCAGTCGCTGCTGACACAGGTGGCTACACCCTGGACTGCAGCTGGCCACTGAGGCAAGTGTCTGGGTAGAGGACAGCTGCCCCCTGGAAGGAGGGAGACAACTGAGTGGGGCACAGCCAGAGGGCTGTGTCCATAAGAGGACTTTGAAGTCCTGAGAGCGACATGGGTCCTAATGATAGAACAGATGGCAGCCAGACGCCACTAGATGAAGGCACACCAGGGGACCAGAGCTAATTGCCAGGACGGCCAACAGAAGGCACTGCAGTGAGGCATGCCCCATGGCACCAAGACTTAGCCGCAAGGAAGGCTCTCTCTGTCTTGAACTACTACTTAGAAGGATTCTGCTGACAGGTCTTTTCTTTTTATGAAAAGAGATACAAAAAAGGAGCCAACAGAGACATTAGGTTCAGCAAGGAAGAACTGGCAGGCCAAGCCAGGATTTCCTGGTTACTAGGAAGGCTCTTCAGCCAGCTCTTCCCAAAGACCACTATCCAGAGGCCTTTTAACAGCCACTGCAGATGTTCATCGACAAAGAGATGCCAAAATAGAGTTCTCCACTGCCTGCAGCCATCACACTACCAGGAGTTATGTGCACAGAGAGGCCCCTGCTGGTGGAAAAAGGCTTTGGTAGAGACTCTTCTGACACCAGCCATGGTCATATAGCATTTAGCACTCTGTGTTGTGGCTTCAGCATCCACAGATGCAAGTTCAGTTAGGGATGTTTTCTTGTCTCCACATTTGTCTAATGGCTCCTTTCAACACTTGTCACCAAAAGACCTGTTTCTTTTGCAAGCAATGTACAGCTAGGCAGAGGCAGTCTTCTTCATTTCCTCAAAAGATCACCAAGCTGCGGGGAGAGACGCATTCAGCCAGGCACCACTGGGTGCTGCATGCTGAATCTCCTCTTTATTCAGCAGATGTCTGTGAAGGACATAATCTACACAGTGTAGAGGTCAAGAATAGGAGTTTATTACACACAGCGCTGGCGGAGTGTCACCTTGCGTATTAGGCTCAGAGACACTGTCAGTCAATTGATTACAATAGAATATATAGATTTTCCATGGGCAGGGGAAAGTGACGGGGTAGGCAGTTCAACACCCCAGGATAGGTTCTGCACCAAGACAAGATAGCACAGTAGCCAATGGCTAACAGGTTACATAATGTCTCCACCCATGGTCTCAAGTTAGCAAGTTAACATTTAATGAATAATTTGATAAAATGTGAGTAGTATAAAATATCTATGTTGAATTCTGATTTGAGGTCCATAGGAAAGGAGCAACTCTTTTGATTGTTCAACAGGTACATTCCTAGGGGTTAAAGCAAAGAACCAGTGAAAGCATATGGCAATAAAGATTGTTTTCTGTGTGTCTAAAGGCAAGGCATTGGTCTCTTGGGAGGGAAGTGGAAAGATGCCATATCTTATACTGACGTGCCTACTTCTCAAACTCAAGATTGGATCTGTGGGAAGAACGTCTCTCTACAGAAGAGATTAACAGAAAAGGAAAAGGGATTCTTTGCTCAATTTGCAACTCTGAATAAGACACAATTATTTACTTAGCTCCAACACCTGGCAATTTGCTGACCAGGCCTATCTTAGCAAGCAAGGCTTTCTGTTTACCCTAGCTTTCTCTTAGCTGATCACTATTTGCTAGGCCTCTGGTCCCTTGACCATACTCTGGACTTTGGCTCTGGAAAAGAGCTGGCACAATCCATAGACCAGGTTGTTATATAAAATGCACATGGATTTGAACCCTTCACATACAGTAATGGCAAAGTCTTTGGTTCCGGCTTGTAGCAGTGATGGAATAAACTGCAGGTTGAAATCAAGTCTCTGGAGTCCATCCACACCTGGGATGGGTCATTCAGTCCTTTGTACAGAGCTTCAGTTTGTAGCAAAGTCCCTTCAGAGGTATGAAGCAGGATTGAAGACAAGATGGAGATGAGGCATCAGCCTTTTATAGTCTTTTGCCATGTGGTTTTTGCTTTCTTTGTCCCAAGGACACTCTATCCAGCACGTGGCATAGAAAAACTTTAAAGTTCTGTCCATAGGGCAGATCCCTGCATACCTTGCTGAGTCACAAGGCATATCTGACTTCTCTCAGTGGGCCAGTTGTATAGCTGATGGTCCTTAATGAGCCATCAAGCAGGCTAGGCAGAATTGACACCAATTTGTCTGGCTGGAGTATTCCCCGGAAGCAGAGCACAAGTTTGAAATACGGGCAGCATAGAGCCAATATTCATAACGTCAACTACAAAAATGATACACATCCAGAGATAGCATAATTCTAATCAGCCAATCATAACCTCTCCATAGACCCATTACACGACAACCTTTCTATAATATTGGCTGCAAATATAGAACAGTGGTCGCAACGGTGAGCTATACAGTTACAGATTATGTCAATAACGTCACAGGAGATGACACGGCATCAGTGAGACTGATACTGGAATACTGCCTCCAGTTTTGGTGTCCTCATTTGAAAAAGATGTTGTGAAATTGGAGCTGGGTCAGCAAAGAGCCACCAAATGTTGTGAGGGCTGGAGAAAAATGCCTTCTAGGGAGCTATTGAACAAGCTCAACCTGTTTAGCTTATCAAAAGAAGATTGAAAGGTGACTTCATTGAAGTGTTGAAGGGCCTTACTGGAGAGAAAAGATTGGCTATTAAAGGGCTCTTTAATGTAGCAGAGAAAAGCATAACAAGCCCCAATGGCTGGACGGTGAAAAGAGACAAATTCATATTACAACTAAGGCACAAATATTCAACAGCAAAGGTGATTCACCACAGGAACAAGCTACCAAGGAAAGTGGTGGATTCACAATCTTCTGATGTCATTTAATGAAGACTAGATGCCTTTCTGGAATGTGTTTACCCAAAAAGTAGCTATTGTGTCATACAGGAGGCCTGTGATATGCAGGGGGTCAGATTAGATGCTCTAATGGTCTCTTCTGGCCATAAAGTCGACAAATTTCTGAAAAACTGAGTGTAGTATTGGGAGCAGCGGCTGATGTTTTACTGTCTAGCCGGCTTGCTTCCTAGAACGAATGCTCCTTGAGTGGGGTGATCCACAGGGAGTAGCTCAACCTCCAAAGTGCCTGGGCAGGGGCAGGACATTAGCACAGCAAGGGAGGGGTGTGGCAGTAACATCACAAAGGCCTTTTGCAGGACCTCAGACTATTGGTCAAAGGTGGTGGGGAGGTGGTGACCTCACAGAGAGATGCTGACATCAGCATGGCAGGACAGGGGCGAGGGGCCAGGGAAACCTCACAGACCCCTGTGGCTTTGCTTCAGCAAGTCTCCTTCTCCAGGTCTCTCTTTGAAGACTGAGAGAGTATTGGGGTTCACGTAAGTGAGCGCCAGGAGGAACCTTTTTCGAGTTTTCTCCTTCCCTTTTAGTGATTTTACTAGAGACGAGCCGTCCCTGTTTAGAAGGTAAGAGCCTCCTTGAGGTTTGAAACCTGTTCAGTCTGATCCATCTGGTGACAGTTGAATTCTAGGCATGGAAAACACGAGCTTAAGGAGGCAGAATTTTATTCTGCACCTGGGATTTTGTCCCTTAGAATCACTGGGGACATTTGAGTTTGTCCTTTTTGTTTCACTTTTTCCTCCATCCCTCCCTCCTTTCTCTTCCTCTCTTGCCTCTTTTGTCCATCCTCCTGTTCCCCTCCCAACACCAGGAGAGAGGTGTGTGTGTGTGTGTGTTGCGGGGGAGTGCTCGGCAGCTCCCACTCTGGGAGGTCCACCCAAAAATGTGGGGCTGAAATAGTGCTCGGGCAGTGATTCTCACCGGTGACCTGGGCCATCCTTTGGGCTCTCTGGTGAGAACCCTCAGCTTCTCGTCCTCAGTCTCTACCCTGATTGGCTGAGCAGGGGGTTATTGACAGGGAGGAGACTCAGGTCCTTGTTGTTCTCTTTGAAGACCAAGGAAATAAGTCAGAACCAGTTCTATGTTTGATGAATTTTGCTGCTTCTCTGAATTAATGGTCTCTGAGCAGTTCATGATTCTCTCTAACATTGCAGTTCTCAAATACTTGCTGAATAATTACTGTGCACTGTTGTTGGTCTGGAGCTCATCTGAGAGCACTTTACTCAGGTCATTCAATGTAGGAAATTCAAGATCCGATGGTTAGTTTGAAAATCAGGGCTCTTGGGTCCTATTCCCAACTCTGCCACTGCCTGCCTGTGTGACCTAAAACAAGTGAATTCTCCTTTCTCAGCCTTAGCTTCTCCCTCTTTCAAATAGGGATAATAATGATCCGCTCCTACCTACCTCAACACACTCACTCTTCCCCAACATACACGTTATCTCTCCCCCCCACACACAGTCTCCACACTGCAGTTGAAAGGCAACTGGCAATCTAGTAGGATGCCCATTGAGCAATGGGGTAGGGAAACCGGCTGGCGTTAGACTTGTTGGGGCCTGAGGCTGAAGTCAAAAGTCTGAGCCCCACCACCAGGGCTGAATCCCTCAAGCTCTGGTTTTGCCCTTCCCCCACTTGGGCGGAGCTCAGGCTTTGGCTCCCCCCTGCCCTGTGTGGGAGGGGCTTGGTCCCTCTTTCCAGGGCCATGCAGTAAGTTTTTTTGGCAGAAGATGGTTGCAGTGAAAAGAAGTTTGAGAAAACCTGGCATAGAGCATCTCCATTACTGAGCTGCAGCAGCAATGTTGCGGGGGAGTTTGAAATGTTGACGTGTCTTTAGCCTCTGAACACGTCTAGACTTGGCTCCCTGTGGTACCCTGGGTGATCAGACACTGAAAGTACAGCCATGGAGACACCACACAGCCTAGCTGGCAAGAATCAAACTGCCACAGAAAGACACCTCTGGTTTCCTAGCCCAGCTCCCTAAGCCCTCAGCCACAACCACTTAACACAGGGGCTTTTCTACACTCTGGTTCTGTTCTCACTGAAGGGTCATTTCCAATAGTTTGCTCAGACCAGCTTCCCCAGCACACTCACTGCTGTGCAGCTCTGTACGTGTGGCCATGGCTGAGCAGCAAGAATTCCTGCCCATTTCCCCAGTGGCTGGAGCATGGCTAGAGTGTGTCTGTGGTTAATGATGTTGCTGTAGATTGTTCGTTTCCTGCCTTGGCAATTCAGACAGTCCCTTTTCCCAACATATCTCCAGCACATCAGTAATTCCAATAACGGGCAGGTTTTCTCTGGGGCACTGAGATTTTTCAGGGAGTTGGTGGCTCCTTTCTTTCCTCACCCTGGAGTAAACTCAGCTTTTTATTCTGTGGTTCATGTTTTATGGAATAACAGCAGCAGCTTGAAGAAAGAGAAGAGTGAATATCTCACTGTCAGGGCTGAAGGTGGTCACGTCCTCTCTGTCTGACCATCGCCACTGCAGGAGAGAAGGTTTCAATGGATTCGAATGCCCTGGCTCAGACAAGAGATACAGGGAGGTTTTGCTGTTCATGGATCTGTGCAAAGGAAATTGTGTCTCTGTGTGAAACTGAGGTAGGAAATGAAATGCCCACAGGGTGGCGCAATGCCCTAAGCTAAGGCAGGAGGGGGAAGGACTAGAGCTGAGGAATGACTGAAGTGGACTCACGTGGGATTGAAATGACATTTGTTTCTGTCAGGTAGTGAGAAATGTGACATTAATTCAGATGCGGGGTTGAGGCTTCCTTAGCTCCTTGTAAAAACTTGAACTTGATTTCCCAGAAGGGAGAAAGGGAAAGTCTGGGGCTGCCTTTAGTCCCTGGCTGGGGTCTCCTCGCCAGTGGAAAATATCCCTTGTTTGGTGCTGCCAAGGGGATCGTGCAGAGCTGAGACGTCCCTCGGCTTGGATCAAAGTGGGAGTTGGATGGAATTTATCACACAACCCTCCGTGCTCCCCAGAGCCCCATGGGGAGAATCTAGAGAAAGGGGAGTCATTCCTCCCCTGCGCTCCCAGAAGAGCTGCTAGGGCTCCTTCCTGCCAGCGACTCACCCCTGGATTCACCCTCAGCTCCTGGGATCTTTCTGCTCCAAAGGCACCAGAGTCCTGGCATGTGGAGGGCGTCACTGCACAGTCTGAAACACAAGGGAGGTTTCTGGAATTGAAGGAAGGAGCAGAAAATGGAGAGGAAAGAAACAGAGAGAAAACGCCTCTTCTCTCTCCCCTCCCTCTCCCAGCAAGAAATGTGACCAAGGACCAGCGTTAGGGGAACTGGTGCCCTGGGCAAAACTTGTACTTTGGCACTTCCCCATCACCCCTGGGCAATCCCCCTCCCCCTTTAGTGCTAGCTCCTGCACTCCCAACCCTTGTGCCTCCTTCACCCCTAACTCCTGCCCCCTCCTGTGCCCTAACCGCTACGCTGTGTCCCCTTTGCCCTTAACTCCCACACTCCCCTCCTGTGCCACCAGCCACTGCCCTGCTCCTGCACCCCCTTCACCCCTAACCCCTGCACCCCCTCCTGCACCCACGTGGGGACACTGACCTGTGTGCATGGAGCAGCTGGCATTGCTGCCTGCTCCTCCCTGGGATGCTGCTCCTCCGGGCACCCCAAGGGGCTGCAGGGGCAGGGCGAGAAGCGACATCATCCGAGCTCCCTGCATCCAGGTCACTTTCCTCAGCCAGGCTGCATCAGGGGAGGGCCGAGAGCAGCAGCTTCTGATGCTCCCCTCACAGCCCAGCCCAGGTGGGGAAAGTGACCAGGACGCAGGGAGCACATAGTGTTGCTCCTCGCTCCCCACAACCCTCTATGGGGCCACGGAGGAGCATTGGGGCAGGGAAGAGCAGTAAGCACCTTTGCACCGGCACACGGTGCCCTTTGACCCCCTGGAGCCCTGGGCGGCTGCCGGGGGGGCCCACCCCTAAGGCCGGCCAGGCTCCCCAGCACGAACAGCAGAGACACAGGGAGACTGGCCACCCACTGAGCAGTGGTAGCCTGGGCGGCTCGTAATGGAGGCTCGGGGGGGCTCAGCCTCCCCAAACCTTGTGTCGCCAAGGGGGCAGTGGGGCCCATGACTAGCGGCCCTGGCCAAATTAGGCCCCCCCTGGAAAAGTCTCCCCCATGTCGGCTCCAGGGCTGGAGGAGCTCCCACTCCCTGCTACGGCCCGGGGACTGCAGCAGGGCACAGAGCTTCTCTGGTCTCGGGGCTGCAGCGGGGCAGGGGTAAAGGAGTGACAGGGTGGGGCCAGTGGGGGAAGGGGTGGAACAGAGGTGACAGTGGATGGGGCCGTGGGTGGAAGGGGGCGGAGCCACAGACAGAAGTGGCGGGGTCATAGATCCGGTTCTGGGGTCCCTGCACTTGTTCTCCCTTTCCCTGGGCTTTGGCATCACTAGCCCCTGCTTAGCCAGTAGGGTTCAGTGCTCCCCAAAATGTGGGGCATGACTCCTAGGGGGACACAGAGGAACATTCATGGGGGCACCTCAGGGCCTGAGCCAGCCCCCATGGAGGTAGCAGATTTAAAGTTTATTAGAGAATATTTAAAAATAAACGATACAAAGTGTTTGAAGCGTCAGTTATTGTGTCATTGGGGGTAACATACAGGTTGTGGGGGGATGTTAGCATTTTGGTATTGGACGGCATATACATATACACAGTCTGTCATGTCCCCAGTGCGGGGTATACGGTGGGTGAGTTCAAGGTACAGCCAGCAAGCAGTGAGGGCACATCACTCATACAAACAGGTAATGGATAGTCGTGGGCATGAATAAATGAGCAGACTGGGTAATGATGGTAGGATGACCCTCACAGGGCAGAGTTCAGTTTGGTTGGTTCAGGGCTCAGGGGATAAAGTCCAACAGGGGAAGTTTACAGGTCTCTTCCCCCTTGTGGGTGCGTGGAGTCACGCCGGCTCACTCTTGGTATTGACGGTGGCCGGTGACGTACTCTATGTAAATGTCTCTGGACCACTGAATAGCGTCCGAGACCATTAGGCATCTCATGAGCCGCGCGTAGCGACGGCCCACCCCACAGGTCCGCAGCACGCGCTCATTAAGGGGGTCCCAGGCGCCCAAGGCCCCAACGATCAGAGTGTCGGTGTAGACCTCGTAGCCCTTTGCTCGCAGGGTGTCAGCCAGGGGAGCGTACTTTTCGAGTTTGCGGGCTCAGGCTTGGCGGAAGGCCGGGGTCCTATTCTCGAACGGGATCGTCACATCGACGAGGATGATCTTTTTCCGGTCCTCATCCGTGACGACGATGTCCGGGCGCAGCGGGCTGTCGGTGCCGGGAATGGCGCGATTGACGGCGATCTCTCCCAGGTGCGGGGCGATGGCCTTCACCAGACGGTCCTGGACGGCGTTGTGGCGCAGCTGCCAGGCTCTGCCGTGGGGCCTGCAGCTGCACAGGACATGGGGCAAGGTCTCCATGGTGTACCCGCACCTCCGGCAGCGTTTGTCCGGGTTCCCGTGGCGAATGGCTCCGTTGAGGGGGACACAGTTCAGCCGGGCGCGGTGTATGAACCGCCAGTCGGCGAAAAGGATGAAGCTGCCTGAGGGGAGGAAGTGGTTGCTGGAGTCCCACTTGCTGGTGACCTCAAAAGCCTTGCCCTGGTCCGGCTTTTTCTTCAGGGTGTCCACGTAGAGCGCGCGGGTGGCGGCCTTCAGCGACCTCTCCAGCATGCCTCTGGCTCCAGGGCTGACGATGGTGTTGTCCTCCGTCCCGATCTGCGGTATCAGGACTCCTAGCTCCCGCCGATCTTCGCTCCATACCCAGCGGCAGCCCAGTCGCTTTCCCAGTCGGCAGGTGGCGTTGCGGGCGCGGGTCCACAGCGAGGCGACGTCGCCCCTGAACGGGCCGAATTCTCCATCCAGGGAGCCACTCAGGAAGGTGGCCACGTCCTGGTCGGAGGGGGGTCTGCCGATTCGCCTCGCGGTGGCGGCGCGCAGGGCGGTTGTCGCGATGTTCTTGACCGTGGTGTCCGGGCACGTCAGGAGGCAGAAGGCGTGCGTGACGACCGCGATGTCACAGAGGTCTCCCATGCGGGGGACGTTGGCGCCCCCGTGACGGTGAGCGATGTATACGAGCTCGTTGCTGGCGTTCCGGGGTAGGGACTGCCACTTCTTCACCAGCTGCCGGATGTTGTTGTCCGCCTTGTTGAGGGGCACCTTTGCTACGGCGGATCCTCTCAGGACGAGGCGATGCGGGGGATCAGGAACGTGTTGAGGGCATTGATTTTTTGCCACGGCGCCAGCAGGGATGCGTCGATCTTGGCGGCGTCCTGCAGGATCTCCCGGATGGTGTCCTCGGGGGTCTGCCGGACGCGGAAGCCCGTCGGCGTGCCGAGGTGCTGGTACGCCTGCCCCTCCGCCATGGGGACAACGGACTTGCCCTGGACAAGGAACTCCGTCGTCAGCACTGAGTCCCTCTTTTTCCCGTCAACGTGGAGGGACGCGCACTTCTTGGCGTTGAAGCGGAGTCCCGTCCAGTCTGCGGCTCTCCCAGTGGTGTCGAGCATGCCCTGGAGTCTCTCGGGGTCGTCCGCGATCAGGACCAGGTCGTCCGCGTAGGCCAAGACGCTCACTCTCTCGCCATGTAGGTCGAAGCCGTCAGTGCTGTTGGAGATCGCCCGCAGGAGCGGCTCCATGGCGAGGTTGAAGACGATGGGGCTGAGGGGGCAGCCCTGCTTCACGCCGCTGCGGATAGGAATCTCGGCGGTCTCTCCTTCCACCGAGCGGATGGTGGTGCTGCAGCCCTCATAGAGTTCCCGGATCAGGCGAAGGAAGGTCTCCGGCATCCCGAACTCCCGTAGCGTGCTGAAGATGTGGTGGTGGGGGATGGACCCGAAGGCGTTGGCCAGGTCGAGCCACGCTACCGTGCACTGCTCCGCTCCCTCCTGGTCGACTGGAGGACGGTCTGGAGCAGGAAGTTGTGCTCGTAGCACCCCTCCGACGGCATGAAGCCCTTCTGGGCCGGGCTGATGGCTCCCCCGGTCGTCGCCCACTCCGTGATCCTGGCTGCCAAGCAGCTGGCGTACAGTTTGTACATCGTGGAGCAGAGGGAGATGGGTCTCCAGTTGCTGGGGTCGTCTCGCTCGCCCTTTTTGTGGATCAGGACGGTCATGGCCTTCTTCCAGGAGGTGGGCGACCGGCCGAAGCGCCGACACAGGTTGAAGATGCCGGAGAGCACGAGGCAGCTGGGGTCTCGCTTCTTGAGGAGGCCGTAGGGGATGCCATCTTTTCCGGGCGCGGTGTTTTTGGTTCTGGAGAGCCGCGCCGACACCTCTTTGGGCGTGAAGTCGGCCTCTAGACCGTCTGCGTTGGCGACGCGGGGCAGCGGACGGAGGCACTCGGGGCGCTGCGCGTTGTTCCTGGGCGGAAGCAGAGGCTGAATGAGCTCCCCCTTCACATCTAGTGAGGAGCTGTGTGAAAGACTTCAGGAGCAGACCGTGTTTGCACAGACACACCTACTCTGCCTAGCTATGCAGCATGATGGGGCCGCTTTCCCAAAATGACCAGTTTTGGCTGGTGGCAGGTTACAAATCACTTTAGGATTGAGTGGAATGAAATGTTGTTATCCTTCCTGCATGAGTGAAGGGCAGCAGAACATACCTAGTCGGTCCTGATGGAGGGGTGGGTGGGTGAGGAATAGCTTTCATTGGACTTCATAGAAGTGATTGAGAACGTCACCCTAAACCAGTGGTCCCCAAACATTTCACACTGTGCCCTCTTATCCAGTTGGGGGAGGGCAAAACCAGAGCTTGAGGGATTCAGCCCTGGGTGGTGGAGCTCAGACTTTTGGCTTCAGCCCCAGGCACTAATGCCAGCCCTGGCAACCCCATTAAAACAGGGTTATGACCCACTTTGGGGTCCTGACCCGCAGCTTGAGAACCACTGCTCTATGCTGAGGGGAGAGAGTTTTCCTGTGGGTGTAGTTAATCCACTTCCCCAAGAGGTGGCAGCTATGTCAGTGGGAGAAGCTATATCGGTGGGTGTGCAAGCTGTGGTGTTCACCACATTTAAGAAGTTTAATCAAACCCCATTTTTAAAACCACTTCTGGTCTGGGAATGGCAAAGGATCTCGAGGAAGCAGGGTCTGTCCTTCAAAGTCTTGGAGATCATGAGTCCATGGTCATGGGGTATAGCTTAGTGGTACAGTGCTTGATGGTAGATCAAGTGATCCTTGATTCAAGCCCCAGTGTTCTCTTATAACCTTCTTTCTTTTTTTTAAAAAAAGGAAAACATTTTCATTTCCATTCTTCATTATGTTCAGGAGCTCCACTATACAGGAGTGCTTGATATGAATGTAAACACTCAACATTTCACTGTCCAAATGCACAAAAACCTAGCAAAGCTGTCCATCAGCTGAAATCAGTTCCAATCCTCTAACTGTCTAGTTTATGTTTTCATCAATTAAACAAAGGTATCATAGGAATGTACATTTGAAGATCCCTCTTCTCCAGGAGCTGTGTTGTGCAGAAGAACAAGAGCCACATCCAGCTACAGGTCAGGAGTCTGATGACCAAAGAGCCAATAAATGTTCTGAGGGATGGAGAAAAATGCCTTCTAGTGAGCTCAACCTGTTTCACTTATCAAAAGAAGATTGAAAGGTGACTTCATTGAAGTGTTGAAGGGCCTTCATGGAGAGAATAGATTGGGTATTAAAGGGCTCTTGAATCTAGGAGAGAAAGGCATAACAAGACCCAGTGGCTGGAAGGTGAAAAGAGACAAATTCATATTACAACTAAGGCACAAATATTCAACAGCGAGGATGATTCACCACAGGAACAATCTACCAAGGAAAGTGGTGGATTCACCATCTCCTGATGTCATTTCATGAAGACTAGATGCCTTTCTTGAATGTGTTTGCCCCAAAAGTAGCTCTTGTGTCATACAGGAGGCCTGTGATATGCAGGGGGGTCAGATTAGATGCTCCAATGGTCTCTTCTGGTCATAAAGTCAACTAATTTCTGAAAAACTGAGTGTAGCATTGGGAGCAGCGTCTGATGTTTTCCTGTCTAGCCGGCTTGCTGCCTAGAACGAACGCTCCTTGAGTGGGGTGATCCACAGGGAGTAGCTCAAACCTCCAAAGTGCCTGGCCAGGGGCAGGACATTAGCACAGCAAGGGAGGGGTGTGGCAGTGACATCACAAAGGCCTTTTGCAGGAACTCAGCCTATTGGTCAAAGGTGGTGGGGAGGTGGTGACCTCACAGAGAGATGCTGACATCAGCCAGGCAGGACAGGGGCGAGGGGCCAGTGAAACCTCACAGACCCCTGTGGCTTTGCTTCAGCAAGTCTCCTTCTCCAGGTCTCTCTTGGAGGACTGAGAGAGGATTCGGGTTCACGGACGTGAGCGCCAGGAGGAACCTCTTTCGAGTTTTCTCCTTCCCTTTTAGTGATTTTACTAGAAAACAGCCGTCCCTGTTTAGAAGGTAAGAGCCTCCTTGAGGTTTGAAACCTGTTCAGTCTGATCCATCTGGTGACAGTTGAATTCTAGGCATGGAAAACACGACCTTAAGGAGGCAGAATTTTATTCCGTACCTGTGATTTTGTCCCTTAAAATCACTGGGGACATTAGGGTTTGTTCTTTTTGTTTCACCTTTTCCTCCATCCGTCCCTCCCTCCCTCCTTTCTCTTCGTCTCTTGCTTCTTTTGTCCTTTCTCCTGTTCCCCTCCCAAAACCAGGAGCCGTGTCGGGGTGTGTTTGGGGCGGGGGTGTTGGGGCAGGGTCAGAGAGGGGAGGGGTGGCACTGGGGTAGGGGAGCTCAGGGGGGTGTTTGGGGTGGGGGCAGTGTGACGTTATTGATATAAATGGGGACCATATAGAACATGGGTTGCAACCAAGGTCCTGTAGTGGCACCAAATCCTAAGTAAAGGGGGTCATATAAGGTGTCTAAGACCAGGTTATGGGTTGCTGGTTATAATTATGCTGTCTGTATGTCTGTATCATTTTTAGTTGAAGTTATGAATGTTGGCTCCATGCTGTCAGTATTTCAAGTTTGTGCTGTGCTTCTGGGGGAAGCCTCCCAGACAAGCTGGTGTTAGCTCTGCCTAGCCTATTTGATGGCCCATTAAGGACCATTAAGGACACAATGGACCCATGGAGAGAAGGCAGACACGCCTTGTGACTCAGCAAAGTATGCAGGGACTGGCCCATGTGACTCCAGACTCCATATTTTTGCTGTAAAATTCCACAGTGAAGACAAAGGGATTCTTACACCTGGAAAAGTCTATACAAGCCTAATGCCTCATCTCCATCTGGTCTTCAATCCTGCTTCTGACCTCTGGAGGGACTTTGCTACAAACTGAAGCTTTACACCAGGGACTGAACGACCCATCCCGGTGGGGGATGTATTCCAGAGACTTAATCTAAACCTGCAGTTTACTCCAGCACTGCTGCAAGCCTGAACTAAGAACTTTGCCATTACTGTATGTAATTGATTGCATGTAACCAATTCTACCTCTCATCTCTGCCTTTTTCCCTTTGTAAATAAACCTTTAGATTTTAGATTCTAAAGGATTGGCAACAGCGTGATTTGTGGGTAAGATCTGATGTGTATATTGACCTGGGTCTGGGGCTTGGTCCTTTGGGATCGAGGGAACCTTTTTCTTTTATTGGGGTGTTGGTTTTCATAACCATTTATCCCCAGGACGAGTGCACTGGTGGTGATACTGGGAGACTGGAGTGTCTAAGGAAATTGCTTGTGTGACTTGTGGTTAGCCAGTGGGGTGAGACCAAAGTCCTTTTTGTCTGGCTGGTTTGGTTAGCCTTAGAGGTGGAAAAACCCCAGCCTAGGGCTGTAACTGCCCTGTTTAAGCAATTGGTCCTGATTTGGCACTCTCAGTTGGGTCCCGCCAGAACAGCTCCGTCACAGGCAGAAAAGGGGGATGGGCGGCACTGGGGGAGAGGGAGCTCGGGGGTGTTGGGGCGGGGGCAGAAGAGGGGAGGGCGGCACTGGGAGGGGAGCTCAGGGGGTGTTTGGGGCAGGGGCAGAGAGGGGATGGGCGGCACTGGGGAGGGGAGCTGGGGGTGTTTGGGGTGGGGGCAGAGAGGGGATGGGCGGCGCTGGGGAGGAGCTCGGGGTGTTTGAGTGCGGGAGCAGAAGAGGGGATGGGCGGCACTGGGGAGGGGAGCTGGGGGTGTTTGGGGTGGGGGCAGAGAGGGGATGGGCGGCGCTGGGGAGGGAGCTCGGGGGTGTTTGAGTGCGGGAGCAGAGAGGGGTATGGGCGGCATCGGGGAGCTCAGGGGTTGGGGCTGGGTCAGAGAGGGAAGGGCGGCACTGGGGAGGGGGAGCTCGGGGATGGGCGGCACTGGGGAGAGAGCTCGGGGGTGTTTGGGGCAGAGGCAGAGAGGGGATGGGCGGCACTGGGGAGGGGAGATCGGGGGTGTTGGGGACAGGGCAGAAGAGGGGAGGGGCTGCACTGGGGAGGGGAGCTCAGGGGTGTTGGGGACGGGGGCAGAAGAGGGGAGGGGCAGCACTGGGGAGGTGGAGGTCGGGGGTGTTGGGGACAGGGGCAGAAGAGGGGATGGGCGGCACTGGGGAGGAGCTCAGGGGGTGTTGGGGACGGGGTCAGAGAGGGGATGGGCGGCACTGGGGAGGAGCTCAGGGGTGTTGGGGGCAGGGGCAGAGAGGGGATGGGCGGCACTGGGGGCGGGAGCTCGGGGTTGGGGGCGGGGCAGAGAGGGGATGGGCGGCACTGGGGAGGGGAGCTCAGGGGTTGGGGCGGGGCAGAGAGGGGATGGGCGGCACTGGGGAGGAGCTCAGGGGTGGTTGGGGCGGGGGCAGAGAGGGGATGGGCGGCACCGGGGAGGAGCTCAGGGGTTGGGGGCGGGGCAGAGGAGGATGGGCGGCAGTGGGGAGGGGAGCTCGGGGCGGGGCAGAGAGGGGAGGGGCGTCACTGGGGAGGAGCTCAGGTGGGGTTGGGGCGGGGCAGAGAGGGGATGGGCGGCAGTGGGGAGGAGCTCAGGTGGGGTTGGGGCAGGGCAGGGAGGGGATGGGCGGCAGTGGGGAGGGCTCGGGGTTGGGCTGCTCAGGAGCCGCCTCGCGAACGCTTCAAGGCCACGTGACGCCCTCTCGGAAACTCCGCCTCCCGAGACAGCCAATAGGAAGAGGAGGCAGAGCCCTGACCAATGGGAGCGCGAGAAACCTTCCCCCCCAGTTCCAGTGTGAGGTTGGGGCTGCAGTGACCAGAGCCCCCAGCAGGGTGCAGCGGGGGCTGCAGTGACCAGAGCCCCAGCAGGGTGCAGCGGGGGCGGGGATGCAGTGACCAGAGCCCCAGCAGGGTGCAGCGGGGCTGCAGTGACCAGAGCCCCAGCAGGGTGCAGCGGGGGCTGCACTGACCAGACCCCAGCAGGGGCTGCCGGCCGGGGTTCCTGCAGCCTGGTGCCATTCACAGGAGACCCGCAATAGCCTGACCCCCACCCCTGTCCGAGCTCCGCCCTGCCCCCAGCCCACTGCCTCTTGAGCAGCCCCCTGCGGTGTCACCACTACCCCCGTCTGTGTCCCCCAGCTTCCCAGCCCCCAGCTCCCCTCGGTGGCCCCACACTTCCTCCCTGCAGCCTGCCCCATTCCCCTGAGTCCCAGCTTCACCCCCGACATCTCTCCAACCCACCTCCCCATCGCAGCCTCTGCCCCCAGTGCCCGGCCCTGCTCCCGGGGCTTGAGAGGCCCCACTCCCGGCCGCTCCACTCCCCCAATGGGCAGCTGCTGGCGCTGAGGAAGGGGGGTCTGGGCCAGGCCAGGTGCTGGGCCGATCCTGGTGAAAGAGAGACGAGCCGGCAAGGCTGAGAGGCCCCTCCCTTGTCTGGGGGGACAGGGCTCCACAATTTGGCCAGTGTCACCCTCCCCATCCAGAGGACGTCCGCTCCCAGCAGGCCGTGCTCCATCTCCACCCCGCAGGGGGCCCCCAGTCCAGCAGTGCCCCCCAGCCCGCCCCCATCAGCAGCCAAGCCGGGAACCTGCCCCTTCTCCCCTGCGAGGGCTGCAGGACTCCCTGCCCCCGCAGCACCAGCCTCCCCCCATGTCCCCGGGGTGGGGTGGGGGAAGGGGGGATTCCTTCTTCCCATTGCCCAGATCCCACCCCCCCCCCGGGCTGCCCAGACGGGAGCCAGGGGCTGCAGCAGTTGGCTGCTTCCCCAGGGCTACCAAGGAGCCGCCAGGAGAAGGGAGGAGATTCTCCACGGCGCTGCAGCCGTTCACACTGGGACCCGTCTCACACGGGGGAAACTGAGGCACCAGGGAGGGCGAGATGGGCTGCACCAGCTCAGATTGGGAGTCTGCGGGAGAGCCAGGAATAGAACCCAGGAGTCCTGGCTCCATGGGCAGCTTGGGACTCCTCCACTTGGGGAGGCTGGGCAGGCCCGGACTGTGGCCCTGCCCCAAGGCCTGCTGCCACTCAGCCTCCTCCTGCCAAAGCCCTGCCCACACGCCCCTCCACCCCGCCCACACTCCCCCTTCAGCCCCGCCCACACGCCCCTTCAGCCCCGCCCACACGCCCCCCTCAGGACCCCTTTGTTCCACTCCCCTGACCCCCCCGCCCACCTCTCACGTCTCTTCCCCCGAGGCCCTGCCACTTGTGCCTCTTCGCCCCACCCCAAGGCCCCCGCCTGCCTCTCTGCCGTTTGCACCCCCGGCCTCTCCCCCCACGGCCCCATGTGGCCGGATGGAGCTTGGGAAAGGGCGAAGTGAGGATGGGGCCTTGCGGGGGAGAGGACGAGTGGGAGCAGGGCCTCTGGGTGGAGCACGGGCCAGGTGCCTCCCCGGGCCCCTTATACCCACCGCCCCTGCCTGGCTCCCGGCCTCCCCGGCTCTAACCACTAGACCCAGCGGCACTGGGACAATTTGTATAGTGGGAGGTGCTGAGAGCCAGTGAACAAACCTGTAAACCCTGCACAGGATGGAAACCACTTCAAGCCAGGGGGTGCACAAGACTGGCCCCCACTCCCTTCCCAGAGCCAGCGGTGGGACCCGGATACCCTGGCTCCCAACCCCCACTCTAACCACTAGCCTGCACTGCCCTCCCACAGCTGGGGAGAAGAACCAGGAGTCCTGACTCCCAGCCCGGCCGTGGGTGGAGCAGGACGTACTGGCCATGGGCTCAGCTGGGCATCACTTACCATCAGGCTGGATGGTATCCCAGTGCTGACCTCCAGACCCACAGCTCTGCTGGTGCCCCTCACTCCCGACCCGCAGCCCCTTGGTTCCCCCCAGCACTGACGGTGCCCCTCACTCCCAACCCGCAGCCCCTCCTATCCCAATCCTGATCTCCACACCCACAGCTCTGCTGGTGCCCCTCACTCCCGACCCGCAGCCCCTCCTATCCCAATCCTGACCTCCAGACTCACAGCTCTGCTGGTGCCCCTCACTCCCGTCCCGCAGCCCCCTGGGTTCCCCCCAGCTCTAGTGGTGCCCCTCACTCCTGACCCGCAGCCCCTGCTATCCCAGTCCTGATCTCCACACCCACAGCTCTGCCGGTGCCCCTCACTCCCGACCCGCAGCCCCTACTATCCCAGACCTGACCTCCAGCCTCACAGCTCTGCTGGTGCCCCTCACTCCCAACCCGCAGCCCCCTAGTCTCCCTCCAGCTCTGCCGGTGCCCCTCATTCCCGACCCGCAGCCCCTGCTATCCCAGTCCTGACTCCAGACTCACAGCTCTGCTGCTGCCCCCTACTCCCGACCCGGAGCCCCTTAGGCGTCCACCAGCTCTGACGGTGCCCCTCACTCCCGACCCGCAGCCCCCTGGTCTCCCTCCTGCTCTGCTGCTGCCCCTCACTCCCGACTTGCAGCGACTGGGCTTCCCGCAGAGCTCCCCAGTCACTGTGCTGCCGGTGCCCCTCACTCCCGACCCGCAGCCCCCTGGGTTCCCCCCAGCTCTGCTGGTGCCCCTCACTCCTGACCCGCAGCCCCTGCTATCCCAGTCCTGACCTCCAGACTCACAGTTCTGCTGCCCCTCACTCCCGACCGCAGCCCCTCCTATCCCAATCCTGATCTCCACACCAAGAGCTCTGCTGGTGCCCCTCACTCCCGACCCGCAGCCCCCTGGATTTCCCGCTGAGCTCCCCAGTTACTGCGCTGCCAGTGCCCCTCACTCCCGACCCGCAGCCCCTACTATCCCAGTCCTGACCTCCAGCCTCACAGCTCTGCTGGTGCCCCTCACTCCAGACCCACAGCCCCTTAGGCGTCAACCAGCTCTGACGGTGCCCCTCACTCCCGACCCGCAGCCCCTGCTATCCCAGTCCTGACCTCCAGCCTCACAGCTCTGCTGGTGCCCCTCACTCCCGACCCGCAGGCCCTTAGGCGTCCACCAGTTCTGACGGTGCCCCTCACTCCCGACATGCAGCCCCTGCTTTCCCAGTCTTGACCTCCAGACTCACAGTTCTGCTGCTGCCCCTCACTCCCGACCCGCCGCCCCTGCTATCCCATTCCTGATCTCCAGACCCACAGCTCTGCTGATGCCCCTCACTCCCGACCTGCAGCGACTGGGCTTCCCGCGGAGCTCCCCAGTCACTGTGCTGCCGGTGCCCCTCACTCCCGACCCGCAGCCCCTACTATCCCAGTCCTGACCTCCAGCCTCACAGCTCTGCTGGTGCCCCTCACTCCCGACCCGCAGCCCCCTAGTCTCCCTCCAGTTCTGCCGGTGCCCCTCACTCCCGACCCGCAGCCCCTGCTATCCCAGTCCTGACTCCAGACTCACAGTTCTGCTGCTGCCCCTCACTCCCGACCCGCAGCCCCTCCTATCCCAATCCTGATCTCCAGATCCACAGCTCTGCTGGTGCCCCTCACTCCCGACTTGCAGTGACTGGGTTTCCCGCAGAGCTCCCCAGTCACTGTGCTGCCGGTGCCCCTCACTCCTGACCCACAGACCCCTGGGCTTCCTTCAGCTCTACCGGTGCCCCTCACTCCCGACCCGCAGCCCCCTGGGTTCCCCCCAGCTCTAGTGGTGCCCCTCACTCCTGACCCGCAGCCCCTGCTATCCCAGTCCTGACCTCCAGACTCTCAGCTCTGCTGGTGCCCCTCACTCCTGACCCGCAGCCCCCTGCGCTCCCTCCACCTCTGACGGTGCCCCTCACTCCCGACCCGCAGCCCCCTCGATTCCTCGCTGAGCTCCCCAGTTACTGCGCTGCTGGTGCCCCTCACTCCCGACCCGCAGCCCCTTAGGCGTCAACCAGCTCTGACGGTGCCCCTCACTCCCGACCCGCAGCCCCTGCTATCCGAGTCCTGACCTCCAGACTCTCAGCTCTGCTGGTGCCCCTCACTCCTGACCCGCAGCCCCCTGCGCTCCCTCCAGCTCTGACGGCGCCCCTCACTCCCGACCCGCAGCCCCTGCTATCCCAGTCCTGACCTCCAGACTCTCAGCTCTCCTGGTGCCCCTCACTCCCGACCCGCATGGGTCACCCCTGGAGCAGGTTAAAGCTGCAGGGTGACAGTGGGGTTGCTGCCCCTGTGAACAGCTGCTGTAGCACCGCCTGGGCAGGACAGGGAGACCCAGTTATACCCCTCCCCCGCCCCAGCCTGTATCGGGGGATGGGAGCGCTCACACCCTGGGGCCCCTGAGTTGGGACGGAGGGAGGCCCCCGTGCACCAGGGATGCTGTAAGGGCGAACAGGGGCACCCACCCACCCACCCGAGATCTTCTAGGGGGGGAGAGTGGCACCCACACACTCAGGATCTTGTAGGGGGGGACAAGGGCATCCACACTCCGGGATCCTCTGCAGAGGGACGGACACCCACACATCCAGGATTCTGTATGTTGGGCAGAGGTACCCGGACACCTGGGCTCCTGGACAGGGGATGGGGGGCACCGAAACATCCGGGATCTTACCTGGGAGGACAGCGGAGCCTGCAGCTCGACATGAGACGGGGGCGGGGGAAGCAGGAGCATTTCCCAGTTCCAGGCTGTCCCCGTCTGGCCCAGGCACAGAGCTCACAAGCAGAGTTTAAAGCTGCAGCTGCCAGACAGCAAAACAAGCCCGGCTCCATGGCTGGTGCCTGTGATCACAGCTTCTGGGGAGGCTGAGGCCGGCGGATCACTTGAGCTCAGGAGTTCTGGGCTGCAGGAGGCTGTGCCGATCAGGTGTCCACACTAAGTTCAGCATCAATATGGTGATTCCAGGGAAGTTTGGGGTCTCCAGGTTGCCTAAGGAGGGGTGAACTGACCCAGGTTGGAAACAGAGCAGGTCAAAACTCCCCTGCTGATCAGTAGTGGGATCACACCTATGAATAGTCCCTGCAGCATAGCTTGGGCAATACAGTGAGACACGGTCTCTTTTTATACAGACACCCCCCGCAGAGCCTGGAAGGGGGGATGGGAGCACCCACACGCTGGGGATTCTGACTTGGGGGGAGGGACGCACCCAAGCAACACGGATCTTGAAAAGGGGAACAGAGACACCCACAGATCCTGGATGGGGGCAGGCAGGGGAAACCACACATGGGAGCTAGTTCATGGGGTTGGGGACAGAGACACCCACCAGAGATCCTGGATGGGAGCACCCACATGATGGGGATCTTGAACTGGGAGGAGGGAAGCACCATGTACCAGAGATTCTGAAGGGGGAACAGGGACACTCACACACCAGGTGTCTTGCAGCAAGAGCTGCGGTCTTCATTTACACAGGGCAGAGATGGGGAATTAACCAATTCCTGCGCAGAACTTGTTCCACTAGATAATTAGCCTCACGGCTAAAAATGGTAATTTCCAGTTGGCGTTTTGTGACATTGACTGCAAACCAAGGGGGTCGTGTTCAACCTTTGTCTGGTGAATTAAAGAACCCTTTCAAATCAGATATTCCCCCCTCTGGGAATTTTTAAAACTGTGTATTTAAAATCAGTGACTAAATCCCCTCTTAACCTCCAGTCAATGAAATCAATTGAGTTTCTTCAATCTCTCGCTGTAGACAGAAGAGACCAATGCACATTTTCCTTGTTTTTAAAGGCAAAATTCCTGATCTTTCCAAGGGGAGCTTCTGCTTCAGCTGTCAGTTTGGGGAAGGATTTGGCTTCCTGGGCTATAATCTGCCCGCTGGGTTATAATCTGCGGTCTGAAGGGTCAAATTTAGATGAGGCCGTTAGTGCTGCCCCCGTGTGGCCGGAGATGGGAGCTCACAAGCAGAGTTGAAAGCTGGAGCTGGAACGGACCTGGCTGGACACGCGGGGCACAAAGGCTCTCGCGTGGGATCCTCGCTGTGCAGCAGGAGGCGGAGGGAAGCTGGTTGTCAGGGGTCAGGAGGGCTGCACCCTGCCAGGCTGAGCCGGTGTCTGTGCTAAGCTCGGCATCAATCAGGTGACTCTGGGAAGTTCGGGGTCCCCGGGCTCCCACAGGAGGGTGAAGCAGGTCACCCCTGGAGCAGGTTAAAGCTGCAGGGTGACAGTGGGGTTGCTGCCGCTGTGAACAGCTGCTGTAGCACCGCCTGGGCAGGACAGGGAGAGCCAGTTATACCCCCCCCCCTCCCCCAGCCTGTATCGGGGAATGGGAGCACTCACACCCTGGGGACCCACCCACCAGAGATCTACGGGGGGGAGAGTGGCCCCCACACACCCAGGATCTTGTAGGGGGGGACAAGGGCATCCACACTCCGGGATCCTCTGCAGAGGGACGGACACCCACACATCCAGGATTCTGTATGGGGGGCAGAGATACCCGGACACCTGGGCGGGGGATGGGGGGCACCAAAACATCCGGGATCTTACCTGGCAGGACAGCGGCGCCTGCAGCTCGACATGAGACGGGGGCGGGGGAAGCAGGAGCATTTCCCAGTTCCAGGCTGTCCCCATCTGGCCAAGGCACAGAGCTCACAAGCAGAGTTTAAAGCTCC
Organism: Mauremys reevesii; assembly: GCF_016161935.1. Taxonomy (NCBI): domain Eukaryota; kingdom Metazoa; phylum Chordata; order Testudines; family Geoemydidae; genus Mauremys; species Mauremys reevesii. The sequence continues at coordinate 40,517,799 of NC_052634.1, forward strand.
AGCTGCCAGACAGCAAAACAAGCCTGGCTCCGTGGCTGGTGCCTGTGATCCCAGCGCCTGGGGAGGCTGAGGCCAGCGGATCGCTTGAGCTCAGGAGTTCTGGGCTGCAGGGGGCTGTGCCGATCAGGTGTCTGCACAACGTTCAGCATCAATATGGTGATCCCTGGGAAGCTCAGGGTCTCCAGGTTGCCTAAGGAGGGGTGAACCGGCCCAGGTCGGAAACAGAGCAGGTCAAAACTCCTGTGCCGATCAGTAGTGGGGTTGTGCCTGTGAGTAGCCCCTGCAGTGTAGCCTTGGCAAGACAGTGAGACACGGTCTCTTTTAAGACACCCCCCCCCCCGCAGAGCCTGGACGGGGGATGGGAGCACCCACATGCTGGGGATTCTGACTTGGGGGGAGGGATGCCCCCCCTGCACACGGATCTTGATAAGCGGAACAGTGACACCCACAGAGCCTGGATGTGGGCAGGGGAACCACACATGGGAGCTAGTTCATGGGGTGGGGGACACACCCATATGCTCCGTTGCACCATTCTTAATGAGAAGAACGGGGGCATCCGCACAACACGGATCCTTAATGGGTGGGGGGACACCCACACACTCCACTATTAACCAGGAGGGACAGGGGCACCAGACACCCCCAGTAGCGTGGAGAACACCCACATCCACCGGATCCCTCATGGGGGGTAAGACAGAGGGGATTGTAATGGGGCCCAGCGCACCCACGCACCAGGGATTGTTAAGGGTTGAAGGAACAGGGACACCCACACACACTGAGATCACATCATTGGAGGAACGCAAACCCTCCACAGAAGGACCTGGTCTGTTCCATGATGGCAGCCCAGCCTGGGTGAGTCAAAGTCTCTTTTTATACAGGCACGCCCCAGAGCGCCTGACTAGGGGGAGAGAGACACCACCAACCCGAGATCCTTAATGGTCTAGGGTGCACCCACACACCAGGGATTCTTATGGGTGGGAGGAATGGAGAAAGCCAGACACACTGAGATCACTTCCTCCCAGGAGCCTGGGCCAGACAGGGAGACACAGTCCCCCTTTACATATCTGCCAGACAACCTTCCTCCCACTCCCTCCACACAATGTTCTTATCTGGAGGTGAAGCCAGGGAAACCACATGGAGGATTCTTATCTGGGGAACTGGGGGGACCCACTTACCACCAGGGATTCTTAAGGGCAGGAGGAACAGGGACTCCCACCTCTGTAGCATGGGGGTGGGTCGCCTGCTGGGATCATCTGGGCATATTTCACCTCGTCAGTTCCCTGCCATTGCCTTGGGGGCCCCTTGTTCGCTGCCTCTGGCACCCAGTTTAGCCTCCTTCCTGAGGCTGAGACGCTTTGATCTGTCTAAGGTCTGTGGGATCAATACGTGTCATGGTGTAATTCTGTGTTATTCGGGGTCAGACTAGCTGAGCTAATGGCCCCTTCTGCCCTTAAACGCCATGAAAACATTTCCCTGGTTCCTCCTTGCACCTGACAGACACCACGGTGAGGGGCCCGATAGAAGATCCTGGACACAGCGCTCTGGCTCTTACTTTACTTGGGGACGTCAGCGCTTTCCTAGCAAAGCTGCTGCTAAAGCGCTGGATTTGGGGAACGGTTCGGCTCCGGTTCAGAGATCTGCCTGTGGGGTGTGAACCTGCCACGAGGAGCGGGAAACGCAACCAGCAACGGGAGGCGTTGGCTGAGCTCCGGGCTGCCCCCGTGTGGCCAAAGCTTAGAACTGAGCAGCGGAGTTTAAAGCTGGCGCTGGGTGGGACCTGAACACGTGGGGCACGAAGGCTCCTGCGTGTAACGCTTGTTGGGTGGGCAGCTGAGCGTAGCTGATTGCCGGAGTTCAGGGCTGCACCCCGGGGTGCTGAGCAGGTGTCTGTGCTCAGGTTGGCCTCACTATGATGGTTTCTGGGAAGTTTGGGGCCGCCAGTCTCCCTAAAGAGAGGGGAGCCAGGCCAGAAAAGGAGGCTTTCAAAACTCTGGTACGAATTGCCAGTGGCACTGACCCTGTGAAGAGCCGCTGCAGCCCCGCCAGGGAGAGCCGGTCTCTCTTTGTGCAGCCCCCTCCATTCCTCAGGACAAGGGTTGTGCTCAAAGATCTGTGCCCCGTGTTTTTACCTCCGTGTGAAGCGCGCAGAGCAAATAACCCTCAGCGCCTCAGCTCAGTTCCAGGCTCCACTTCCACCCGCTCAGGCAAGATGGTGCAGAGCAGTTCCGGCTTTAGGCCTATTCCACCAATTCCTCCGAATCGGGCCCCGCGCCTAAGAGGGCCCCACGTCCAGGGAGAATCCCTTCCCTGGCTAGAGGCGCCTTTTTAAATTTTACTCACCTGGCGGCGCTCTGGGTCTTTGGCGGCACTTCGGCGGCGGGTCCTTCAGTGCCGCCAAAGACCTGGAGTGAGTGAAGGACCTGCCGCCGAAGACTCGGAGCACCACCCGGTGAGTACAAGCCCCGCGCTTCCTAAAGCCGGCCCTGGTGCAGAGGAGCCCCTGGGTGGCTGTGGGCCTGGGGAGGGTGGCTTTGGATTTTTCGGCCTGACCGCTACGGGCAGCAAGGCCAAAAGTCAGATGGCCGGCTCTCCCATCCACCATGCTCATCAGGAGCCCTTAGTCGACAGGCTCGGAGAATGCGGGCATCGCCCCCCACTACCTCTCGCATGCAAAGCGAGCGCTCTGCCGCTTGAGCTAATTCCCCGCAGCTGGCCTGACTCTCAGGCACCGGGCAAAAAAAGGCAAGGGCTCTGTGGCCTTAAGCAGAACACAGCCTGAAATGGGGAGGGGGGGCGCTAACCAGAGCTGGGGAAGGGGGTCCGAGTCCCAGCCACGCTCCTCGGCACAAACACCAACGCTCCCTCCCTGGAGTGTGTCTGGGCTGAGAGTTAGCCCCTGAAACAAGCACCAAACTTCAGAAGACGACGCAGGGATAGATCACTTGACGATTGCCTGCTCTGGCCATTGCCTCTGAAGCGCCTGGCATCGGTTACTGACAGAAGACGTGATAGTGGCCTAGCTGGACCATCGGTCTCACCCAGGAGGGCCGTTCTTATCTTCACCACTTTCCTCGAACCCAAGCAAAGCCAGGAGCAGGCCCAGCTCAGCAACTCTAGCAGGCTCCCTGGCCCCTGGCCCAGCATACAGCAAAACGACCCTGCCTCCGCCAGGATAGACAGCCACCGACTCCCTCTTCCAGACCAACGCAGCCCTTCCCCGCTTTGGCTGTCTCCAAGCTGTCTGCGTGCTCTGCTCTGCTCCATGGCTGCCATGCTGCCTGAGATCAGGAGGCTGCGAGGTCTCACGGTCTCAGCTGAGCTGGTATCGCGTGCCACCCCGCCCATCTCCTCATTCCCTTCATGGACCCCTGGGATGTGAGTAATTCTGTATTTGAGTGGCTCTCCCTCCCGGCCAATGAGCTTGGCGTAGACTAGCAGGGAGGGAGGAGGAAAGGGATTGTGCTCCAGTGAGTGCTTAGAAAGAAAGGTGCAGGTCCCCCACTAGAGCCCAGCCCAGCAGAGCAGAGCAGGCTGGAGAATGTGTGTATGGGTCTGACTACTTCTCCCCTGCTCTTCCATTTGAGCTAACTTCCCCCAGCTGTCGCCAGCCTCCCAGTCAGCACAAGGGGGAGAAGGGCCGGGGAGGAAGAGCTTTGTGCTCCGCAAGGGCTGGCTTTTTGGGAGGCCAAGCGGGGAGAGGGATGGAGGCCACTGGAGGAGCTGAGCTGGCTGACTGTCCATGGCTTCTAAAAGAAGGGCAAGAGAAGGTCCCATGGCCGCCTTGCCGCTGGAGAATGCCGGCATTGATCCCGCTGCCTCTCACATGCGAAGCGAGCGCTCTACCACTTGAGCTAATTCCCCTACCTTGGCAGGGTGTGTCTTGATCCATCCATTCGATAACGGATGCCACATCGTTCCCCGCGCCAGCCGGTGACTCCTTCCAAAAGGGTCAGGCAAGGGAGGGTATCCTGTATGCCAGCTAGCTCAGCTGGTTAGAGTGTGGTGCTAATAACACCCAGGTCATGGGTTCAAACCCCATGCTCGCCACTCCAGGTGTGGGAAGGAGAGGGTGGCTTCTCCTCTTTTGGCTGACTGCTAGGGGTGGAAGATGCCAAAACCAGGTGGGCCGGGAGCGGGCAAGAGCCCTGCTGGGTGCAGGCGCCGGGCAGGACGAGGCTCCGGACGCCTCCTTGGCACCCTCCTTGATGTGGAAAGCTACAGCCCCATCGCTACTCCTACTATGCACACTTCTTGCTACAGCTGATGAACCTCCAAGTGCTTTTCTCATCCAAGCCCATACCAAGGGAACACCTTGAGAAGCTTCCTGTGGCTTGCCTAGATCAGCTGGTCAGAGTGTGGCACTCATGGAGGCAAGATGGTGCAGAGAAGCCCCTGGGTAGCATGCCTCTTGATCCATCCATTTCATAACGGAGGCCTCACCATCTCTGTGTCCACCACTGACTCCTTCCAATAGGGTCACTTAAGGAACTGCTTCCTGTAAGCTGGCTAGCTCAGTTGTTATAAGTGTGAGAGTGAAATAAAAATTATAAAATTTCTAGAGCAGTCAAAATAGTTAAAAACACACTTTGAAAGAATAAAATTACAGAAAACATTTGTAGATTGCAGAAAGTGCCAGGAAGTAAGAGGAAACAAAAATAACACAAGTATGTGTTTTGGGATATGATTGTTAAAGACCTCACATCTATGTGTACACACAGATACACCGACTGTGTGTGTGTGTAGAGACTCTCTCTTTCTCTCTGTCTTTGTAGAGACACATATACTCTGTTATGTCTGTGTGTAGAGACACACACAGATTGTGTGTGTATGTGCGTAGAGACAGTGTGTGTGTGTGTGTGTGTGTGTGTGTGTGTGTGTGTGTGTGTGTGTGTGTGTGTGTGTGTGTGTGTGTGTGTGTGTGTAGAGACACACAGACTGAGTGTGTATGTGATAGTGGAGAGAGACAGAGGGAGATTGTGTCTTCTGGGAAAGTCTCGGAAAGACCATGTGCTGTCTCCTTAAGGTTAAGATACTCAATGCGCCCGGCACAGTGTTCAGACCTCAAACCCTCTGGGTTCTCTCCTCTCACCTGCTGGGGTGCAGAGGGAGGGGGACACTCTGACATCAGTACCCCATTTCTGCCCCTCTGGACAGCCAGCAGGAGCTGCATGGGCTTCAAGGCAGAGGGCAGGAAGTGTCTGCATAGCAGTTGGGGAGGGACACCTGAATACACACCACCAGTAGGATGTGAAAGGCTCTACTAATCAACTTTGTGGCACTTCAATCACTCCTGGGTGCCGCTCCAGTGTGCAGCTTTAAGGGAACACATAGTACGAGCCCCCTAAAATAACCTAGCTACCCCCCACCCCCACAACTCCCTTTTGGGTCAGGACCCCTAACTTGTGAAACTCTGGTCTCCCCTGTGAAATCTGGTGTTTTATTTGCTTTTACCCTATACTATACAGATTTCACAGTCTGTGATGTGTTTTTCATAGCCATGAATTTGGTAGGGCTCTACTAATTAGGGTGCCCATTTCCCTGACATTCAATTGGAATGCGACAGCCACTTCTATAAACAGAAGGCATAGCTCCCATGGCGAAACAGAGAGCGACAATTACAATGTAGCATTTGCTGTTTGCAAAGGCCCAAATGACAATTCTGATGGAAACCAAGGAAGAGATCTTCACATGTAGAGTTCTACTTCTTTGATTCATCCTGTCCCTCACTAAACCTTCCTCTCCTTGGTTGAATCTCTGATTTCCACCAGTGATTCAGGGAGCAAGTGGAGCCTTGGTTCTGCCTCTCAGTGCACCAACCAGTGTAGCTTTAGCTAGTGTGGTGGCTATTGTAATTTGCTGCTGGCCTATGGCATCACAAATTGATCCTCACTCTGAGACCCTGTGCTGGTCCAAGTTCAGTGGGTGTGGCACAGCCATTTTCTAACCTTGAAAGGGGTGAGCAATCAGTAAGCTGGAAAATTGTTCATACAAATGATATGGCAGATATTTCAAACCATATTTGCATAGATCAATCTGTGAGCACTTTGCAAGGGGAACAAAGTCTTTATTCACAAACAGTTAGTTTGACCGTCTTGCCCATCTGATACATTAATATCATACACTTTTATCTTGCCAGCAGCTTAATCCACTGTTTTGTTTTGACAGGCATCATACTTGCCTAGAAGTTCTACATGTGTCATGATGGAAATTATGCAGGGCAGGTCACAAGCGCCAGAAATCCAAGCACATGTTAATTAGGCCTCCAGAAAAATCATAATTTGACAGGAATCAGATGGGTTTGTTTACCTTTCCCTGAGGACTCTCAGAGCAATGCATCCTAACAGGGTCTGGAGTGGTGCACACCCTCTTGGGAATCAGATACACATGAATCCTGCCAGCATTTATGAGTTTATTTAGCATGAAATACAACCTCCGCTCTACTGTCTATTTCTCTTGCCAAAAAATGTCATAGGTTTGCCCTATTGGTAATTCTTCCCTATGTCTGTGTTGCTAGCAATTAAATAGGGATGTCCTACTCCCTGTGGGGAATGTAATCCCCATATGCTTGTCATGCCAGGAATGAACCCTAGGCCCTTTGTCCTGCCAAGACTCTTTTGGGTGTTCCTTGCCAGAAATTCAATGTGTATGTTCTTTCTGCCAAGAATGTCATCCCCTGTGGTGTTCCAGTGAGGACTCTAAGCTCTGCGCTTGTCATGCCAGCGATGCTGAAGCTTTCTTTTGCCAAATTCAAAAATATACGTTTGTCCTGTTCAGGACTGAACCCTTAAAAATGCCCTGTGTATAATCCTATAGTCTATATCTGCCATAGATATTAACAGAAATCTCCATATTGCATCCATGTCCCAACCAAATTCAGGTAAGTTAGCCGCCATCAAAGGGTTAACATTCATTTTACAATAAACCCAATCAATGTGAAAAATTCAGTTGCCATTGTCCTTGTTATCAAGGGTTGTTATGAATGAACTGGAAAAACATGCAAACATTATCATGCTTGGAGATTGTCATCAGTTCTGTCCAGCTACTACGGCATCAACAACCCTTTCAGCTACATATGCTCACAGCACTGCCTCAGAAATTTACAAAGATTCTCTGATTGATGCTGATGAAGGATGTCCTGGGTCAATTTTACTTTCCTGATTATTTTTTGAGAAATGCATAAAAATAATAATACATGTCAGCCTGGTTCAGATGCTGTTGAGAATGTGTGTCCTGTACCAGTTCCCCAAATAATGGTATATTAAAGAGTGAGGGCCTCATCCATCACTATGTTAGTCCAGTCTTACACTGGTGTAAGTCTTCTGAAATCAATGGAGTTACACTGGCTTGATAGCAGGGGAAAACAGTAGTGAATTGGGCCCTGGAATTTTAAGGCTGACAAGTTTTAAAGCTGAAATTTTAATCACACAAAGATCAGAAAAATCAAACGTTTGTGCATCAAATATAGCTCTATCATCTGATGTGTATACATAATGCAACACAGATTAGTTGTTGGTTTAAATGCATGTGTGCTGGGGGGGGGGTGGTAGCCTGTGATATACAGCAGGTCAAACTAGATGATCTGCTGGGCCCTTCTAGCCTTAAACTCTATGACTCCATATGCATATCCCAACCTAGATCTTTCCTGGATAAGATCAAGATGATGTTTTGGGTTGCTCCAAAATTGCCTGAGCAACAAAGTGAAGCAACATAATAGGACAGATGCCTAATTTGACAAATAACAAACGTGAGTTCTGATTTGAGGAGGGATCCAAATTCTCCTTACATGTGTCTGGTTTTATTTTGCTAGTTTAAACAAAGCAAAAGGAAGTATTTCTTCACACAATGTGAACCTGTGGAACTCTTTGTCAGAGGATGTTGTGAAGGCCAAGGCTATAACAGGGTTAAAAAAAAGAACTAGATAAGTTCATGTAGGACAAGTCCATCAACGGCTATTAACCAGGATGAGCAGAGATGCAAAACCATGTTCTGGGTGTCCCTAGCCTCTGATTGCCAGAATCTGGGAATGGGCAACAGGGGATGGATCACTTGATGATTACCTGTTTCCCTGAAACATGGTAAAGGAAAGGAAGTGATAGGCATTGATGCAGGCACAAATATGGGGAGACAGAACAAAATGACAAAAGAGGAACAGGATTAAAAGTGGCATGGTGTGTAGAAATACCGAGGAATGTAAAAGTTCATCATAGGCAGTAATCCATCTGCTAAGCAACACAAGGTACTTTTTGCACAGGCCTCCTATTGAATAGAGAGTCCAAAGCCGTCCATAAGGTTAGCCCTAGTTAGTTGAGAGATCTGGTCAGAGTTACTAACATTTGTTCAGAGTTAGCACTTGGAGGTTCATCAGCTGAAGCAAGAAGTGTGCATAGTAGGAGTAGCAATGGGGCTGTAGCTTTCCACAACAAGCTCATTGGCCGGGAGGGAGAGCCACTCAAATACAGAATTACTCACATCCCAGGGGTCCATGAAGGGAATGAGGAGATGGGCGGGGTGGCACGCGATACCAGCTCAGCTGAGACCGTGAGACCTCGCAGCCTCCTGATCTCAGGCAGCATGGCAGCCGTGGAGCAGAGCAGAGCACGCAGACAGCTTGGAGACAGCCAAAGCGGGGAAGGGCTGCGTTGGTCTGGAAGAGGGAGTCGGTGGCTGTCTATCCTGGCGGAGGCAGGGTCGTTTTGCTGTATGCTGGGCCAGGGAGTCTGCTAGAGTTGCTGAGCTGGGCCTGCTCCTGGCTTTGCTTGGGTTAGAGGAAAGTGGTGAAGATAGGAACGGCGCTCCTGGGTGAGACCGATGGTCCATCTAGGCCACTATCCCGTCTTCTGACAGTAACCGATGCCAGGCGCTTCAGAGGCAATGGCCAGAGCAGGCAATCGTCATGTGATCTATCCCTGCGTTGTCTTCTGAAGCTTGGTGCTTGTTTCAGGGGCTAACTCTCAGCCCAGACACACTCCAGGGAGGAAGCATTGGTGTTTGTGCCGAGGAGCGTGGCTGGGACTCGGACCCCCTTCCCCAGCTCTGGGTAGCGCCCCCCCCACCCCCATTTCTGGCTGTGTTCTGTGTAAGGACTCAGAGCCCTTGCCTTTTTTTGCCCGGTGCCTGAGAGTCAGGCCAGCTGCGGGGAATTAGCTCAAGCGGCAGAGCGCTCGCTTTGCATGCGAGAGGTAGTGGGGGGCGATGCCTGCATTCTCCGAGCCGGTCAACTAAGGGCTCCTGATGAGCATGGTGGACGGGAGAGCCGGCCATCTGACTTTTGGCCTTGCTGCCCGTAGCGGTCAGGCCGAAAAATCAAAAGCCACCCTCCCCAGGCCCACAGCCACCCAGGGGCTCCTCTGCACCATCTTGTCTGAGCCGGTGGAAGTGGAGCCTGGAACTGAGCTGATGCACTGAGGGTTATTTGCACTGTGCGCTTCACATGGAGGTGAAAACACGGGGCACAGATCTTTGAGCACAACCCTCATCCTGAGGAATGGTGGCCGGGGGGGTGCTGCAAAAAGAGAGACCGGCTCTCCCTGGCGGGGCTGCAGCGGCTCTTCACAGGGGCAGTCCCACAGCAAATTGGTACCAGAGTTTTGAAAGCCTCCTTTTCTGGGCTGGCTCCTCTCTCTCTACGGAGACTGGCAACCCCAAACTTCCCATAAAGCATCATAGCGAGGCCAACCTGAGCACAGACACCTGCTCAGCACCCCGGGCTGCAGCCCTGAACTCCGGCAATCAGCTACGCTCAGCTGCCCACCCAACAAGCGTTACACGCAGGAGCCTTCGTGCCCCGCGTGTTCAGGTCCCTCCCAGCGCCAGCTTTAAACTCCGCTGCTCAGTTCTAAGCTTTGGCCACACGGGGGCAGCCTGGAGCTCAGCCAACACCTCCCGTTGCTGGTTGCGTTTCCCGCTCCTCGTGGCAGGTTCACACCCCGCAGGCAGATCTCTGAATCGGAGCCGAACCGTTCCCCAAATCCAGCGCTTTAGCAGCAGCTTTGCTAGGAAAGCGCTGACGTCCCCAAGTAAAGTAAGAGCCAGAGCGCCGTGACCAGGATCTTCTATCGGGCCCCTCACCGTGGTGTCTCTCAGGCACAAGGAGAAACCAGGGAAATGTTTTCAGGGTGTTTAAGGGCAGAAGGGGCCATTAGCTACGCTAGTCTGACCCCCGAATAACACAGAATTACACCATGACACGTATTGATCCCACAGACCTTAGATAGATCAAAGCGTTTCAGCCCTCAGGAAGGAGGCTAAACTGGGTACCAGAGGCAGCGAACAAGGGGCCCCCAAGGCAATGGCAGGGAGCTGACGAGGTGAAATATGCCCAGATGATCCCAGCAGGCGACCCACCCCCATGCTGCAGATGTGGGAGTCCCTGTTCCTCCTGCCCTTAAGAATCTCTGGTGGTAAGTGGGTCCCCCCAGTTCCCCAGATAAGAATCCTCCATGGGATTTCCCTGGCTTCACCTCCAGATAAGAACATTGTGTGGAGGGGGTGGGAGGCAGGTTGTATGGCAGATATGTAAAGGGGGACTGTGTCTCCCTGTCTGGCCCAGGCTCCTGGGAGGAAGTGATCTCAGTGTGTCTGGCTGTCTCCATTCTTCCCGCCCATAAGAATCCCTGGTGCGTGGGTGCACCCTAGACCATTAAGGATCTCTGGTGGGTGGGTGTCTCTCTCCCCCTAGTCAGGATCTCTGGGACGTGCCTGTATAAAAGGAGACTTTGACTCACCCAGGCTAGGCTGCCATCATGGAACAGACCAGGTCCTTCTGTGGAGGGTTTGCGTTCCTCCAAGGACGTGATCTCAGTGTGTGTGGGTGTCCCTGTCCCTTCAACCCTTAACAATCCCTGGTGTGTGGGTGCGCTGGGTCCCATTACAATCCCCTCTGTCTTACCCCCCATGAGGGATCCATTTGATGTGGGTGTTCTCCACACTACCGGGGGTGTCTGGTGCCCCTGTCCCTCCTGGTTAATAGTGGAGTGTGTGGGTGTCCCCCCACCCGTTACGGATCCGTGTTGTGTGGATGCCCCCGTTCTTCTCATTAAGAATGGTGCAACGGAGCATATGGGTGTGTCCCCCACCCCATGAACTAGCTCCCGTGTGTGGTTCCCCTACCCCCATCCAGGCTCTGTGGTGTGTGGGTGTCGCTGTTCCTCTTTTCAAGATCCGTGTTGCAGGGGGGGCATCCCTCCCCCCAAGTCAGAATCCCCAGCATGTGGGTGCTCCCATCCCCCCTCCAGGCTCTGCGGGGGGGGGGTCTTAAAAGAGACCGTGTCTCACTGTCTTGCCCAGGCTACGCTGCAGGGGCTACTCACAGGCACAACCCCACTACTGATCAGCACAGGAGTTTTGACCTGCTCTGTTTCTGACCTGGGCCGGTTCACCCCTCCTTAGGCAACCTGGAGACCCTGAGCTTCCCAGGGATCACCCTATTGATGCCGAGCTTAGTGCAGACACCCGATCGGCACAGCCCCCTGCAGCCCAGAACTCCTGAGCTCAAGCGATCCGCCAGCCTCAGCCTCCCCAGGCGCTGGGATCACAGGCACCAGCCAGGGAGCCCGGTTTATTTTGCTGCCTGGCAGCTGGAGCTTTAAACTCTGCTTGTGAGCTCTGTGCCTTGGCCAGACGGGGACAGCCTGGAACTGGGAAATGCTCCTGCTTCCCCCGCCCCCGTCTCATCTCGAGCTGCAGGCGCCGCTGTCCTCCCAGGAAAGATCCCGGATGTTTTGGTGCCCCCCATCCCCCGTCCAGGTGTCCGGGTACCTCTGCCCCCCCTACAGAATCCTGGATGTGTGGGGGTGTCCGTCCCTCTGCAGAGGATACCGGAGTGTGGATGCCCTTGTCCCCCCCTACAAGATCCTGGGTGTGTGGGTGCCACTCTCCCCCCCCAGAAGATCTCTGGTGGGTAGGTCCCCAGGGTGTGTGTGCTCCCATCCCCCGATACAGGCTGCGGGAGGGGGGGGTATAACTGGCTCTCCCTGTCCTGCCCAGGCGGTGCTACAGCAGCTGTTCACAGGGGCAGCAACCCCACTGTCACCCTGCAGCTTTAACCTGCTCCAGGGGTGACCTGCTTCACCCTCCTGTGGGAGCCCGTGGACCCCGAACTGCCCAGAATCAGGGGCGGCTCTAGAAAATAGGCTGCCCCAGGCAGCGCGGAGCGCTGCGCCGCCCTTCCTCGGTCCCGCGGCGGGTCCCCTCTTCCCGCGGCTCCGGTTGAGCTCCCGCGGCAGGTCCACCGGAGCCCCGGGACGAGCGGACCTGCCGCAGGCATGACTGCGGGAGCTCCACCGGAGCCGCAGGAACAGCGGACCTCCCGCGGGCACGGCTGCGGACGGTTCGTGGGTCCGGCGGCTCCGCTTGAGCTGCCGCAGTCATGCCTGCGGCAGGTCCACCGGCCCAGCCTGCCGCCCCCTAGATTTGGCCGCCCTAGGCAACAGCTTGGTTTGCTGGTGCCTAGAGCCGCCCCTGCCCAGAATCACCTGATTGATGCCGAGCTTAGCACAGACACCGGCTCAGCCTGGCAGGGTGCAGCCCTGAGCCCTGACAATCAGCTTCCCTCCGCCTCCTGCTGCACAGCGAGGATCCCACGTGAGAGCCTTTGTGCCCCGCGTGTCCAGCCAGGTCCGTCCCAGCTCCAGCTTTCAACTCTGCTTGTGAGCGCCCATCTCCGGCCACACGGGGGCAGCACTAATGGCCTCGTCTAAATTTGACCCTTCAGAGCGCAGATTATAACCCAGCGGGCAGATTATAACCCAGGAAGCCAAATCCTTCCCCAAACTGACAGCTGAAGCAGAAGATCCCCTTGGAAAGATCAGGAATTTTGCCTTTAAAAACAAGGAAAATGTGCATTGGTCTCTTCTGTCTACAGCGAGAGATTGAAGAAACTCAATTGATTTCATTGACTGGAGGTTAAGAGGGGATTTAGTCACTGATTTTAAATACACAGTTTTAAAAATTCCCAGAGGGGGGAATATCTGATTTTAAAGGGTTCTTTAATTCACCAGACAAAGGTTGAACACGACCCCCTTGGTTTGCAGTCAATGGCACAAAACGCCAACAGGAAATTACCATTTTTTAACCGTGAGGCTAATTATCTAGTGGAACAAGTTCTGCGGAGGAATTGGTTAAATCCCCCTCACTGCCCTGTGTGAATCAAGACCGCAGCTCTTGCTGCAAGACACCTGGTGTGTGGGTGTCCCTGTTCCCCCTTCAGAACCTCTGGTACATGGTGCTTCCCTTCTCCCAGTTCAAGATCCCCATCATGTGGGTGCTCCCATCCAGGATCTCTGGTGGGTGTCTCTGTCCCCCACCCCACGAACTACCTCCCATGTGTGGTTTCCCCTGCCTGCCCCCATCCAGGATCTGTGGGTGTCTCTGTTCCCCTTTTCAAGATCCGTGTCGCTTGGGTGCGTCCCTCACCCCAAGTCAGAATCCCCAGCGTGTGGGTGCTCCCATCCCCCCCTGCAGGCTCTGCGGGGGGTGTCTGTATAAAAAGAGACTGTGTCTCAGTGTCTTGCCCAGGCTACGCTGCAGGGGCTATTCACAGGTGTGATCCCACTACTGATCAGCATGGGAGTTTTGACCTGCTCCGTTTCCGACCTGGTTCACCCCTCCTTAGGCAACCTGGGGACCCCAAGCTTCCCCAGGATCACCATATTGATGCTGAACTTAATGTGGACACCTGATCGGCACAGCCCCCTGCAGCCCAGAACTCCTGAGCTCAAGCGATCCGCTGGCCTCAGCCTCCCCAGGCGCTGGGATCACAGGCACCAGCCACAGAGCCCGGCTTGTTTCATGGCCTGGCAGCTGGAGCTTTAAACTCTGCTTGTGAGCTCTGTGCCTTGGCCAGACGGGGACAGCCTGGAACTGGGAAATGCTCCTGCTCCCCCCGCCCCCGTCTCATGTCGAGCTGCAGGCGCCGCTGTCCTGCCAGGTAAGATCCCGGATGTTTCGGTGCCCCCATCCCCCGTCCAGGTGTCCGGGTACCTCTGCCCCCCAGACAGAATCCTGGGTGTGTGGGTGTCCGTCCCTCTGCAGAGGATCCCGGAGTGTGGATGCCCTTGTCCCCCCCTACAAGATCCTGAGTGTGTGGGTGCCACTCTCCCCCCCTAGAAGATCTCGGGTGCGTGGGTGGGTGCCCCTGTTCGCCCTTACAGCATCCCTGGTGCACGGGGGCCTCCCTCCGTCCCAACTCAGGGGCCCCAGGGTGTGAGCGCTCCCATCCCCCGATACAGGCTGGGGCGGGGGAGGGGTATAACTGGGTCTCCCTGTCCTGCCCATGCGGTGCTACAGCAGCTGTTCACAGGGGCAGCAGCCCCACTGTCACCCTGCAGCTTTAACCTGCTCCAGGGGTGACCCATGCGGGTCGGGAGTGAGGGGCACCAGCAGAGCTGAGAGTCTGGAGGTCAGGACTGGGATAGCAGGGGCTGCGGGTCGGGAGTGAGGGGCGCCGTCAGAGCTGGAGGAAGCACAGGGGGCTGCGGGTCAGGAGTGAGGGGCACCAGCAGAGCTGTGGGTCTGGAGGTCAGGACTGGGATAGCAGGGGCTGCGGGTCGGGAGTGAGGGGCACTGGCAGCGCAGTAACTGGGGAGCTCAGCGGGAAATCCAGGGGGCTGCGGGTCGGGAGTGAGGGGCACCAGCAGAGCTCTGGGTGTGGGGATCAGGATTGGGATAGGAGGGGCTGCGGGTCGGGAGTGAGGGGCAGCAGCAGAACTGTGAGTCTGGAGGTCAGGACTGGGATAGCAGGGGCTGCGGGTCAGGAGTGAGGGGCACCACTAGAGCTGGGGGGAACCCAGGGGTCTGTGGGTCAGGAGTGAGGGGCACCGGCAGCACAGTGACTGGGGAGCTCTGCGGGAAGCCCAGTCGCTGCAAGTCGGGAGTGAGGGGCACCAGCAGAGCTGTAGATCTGGAGATCAGGATTGGGATAGGAGGGGCGGCGGGTCGGGAGTGAGGGGCAGCAGCAGAGCAGGAGGGAGACCAGGGGGCTGCGGGTCGGGAGTGAGGGGCACCGTCAGAGCTGGTGGACGCCTAAGGGGCTCCGGGTCGGGAGTAGGGGGCAGCAGCAGAACTGTGAGTCTGGAGTCAGGACAGGGATAGCAGGGGCTGCGGGTCGGGAATGAGGGGCACCGGCAGAGCTGGAGGGAGACTAGGGGGCTGCGGGTCGGGAGTGAGGGGCACCAGCAGAGCTGTGAGGCTGGAGGTCAGGACTGGGATAGTAGGGGCTGCGGGTCGGGAGTGAGGGGCACTGGCAGCGCAGTAACTGGGTAGCTCAGCGGGGAATCCAGGGGCATGCGGGTCGGGAGGGAGGGGCACCAGCAGAGCTGTGGGTGTAGAGATCAGGATTGGGATAGGAGGGGCTGCGGGTCGGGAGTGAGGGGCACCAGCAGAGCTGTGAATCTGGAGGTCAGGTCAGGGATAGTAGGGGCTGCGGGTCGGGAGTGAGGGGCACCAGCAGAGCTGTGAGGCTGGAGGTCAGGTCAGGGATAGTAGGGGCTGCGGGTCGGGAGTGAGGGGCACCGGCAGCGCAGTAACTGGGGAGCTCAGCGGGGAATCCAGGGGGATGCGGGTCGGGAGTGAGGGGCACCAGCAGAGCTGTGGGTGTGGAGATCAGGATTGGGATAGCAGGGGCTGCGGGTCAGGAGTGAGGGGCACCACTAGAGCTGGGGGGAACCCAGGGGGCTGCGGGACGGGAGTGAGGGGCACCGGTAGAGCTGAAGGGAACCCAGGGGTCTGTGGGTCAGGAGTGAGGGGCACCAGCAGAGCTGTGAGTCTGGAGGTCAGGAGTGGGAAAGCAGAGGCTGCGGGTCGGGAGTGAGGGGCACCGTCAGAGCTGGTGTACGCCTAAGGGGCTGCGGGTCGGGAGTGAGGGGCACCAGCAGAGCTGTGGGTGTGGAGATCAGGATTGGGATAGGAGGGGCTGCGGGTCGGGAGTGAGGGGCACCGGCAGCACAGTGACTGGGGAGCTCCGCGGGAAGCCCAGTCGCTGCAGGTCGGGAGTGAGGGGCATCAGCAGAGCTGTGGGTCTGGAGATCAGGATTGGGATAGGAGGGGCTGCATGTCAGGAGTGAGGGGCACCGTCAGAACTGGTGGACGCCTAAGGGCCTGTGGGTCAGGAGTGAGGGGCACCGGCAGAGCTGTGAGTCTGGAGGTCAGGACTAGGATAGCAGGGGCTGCGGGTCGGGAGTGAGGGGCACCGGCAGAGCCGTGGGTCTGGAGGTCAGGACTAGGATAGCAGGGGCTGCGGGTCGGGAGTGAGGGGCACCGTCAGTGCTGGGGGGAACCAAGGGGCTGCGGGTCGGGAGTGAGGGGCACCGGCAGAGCTGTGGGGCTGGAGGTCAGCACTGGGATACCATCCAGCCTGATGGTAAGCGATGCCCAGCTGAGCCCATGGCCAGTACGTCCTGCACCACCCACGGCCGGGCTGGGAGTCAGGACTCCCGGTTCTTCTCCCCAGATGTGGCAGGGCAGTGCAGGCTAGTGGTTAGAGTGGGGGTTGGGAGCCAGGGTATCCGGGTCCCACCGCTGGCTCTGGGAAGGGAGTGGGGGCCAGTCTTGTGCACCCCCTGGCTTGAAGTGGTTTCCATCCTGTGCAGGGTTTACAGGTTTGTTCACTGGCTCTCAGCACCTCCCACTATACAAATTGTCCCAGTGCTGCGGGGTCTAGTGGTTAGAGCCGGGGAGGCCGGGAGCCAGGCAGGGGCGGTGGGTGTAAGGGGCCCGGGGAGGCTCGGACAGGGGTGGGGGGGTCAGGCTATTGCGGGTCTCCTTGTGACTGGCACCAGACTGCAGGGAACCCCACGGCCGGCAGCCCGCCTGCTGGGGGGTCTGGTCAGTGCAGCCCCCCCCCCCGCTGCACCCTGCTGGGGGGTCTAGTCACTGCAGCCCCCCACCCGATGCACCCTGCTGGGGGGTCTAGTCACTGCAGCCCCCCCCAGCGCACCCTGCTGGGGGGTCTAGTCACTGCAGCCCCCGCTGCACACTGCTGGGGCTCTGGTCACTGCAGCCCCACTGCACCCTGCTGGGGCTCTGGTCCTCCAGCCCCCGATGCACACTGGTGGGGACTCTGGTCACCCAGCCCCCGATGCACCCTGCTGGGGCTCTGGTCCCAGCCCCCGATGCACCCTGCTGGGGGCTCTGGTCACTGCAGCCCCGATGCACCCTGCTGGGGTCTAGTCACTGCAGCCCCCGATGCACCCTGCTGGGGCTCTGGTCACTGCAGCCCCGATGCACCCTGCTGGGGGCTCAGGCCACTGCAGCCCCCCCCCGCTGCACCCTGCTGGGGGCTCTGGTCACTGCAGCCCCCAACCTCAAACTGGACCTGGGCGGGGGCAGGTTTCTTCGCGCTCCCATTGGTCAGGGCTCTGCCTCCTCTTCCTATTGGCTGTCTCGGGAGAGGCGGAGTTTCCGAGAGGGCGTCACGTGGCCTTGAAGCGTTCGCGAGGCGGCTCCTGAGCAGCCCAACCCCCCCCCGAGCTCCCCCTCCCCCACTGCCGCCCATCCCCCTCTCTGCCCCACCCCCAACCCCCCCCCGAGCTCCCCCTCCCCCACTGCCGCCCCTCCCTCTCTGCCCCGCCCCCAACCCCGAGCTCCGCCTCCCCACTGCCGCCCATCCCCTCTCTGCCCCGCCCCCAACCCCCTGAGCTCCCCTCCCCACTGCCGCCCATCCCCTCTCTGCCCCGCCCCAACCCCTGAGCTCCCTCCCCAGTGCCGCCCCTCCCCTCCCTGCCCCGCCCCCAACCACCCCTGAGCTCCCCTCCCCACTGCCGCCCATCCCCTCCCTGCCCCCGCCCCAACACCCCAGCTCCCCTCCCCAAGTGCCGCCCAAACCCCTCTCTGCCCCGCCCCAACCACCCCCTGAGCTCCCCTCCCCAGTGCCGCCCATCCCCTCTCTGCCCCGCCCCAAAACCCCTGAGCTCCCCTCCCCACTGCCGCCCATCCCCTCTCTGCCCCCCCCAACACCCCCGAGCTCCTCCCCAAGTGCCGCCCATCCCCTCTCTGCCCCTGCCCCAACCACCCCTGAGCTCCCCTCCCCAGTGCCGCCCATCCCCTCTCTACCCCTCCCCAAACACCCCCGAGCTCCCAATCCCCAGTGCCGCCCATCCCCTCTCTGCCCCGTGACCAACCCCTGAGCTCCCGCTCCCGATGCCGCCCATCCTCTCTTCTGCCCCCCCCCAACACCCCAAGCTCCCCTCCCCAGTGCCGCCCATCCCCTCTTCTGCCCCGCCCCAAACACACCCCGACACTGTTCCTGGTTTTGGGAGGGGAACAGGAGAAAGGACAAAAGAAGCAAGAGACAAAGAGAAAGGAGGGAGAGATGGATGGAAGAAAAGGTGAAACCAAAAGGACAAACCCTAATGTCCCCAGTGATTCTAAGGGACAAAATCCCAGGTGCAGAATAAAATTCTGCCTCCTTAAGCTCGTGTTTTCCATGCCTAGAATTCAACTGTCACCAGATGGATCAGACTGAACAGGTTTCAAACCTCAAGGAGGCTCTTACCTTCTAAACAGGGACGGCTGTTTTCTAGTAAAATCAGGAAAAGGGAAGGAGAAAACTCGAAAGAGGTTCCTCCTGGCGCTCACGTACGTGAACCCGAATACTCTCTCAGTCCTCAAAGAGAGACCTGGAGAAGGAGACTTGCTGAAGCAAAGCCACAGGGTCTCTGAGGTTTCCCTGGCCCCTCACCCCGTCCTGCCTGGCTGATGTCAGCATCTCTCTGTGAGGTCACCACCTCCCCACCACCTTTGGCCAATAGTCTGAGGTCCTGCAAAAGGCCTTTGTGATGTCACTGCCGCACCCCTCCCTTGCTGTGCTAATGTCCTGCCCCTGGCCAGGCACTTTGGAGGTTTGAGCTACTCCCTGTGGATCACCCCACTCAAGGAGCGTTCGTTCTAGGAAGCAAGCCGGCTAGACAGGAAAACATCAGACGCTGCTCCCAGTGCTACAGTCAGTTTTTCAGAAATTAGTCGACTTTATGACCAGAAGAGACCATTAGAGCATCTAATCTGACCCCCCTGCATATCACAGGCCTCCTGTATGACACAAGAGCTACTTTTGGAGCAAACACATTCCAGAAAGGCATCTAGTCTTCATGAAATGACATCAGGAGATGGTGAATCCACCACTTTCCTTGGTAGCTTGTACCTGTGGTGAATCATCCTCGCTGTTGAATATTTGTGCCTTAGTTGTAATATGAATTTGTCTCTTTTCACCTTCCAGCCACTGGGTCTTGTTATGCCTTTCTCTCCTAGATTCAAGAGTCCTTTAATACCCAATCTATTCTCTCCATGAAGGCCCTTCAACACTTCAATGAAGTCACCTTTCAATCTTCTTTTGATAAGCGAAACAGGTTGAGCTCACTAGAAGGCTTTTTTCTCCATCCCTCAGAACATTTATTGGCTCTTTGGTCATCAGACTCCTGAACTGTAGCTGGATGTGGCTCTTGTTCTTCTGCACAACATAGCTCCTGGAGAAGAGGGATCTTCAAATGTACATTCCTATGATACCTTTGTTTAATTGATGAAAACATAAACTAGACAGTTAGAGGATTGGAACTGATTTCAGCTGATGGACAGCTTCGCTAGGTTTTTGTGCATTTGGACAGTGAAATGTTGAGTGTTTACATTCATATCAAGCACCCCCGTATAGTGGAGCTCCTGAACATAATGAAGAATGGAAATGAAAATGTTTTCCTTTTTTTAAAAAAAAGAAAGAAGGTTATAAGAGAACACTGGGGCTTGAATCAAGGATCACTTGATCTACCATCAAGCACTGTACCACTAAGCTATACCCCCATGACCATGGACTCATGATCTCCAAGACTTTGAAGGACAGACCCTGCTTCCTCGAGATCCTTTGCCATTCCCAGACCAGAAGTGGTTTTAAAAATGGGGTTTGATTAAACTTCTTAAATGTGGTGAACACCACAGCTTGCACACCCACCAATATAGCTTCTCCCACTGACATAGCTGCCACCTCTTGGGGAAGTGGATTAACTACACCCCAGGAAAACTCTCTCCCATCAGCATAGAGCAGTGGTTCTCAAGCTGTGGGTCAGGACCCCAAAGTGGGTCATAACCCTGTTTTAATGGGATCACCAGGGCTGGCATTAGACTTGTTGGTGCCTGGGGCTGAAGCCAAAAGTCTGAGCCCCACCACCCAGGGCTGAATCCCTCAAGCTCTGGTTTTGCCCTCCCCCAACTGGATAAGAGGGCACAGTGTGAAATGTTTGGGGACCACTGTTTTAGGATGACGTTCTCAATCACTTCTATGAAGTCCAATGAAAGCTATTCCTCACCCACCTACTCCTCCATCAGGACCACTAGGTATGTTCTGCTGCCCTTCACTCATGCAGGAAGGATAATAACATTTCATTCCACTCAATCCTAAAGTGATTTGTAACCCGCCACCAGCCAAAACTGGTCATTCTGGGAAAGCGGCCCCATCATGCTGCATAGCTAGGCAGAGTAGGTGTGTCTGTGCAAACACCGTCTGTTCCTGAAGTCTTTCCCCCAGCTCCTCACTAGATGTGAAGGGGGAGCTCATTCAGCCCCTGCTTCTGCTTAGTATTTAAAAACTCCTTATTGTCCCTATCTCTGCTGACATTAGATTTCTCCACCTGTCTTTTCCTTGATAGTTCTGATGAGGTGGTTAAGGTGATGGACTGCTAGTCCATTGTGCTCTGCATGCATGGGTACAAATCACATCCTCATCGGATGCATTTAGTCATTACTCCTCCTTTGTAGACAACCATGTCCCCGTTTGGTATGATGTTGCTTCTTGCAAACAAAAACCTTCTCAGAAACTCAGAACTCTCTTGCTTTAAATAAAATGTCTAAATCCCAGATTTCTTAAAAAAAGAAAAATTCTCTAGTCCTGTATTTCTTAATTTATATCTCAAAAGGGAACATCCTCGTCATGTCCTCCAAACACCCTGGGACCAGCCCAAATTATTAAAATACCCTCAACCCGAGCAAGGCCAGAGCAGTGACCCAGAGCTAGTGTCTAGGCCAAGCTGTTCTGAAGGAGGCAACTCAAACATTTTCTCCCTGCTTCCCTTGGCAAGGTCTGACTGGGAAAAAAAAATTCCCCAAACTGAAAAACCAGTACTAATCTGTTTGGGGACTTTGGTTTGAAAGTATTATTGTTATTATTCTCTTCTGAATCAGTTCAGTTGAGTCTTTGTCCTCCAGGTATGTTTCCAGCTAAAACCACATTGAGGGTACTGGACCACTGACCTATCAGCTCTTAACACCCAAACTTTCAGTAACTCTATTATCAGTGCCTGCGAGTGTAATTTAAACCATAGGTTCATCTAGCTCTGAATCTTGTCTTCTGACAGTAGCCAATACCAGGTGCTCCAAAAGCCAGTCTTTAAGGTACCACCGGGAGTTGAACCCAGGATCTCTTGTTTACAAAACAGGTGCTTTAACCAGCCAAGCCATGGAACCTGCTGTTACTTAAAGCAGCGTGTTTGCTCACACCTGACTCTCTGCCAATCCCCACTGGGCCCTTACAAGTGTTGCTCGTGTTTGCCTTCTGTAAAGCAGAGGAGCAGGTGAAGTTTTGCTCCCAAGGTGTGTGTGCGATTCTTTGGACAGGTCTACACTAGGAAATTAGGTTGGTGTAATTACATTACTTAGGCTGACAATGCAGTTCTATCAACCTAATCCCGGTGTATATAGCGGCTCAGCTGTCAGAACTTTCTGGAGCTATGAAAGGAGAGAGGTCCAGCCTTTGTAGCAGGAATGCAGGGCAGGCGAGTTCATGGTGGGATACTGGTGGAGACCAGTTATGGTGATATAATGACCAGCAGCATTTACACTGACAATTTGGCACAAAGCTCTAGGCCTCTTGTCGAGGTGGTTTTATTTTGTAGCCAGACGTGGCATTGCAGTGTGTGCACCAGCCACAAGCTGCTGACCGAGGGAGCGTTGTGTGTTTTTCACACAGCTGAGCAATATAATGATGCTGAAATAACTTTGTAGTGCAGACCTGGCCAAAGATTCACACACACACACACACACACACACACACACACACACACACACACACACAGCTTGCAAGGAAAACCTCACCTGCTCCTCTGCTTTGCAGAATCCAACACAAGCAAAGCTTTTCAGGCCCCAGTGGGGATGGCAGGGAGTCAGGTGTGGGCAGAGAGTGTCCCTGAGCCACAAGCAGGCACCATGGCTTAGCTGGCTAAAGCACCTGTCTTGTAAACAAGAGATCCTGGGTTCAACTCCAAGTGGTGCCTTGTTGAGTACCTCTTGGAGCACCTGGTATTGGCAGCTGTCAGAGAACTAAATGGGCATTTGGTCCAGCCCAATATGGTTGTTTCAATTACACTCACAGGCACTGATAAGGGAATTACTGAGAGTTAAGAGCTGATAGGTCAGTGGTCCAGCCTGTCACAGATGACTCCCCTCCCTCTGGGACAGGGGCAGGTCTGGGCTCTCACACTAAATGCTCATTGTGGCTGCCAGAACCTGTGGGCAGCTCATTTAGTTTGCACTGAGGGTTGAGTCCTGCTTCATGCACCATGTGTGAGAATGAAAATCCTAAACCGCCCTTTGAAATAACAGATGCAGCAGGACGTGTTATTGTCCCTGCCCCAAAGCAGACAGACCAATGGAGAAATGCCATCGAGTCCAGGGTAATACTCCACTGCCAGTTTATCTTTTTTGCTTGCTAAACTCCCTTCCAACCTTGAGGGCTCCCAGAGCCCAATATTGAGCTTGAGCTGAGATGTCTACAGTGCAAATTTACCACCCCATGGCCCTAGCCTGGGAGCCTGCACTGGCATGGGAAAGCCATGGGTGTTTCATTACAGTGTGGACATAGCCCCAACCCACTCAGCTTTGGAACCCATGTCCCCTGCCTAGCAAGTGCTATTGAACTGAGGGTGAGTCCCTCAATCAGGGTCTGCCAAGCACAGTTGTGCTGCCCTTGGTTCACACAGCAAGGATAACAACCCTTTATTTCTCCTGCCCCTATAACATGGAGACTGGGAATCCAACACCAGCCACAAGTGATCATTTCGGCAAACAACCCAACCTATTTCCAACATACTGTAAAATCCACATGCAGACTCATACACGAAACCTTGCAAGAAAATCTTCCTGAGGGGGCCTGAAGCACCTGCTGCTGGAGGGAAGGAGGGAGCTGTGGGTTGGGATTGAGGAGCAGCGTGAGGAGGGGGGGCCTGTGGATTGGGATTGAGGGGCACCGGGAATAGGAGGGGTCTGTGGGTTGGGACAGAGGAGAAGGGTGAAGAGGAGCAGGCTCTGGTTGGGAGTGAGGAGCAGTGACCATAGGAGGGACTGAGGGTTGGGACTGAGGGGCACTGGGAAAAGAGGGGACATGGGTTTAGGCTGAAGAGCATCTTCATTTGGGGATCCAGCAGGACAGGGGAAGGCAGCAGGTGATTCTAATTCCTTAGGGATATTCTGTGTGTTTGTGTGTGTCTGTGTGTGTGTGCAAGGGAGGAACATGCTCTATGCCCAGAGGCCTTTATTCCTCCAGGCTGCAAGGACAGAGGGGCTGTCAGGAAGTTGCCCCTTCAAACCCACACACAAAAAGGCCCTTCTGAGGAAAGAGAAAATCCTGAAGAGAAAAAGTAACATCAAAGAGGACATGGGAAAGACAGTGTAAGATCTTGGTGAGTAGTTTATCACCTGACCAGGGACTTGAACCCTGGACCTTCAGATTAAAAGTCTGATGCTCTACCAACTAAAAGCAGCAAAGAGTCCTGTGGCACCTTATAAACTAACAGATGTTTTGAAGTATGAGCTTTCATGGGTGAATCCCCACTTCAGCTAGCCAGGCTCATGAAGAAAAAGAGCAAGTTGGTGCAGAGGAGAAACTAGTCAAGAAAACAAGAGCGGGAAACAATATGGGAAACCTGCTGCTCTCTCTGGCCCGGTCAACACTGTGAGTTTATATCGAATTTAGCAGCGTTAAAGGGCATTAACCCTGCACCCATCCACACAACGAAGCCCTTTATATCGATATAAAGGGCTCTTAATACCGATAGCTGTACTCCTCCCCGACGAGGGGAGTAGCGCTGAAATCGGTATTGCCATGTCGGATTAGGGTTAGTGTGGCCACAATTCGATGGTATTGGCCTCCAGGCGCCATCCCACAGTGCACCATTGTGACTGCTCTGGACAGCAATCTGAACTCGGATGCACTGTAAAATCGGAATAATCCCGTAGTGTAGACATACCCTGTGATTAACAACATTGGTGGCTAATTGAAAGGCTGATGGTTCAAACCCAAGTGAAGATGGAGGTGGTTTTTTTTAGTCATGAGGGTTTTTTTTAGTGATGAGAATCCAGTACATTTTAACAGGCAGAAAAATCTCTTCAACGCTGGTCTAACCTCATTAGGCAAGCATAAGTGACACTTTTGCCAGATGCATTGGTGGTATAGTGGTGCGCATAGCTACCTTCCAAGCTAATTGACCTGGGTTCAATTCCCAGCTAATGCAATGATGTGATGTTTTCTCTGCTGGGAAGTGATTTAATTTCAGTCACATTGTATCAGTTTATCAATGGAATGAGAGAATCCATGTGCTGCAGGTCATTCAACACACACTGGAGGAAGAAAGGGGCAGGACTATACAATGAGCTGTTGGAGTTATCCTGATATTACAATGTTTGGTTTATTTTTTAAAAAAACTTCCTTTACTTCCATCTCCATTTTAGACTCAGAGGCTTTAAGGTTAGAAGGGACCAGTGTGATCATCTAGTCCGACCTGCTGCACCTTGCAGGCCAAAAGACCCCACCCACCCACTCCTGTAATAGACCTGGGAGGGGAGGCAGCTCTGTGCACTGCCCCTACCCCAGGCAGCACATGGAGGCCCTCTGCTCCCCTCCCCCCATGGGTGTGCAGAGATGTGCCAGCAGCACTAAGGTGGCTCCCTGCCCACTCTGCCTCCGTCCGTCCGTGCCGCTCTCAGAAATGGCCGGCATGTCCCAGCATCCCCTGGGGTGGGCGGAGTGTCTCCATTCACTGCCCCTGCCCTGAGTACCAACTCCGCAGCTCCCATTGGCCAGGAACTGCAGCCAATGGGAGCTCTGGGGGCAGCGCCTGCAGGCAGCGGCGCACGGAGACTCCCTGGCCCCGCCCACCTAGGAGCTGCTGACGCAGGGTTGTGTGTACCGGTCACTTTGGGAGCTGCAGTGCCCGGGGTAAGTGCCACCCCTCCTGCACCCCAACCCCCTCCCCCAGTGCAGATCCCGCACCCTGCACCCAAATTTCCTCCCAGAGCTTTGCTTGTCTTCCTTTCACCCAGAACTGTCCTTCTCCTGGGCTGCAAGTAGCCACCCCTGGGAAGCCAAGAGGCAGGCACAGGATTCTACCTCCCAGCAGCCAACCGCACCTCCCCAGGCTTTGCAGAACAAATGGTGGCGCTCTACTAACCCCACTTAGCCGCACTAAGGCGCTTAGCTTCTGCCCTGCCTTCCTCAGCTCGACTTTCCTCTTTTGCCCCATTCCTGCCTCACTCCCTCCTTTGGCAAGTCACACAGAGGAGGCAGCAGGAAGAGCCGGCCACCATAGGCCAACCTCCAAGGGCAGAGGAGACCAAGCCACAAGGCTTCAAAAGGTGACTGGCCAAGGTCCTCTAGCTTTCCCCTGCTGATGCTAAGGCTTTTTCTCAGCTCATTTCACCACCCTCTGTCCTGCAGGGGTTGAGTTTATCGCAGGTGTTACCCAAAATTGGGCCAACTAGTAAGTGTAAGGAGAACAAATGACCCACCAGAGTTTGGCAGAAAGCAGCACATTTGTTATACTGACAGCTAAGCTCAAAATAAGCGGGGGCAGGGTGTGTCACACTCGCACTCGCATACTCACACTCCCAGGACGGGCACGGCACTGGAGATGTTAGGATTCTGCAAGGTAAGTGTCCCACAGCACAGCTATGGACGGTGCGATGAAGGTAAGTCTTCCTGAGGCACAGTGAAATGCAACGCTGTGAACCACTGGCCAGGCGGTCCGGGCGAAGGGCATTCACTGGAGGTTCAAGCTTGTGAGTGCTCTCCTGAGCACAGGGTCCCTTCCCCTTTTAAGGGCCTGCACCTCATGGCCTGCGACCAGAGATGACTTGGTTGCATCTGGTTGGTCACACTCCACCTTGGGCAGTGTCCATGCTCTGGGTGTGTGAGTGCTGCCTAATTAGAGTCCCAGACACCTTGTCTACCTGGAAGCTCTTCTGCTCTTCAACCAGCCCATTCATCCCACAAGCGTTCCAAGGGGGAACGGGAGGGGAAAAGCCACTTCACAGGCATTCAGAGAGGGAGCGGAGACAAAAGTGGGCGCAGGGGAAGTATAACAGACCTTTTGAGCAAGGAAATCACTGCTGCTCCTACAACATGTTTTTGCTTGGTTTCAAACTAGGGACCTTTTGCATGTTACGCAAACATGATAACCACTACACTACAGAAACTCTGTTGTGGGGCTCTGCCCCTCCCTTCATAAGAACATAAGAATGGCCATACTGGGTCAGACCAAAGGTCCATCCAACCCCGCATCCTATCTGCCAACAGTGGCCAATGCCAGGTGCCCCAGAGGGACCGAACCTAACAGGTAATGACCAAATGATCTCTCTCCTGCCATCCATCTCCACCCTCTGACAAACAGAGGCTAGGGACATCATTCCTTACCCAGCCTGGCTAATAGCCATTCATGGACTTAACCTCCATTAATTTATCTGCAAAAAGAACAGGAGTACTTGTGGCACCTTAGAGACTAACAAATTTATTTGAGCATAAGCTTTCGTGGGCTAAAACCCACTTCATCGGATGCATGCAGTGGAAAATACAGCAGGAAGATACATATATATATATATATATATATATATATATATATATATATATATATATATATATACACAGAGAACACGAAAAAATGGGTGTTGCCATACACACTATAATGAGAGTGGGCAGTTAAGGTGAGCTATTATCAGCAGGAGAAAAACCTTTGTAGTGATAATCGGGACGGCCATTTCCAACAGTTGACAGGAAGGTGTGAGTAACAGTAGGGGGACAAATAAACACGGAGAAATAGTTTGACTTTGTGTAATGACCCATCCACTCCCAGTCTTTATTCAGGCCTAATTTAATGGTGTCCAGTTTGCAAATTAATTCCAATTCAGCATCTCTCGTGGGAGTCTGTTATTGAAGGTTTTTTGTTGTAATATTGCGAATTTAGGTCTGTTATCAAGTGACCAGGAGATTGAAGTGTTCTCCAACTGGTTTTTGAATGTTATAATTCTTGATGTCTGATTTGTGTCCATTTATTCTTTTATGTAGAGACTGTCTGGTTTGGCCAATGTACATGGCAGAGGGGCATTGCTGGCACATGATGGAATATATCACATTGGTAGATGTGCAGATGAACGAGCCTCTGATAGTGTGGCTGATGTGATTAGGTCCTATGATGGTGTCCCCTGAATAGATATGTGGACAGAGTTGGCAACGGGCTTTGTTGCAAGGATAGGTTCCTGGGTTCGTGTTTTTGTTGTGTGGTTGCTGGTAAGTATTTGCTTCAGGTTGGGGGATGTCTGTAAGCAAGGACTGGCCTGTCTCCCAAGATCTGGGAGAGTGAGGGATTGTCCTTCAGGATAGGTAGTAGATCCTTGATGATGCGCTGGAGAGGTTTTAGTTGGGTGCTGAAGGTGACGGCTAGTGTGGTTCTGTTACTTTCTTTGTTGGGCCTGTCCTGTAGTAGGTGACTTCTGGGTACTCTTCTGGCTCTGTCAATCTGTTTCTTCACTTCAGCAGGTGGGTATTGTAGTTAAGAACACTTGATAGAGATCTTGTAGGTGTTTGTCTCTGTTTGAGGGGTTGGAGTAAATGCGGTTGTATCTTAGAGCTTGGCTGTAGACAATGGATCATGTGGAGTGGTCTGGATGGAAGCTGGAGGCATGTAGGTAAGTATAGCGGTCAGTAGGTTTCCAGTATATGGTAGTGTTTATGTGACCATCGCTTACTAGCACTGTAGTGTCCAGGAAGTGGATCTCTGGTGTGGACTGGTCCAGGCTGAGGTTGATGGTGGGATGGAAATTGTTGAAATCATGGTGGAATTCCTCAAGGGCTTCTTTTCCATGGGTCCAGATGATGAAGATGTCATCAGTGTAGGGCAAGTAGAGTAGGGGCGTTAGGGGACGAGAGCTGAGGAAGCGTTGTTCTAAGTCAGCCATAAAAACGTTGGCATACTGTGGGGCCATGTGAGTACCCATAGCAGTGCCGCTGACTTGAAAGTATACATTGTCCCCAAATGTGAAATAGTTGTGGGTGAGGACAAAGTCACAAAGTTCAGCCACCAAGTTTGCCGTGACATTATTGGGGATACTGTTCCTGATGGCTTGTAGTCCATCTTTGTGTGGAATGTTGGTGTAGAGGGCTTCTCCCTCCATAGGGGCCAGGATGGTGTTTTCTGGAAGATCACCAATGGATTGTAGTTTCCTCAGGAAGTCAGTGGTGTCTCAAAGATAGCTGGGAGTGCTGGTAGAGTAGGGACTGAGGAGGAGTCTACATAGCCAAACAATCCTGCTGTCAGGGTGCCAATGCCTGAGATGATGGGGCATCCAGGATTTCCAGGTTTATGGATTTTGGGTAGCAGATAGAATAACCCTGGTCGAGGTTCTAGGGGTGTGTCTGTGCAGATTTGTTCCTGTGCTTTTTCAGGGAGTTTCTTGAGCAGATGGTGTCATTTCTTTTGGTAACTCTCAGTGGGATCAGAGGGTAATGGCTTGTAGAATGTGGTGTTTGAGAGGTGCCTAGGAACCTCTCGCTCATATTCCGACCTATTCATGATGACGACAGCACCTCCTTTGTCAGCCTTTTTTATTATGATGTCAGAGCTGTTTCTCAAATACATTTGTTAG
This sequence comes from Mauremys reevesii, assembly GCF_016161935.1. NCBI lineage: Eukaryota > Metazoa > Chordata > Testudines > Geoemydidae > Mauremys > Mauremys reevesii. The sequence continues at coordinate 40,546,680 of NC_052634.1, forward strand.
TCTGTTAGGTGCCACAAGTACTCCTCATTCTTTTTGCTGATAAAGACTAACATGGCTTCCATTCTGAAACTTACTAATTTATCTAGTTCTCTTTTAAACCCCCTTATAGCACCAGCCTTCACAACCCCATCAGGCAAGGAGTTCCACATGTTGACTGTGTCTGTGTGAAGAAGAATTTCCTTGTATTTGTTTTAAACCTGCTGCCTACTAATTTCATTTGGTGGCCCCTAGATCTTATATTATGGGATCAAGTAAATAACTTTTCCTTATTCACTTTCTCCACACCACTCATGATTTTATAGACCTCTATCATATCCCCCCTTAGTCTTCTCTTTGCCAAGCTGAAAAGGTCTAGTCTCATTAATCTCTCCTCATATGGGACCCGTTCCAAACCCCTAACCATTTTAGTTGTCCTTCTCTGAACCTTTTCTAGTGCCAGTATATCTTTTTTGAAATGAGGAGACCACATCTATATGCAGTATTCAAGATGTGGGTCTACCATGGATTTATATAAAGGCAGTAAGATATTCTCTATCTTATTCTCCTTTTTTTAATGATTCCTAAAATCCTGTTTGCTTTTTTGACTGGCACTGCACACTGTGTGGTCGTCTTCAGAGAACTATCCATGATGACTCCAAGATCTCTTTCCTGATTAGTTGTAGCTAAATTAGCCCCCATCATATTGTATGTATAGTTGGGGTTATTTTTTCCAATGTGCATTACTTGACATTTATCCACATTGAATTTCATTTGCCATTTTGTTGCCCAATCACTTAGTTTTGTGAGATCTCTTTGAAGTTCTTCACAGTCTGCTTTGGTCTTAACTATCTTTAGTAGTTTAGTATCATCTGCAAACTTTGCCACCTCACTGTTTACCCCTTTCTCCAGATCATTTATGAATAAGTTGAATAGGATTGGTCCTAGGACTGACCATTGGGGAACACCACTAGTTACCCCTCTCCATTCTGAACACACAGATGGGCCAACCTGGAGAAAGTGGTGGCAGTCCCTCGATAGATCAGCTGGTAGAGCAAAGGACTGGAGCCGGCACTCAGGAAGTCATCCTTATGTCACCCTTCTGACTCCAGCTTGAGGCAGAGCTTCTTTTTCTTCCCCTTGCTGAGAAAGAGCAAGAGAAGAAAGGTCAGGTGGGCCAGCTCGGTGCACAAGTCCATGCTGTCTTTTCTTGCTTGGGAGCCCAAAATGAGGAACTCATGGTGGGTAAAGGCACTGCTGTGCTTCCAGAAAACATCCCACCACAGCACACAAAGGGACCAAAAGAGCATGCCAAAGCCTGGGATTGAACTAGGGAACCTCTAGCTCTCCAGTGCTGAGCTACTTCAGCATGTAAATGGCACTTTTTTGGTCTGCTGTTTCTCTGTCTGGGATGTTTTTGTCAGCCCTGGCACACAAAAAGGGCATCACTGCGAGTGCCCACGAAGGCGAGATGAATTTTTGCCTGCCATGCTCAGCTTGACTTGCTTCCTCACCCCATTCCTGCCTTAGATCCTGGGTCACCTGGTGGCTGAAGATGGTCCATTGTCTCAAGCGGTGCCAGAGCCTGACACAGTGCCCCGGGCAGCCTTTGCTGTGCACATGCCGGCCGTGCAGATTTGAAAATACTTTAAAGCTCCTGTCAGTAAGTTCTGGGGACAGTTGCTCACCTTCAGAGGAAGCTCCCTAAAATTGGCCTGTCTCACCCAGTGGTACATTGACCTCTGTTCAGACTGAGCCAAAGGGGAGGGGGTGGGGCTCGCTGCTGTGGCCGCCGCTGCTGTGAGAGCGGCCGCTGTTGCGGATGAAGCCATCCTGCAAGCACTTTCCACCTAGCCACCCACTGAAAATCCTGTAGGATGTAAGGTGGGAATAGAAGAACACCGGGAGAGGAGGGGCTTCCTAATCTCCTCCCCCTTCTGCCACCATCAGCCATCCCATACCCGGTGCTGCACCCAGTGGGGTAAAAAGAAAATGTGGCCATATCGGAAGAGTCAGTTGCGTTCTTTGCGGTTGCCCCGCCATTCCCCTCGGGCCTGACCTGCCCTCCAGCTCAGCCACCCACTGAAAATTGAAACACAAAACAGTAGAGCCGTACAAGGCTTCAAGGCCCACCAGGCCCAACCCCCCTTCTAATACGGCAGAAAAGCCACATTTCACCTAACAAGGTAGGGACGTCCTATTGCCCCGCAAGAGGTGGAAGGCCATCGTGTTCGGTCTCAGCAGCACTCGTGGAGCAGGGGGAAACACCTGGCTGAGGAAATTCCCCACAGGTGGATCTTGAGCATCACAACCTTGTAGGTAATGACAAGGTCCACTTACGCCACCGGCTGAGCCATTCCTCACAGGCCAGCAACCATTTCTCCCGGTTCGCGTTCCTCACCTCGTCCCCAACCGAATGCTAGAAGGCCCAGCCATCAACCTGCCCACTCTTGCAGCCCTCCTCTTCCGCCCTGACTGATGGGGGGAGTATTGAGCCTCCCTCTCTTAGGCCCTTCAGCATCCCTGGGGAAAGACAACACCACCCAAGTGACTTTGGGCCAGTAGGTCAACCAACAGGGCTGCCTCCTAGGCCAGGCTGCAGCCCAGCTTCAGGACTAAGATGAAATGGAGCTCGCATCCCTACCTACAGGACTCCAGGCATGGCCAGGCTTCTGGATCAAACATCCCCTCTTGTGCTCAAGTCACAACAGCTAGCGGGCAAAAGACAGGCTTTCATGGCCTTTGAGAAAGCAAGATAGAGTCCCAGGCAGTACATGGCCCTTCCTAGTGAAAAGCCAAGTCCTGGGGGGGAAGAAAGGTAATGTCAGATAACATCCTGGAGAGATGTCTTCTTTTGTTTTGAGGGGTACAGCTCCTTTTTCACCTGACCAGGGACTTGAACCCTGGACCCTCAGATTAAAAGTCTGATGCTCTACCAACTGAGCTAGCCAGGTTCACACATAAATGAAACAAATTTCATGCAGAAGAGAAACTAGTCATGTAAATGAAGGCCAGAAACAATACAGAAAACCTGCTACTGTCGCTCTCTTAGCAGTCCTAGCCTCAGCCTGCTCCTCCATCCGGCGCCCTGAGGCCTTATTCTTTTTTTCATTAACTATCAAATATAGGAGAAAACACAGTTATACAAAGCAAAACAAAATCACAAACAGAAATGTCATTGGAAATACAGAAATAAAAAAGGAAAATGCAATTCCCATCACTTTATCGTGTCAGGGCCATTCCTGTATCGAGAGCACCCGCTAAGGTCCTTGTGTGCTTACAAGAAACCTGGAGGAACTCATACCACAGCCTGAACATGAAACTCAACTGCTCCCAGGTGCCGTAGTAAAACCCTTTCCCTGCTGTGACGTTGCACTCCATAGGATTTTATGAAAATATGCTAATGAGTGTGAATATAATGTAACTGGACTATGATTCATGCAAAAGGTCTCTTGTAAGGTATCATTACAAAGCTTATAATCTACTGTGTGTGTTCATCCTATTTGTATGAACCAATCATTCCTGTATCTGAAACTAGAAATATGAACTATAACTCTGAGGTCCTGTTGTAATGATGCAAAGTGTGGGCCATTAATAGTGGTTTGGACTCTTGATGGCTCCCATTAACCAGGACAATTGACTGGAGATGGCTCCGTCCTGCACCATCCCTGAGTCAGGCCAGGAAGAATGAAGGCTTGGGGGGGTCTCACAGGACATGTGACCATGTCCCCTGGTACAGGAATCCATTTTAAACCTGGGGCTTTTCCCCAGGAGAGAGACAAAAGATTCCTGCCTTGTACCAAAGCTGTATAAGGGGGTGGAACAGAAGAAAGGTGGCTGCAGTCATGAGACATCCCCTAGCTATCACTTGAGCTGGAACACGGACTATACCAGGTGAAAAGATTGGGCCCAGACTCCTGCCACCACTGCCAGCAGCACCAGGGGACTAAGGCACTTTCCTGCCCGCCCTCGCTCCATGTGGCACACCACTCCCGGAAACGGCTGGCACATCCCTGCAGCCCCTGGCGTGGGGTGGGGTCTCTACGCGCTGCTCCCTCCCTGAGTGCCAACTCTGTCAACTGTGGCAATGGGAGTTGCGGGGTTGGAGTCTGTGGGCAGCGGTGCGCAGAGACACCCGTGGCCCTCCCGCTTAGGGGCTGCTGCCAGAGGGGGATGGGGTGCGGGTTGCTTTTGGGAGATGCCTGAGGTAAATGCTGCACCCCTCACCATCTCCTGCACCCCCAACCCCCTGCCCCAACCCAGACCCCACACCTGCACCCAAACATTCTCCAGGACCCTGCCCATTGCACACCCTCCTGCACCCCAACCCCCTGACTGCGCTCAGACCCTGCACCCAAACTCTCTCCCAGAGCCCAGCCCCTCTCCCTCCCTCACCCAAACTCCCCCCCCAGAACCTTAGGCAAGTGTGTGTGGGGTGTGGGGCAGGACTTAGTCCCATTCTGGGCACCACCAAAAATTATACAAACTTGCCTCCCGTGTCCAGTCCAACCTTCTGCTGATGCACCTCAGCCCCCACCCGTGCAGGGTTTGAAGCTTCCATTGCTTAAACTCCAGGACACTGAGGGATTTCAGCTCCCCTTTGCCCAGAGGGAACCTTCACCCCACTCCCAGCCAGGTTCTTGTCCATGGGATCACTGTAGGGGGGCTGGGTCCCGCTGGGTCTTTTCTCTCTCTGTGACAGGCCAGGGTGCAATAACTGGGGCATCTGAGCACCCAGGACCTTCTGTGGGGCTGCCATTCCCCTTCCCCTTCTGTGGTCTCGTCTGTCATTGACTCCAGCCTTTTTTCTATCCATCGTCAGCACCATCCCAAGCAAGCTGCACTCGCCTCAGAAAGACAAAGAGTTCTGTGGCACCTTACAGACTAACAGACGTATTGGAGCATAAGCTTTCGTGGGTGAATCCCCACTTTGTCAGATGAATGTCATGGAAATTTGCAGGGGCAGGTATAAATATGCAGGCAAGAATCAGTCTAGAGATAAGGAGGTTAGTTCAAACAGGGAGCATGAGGCCCTCTTCTAGCAGCTGAGGTGTGAACACCAAGGGAGGAGAAATTGCTTTTGTAGTTGGCTAGCCAGGCACAGAATTCCCACTCCATTCATCTGACGAAGTGGGGATTCACCCACGAAAGCTTATGCTCCTGTACGTCTGTTAGTCTATAAGGTGCCACAGGACTCTGTCGCTTTTTACAGATCCAGACTAACACAGCTACCCCTGTGATACTCAAAAAGACAGTGTCCCTGGTGGGTGTAAATCACTGACCTCTCTCCTCTCTGAGCACTGACTGCCCCTCTGTTTCCTTGCCTCTCAGTCTGTGCAGATGGGACCTTTCCCTCCAGTGCTGGAGGATTCACCCTTCTCATCTACCCTTGTCCTAAGCAGCACAGCGGGTGGGAATCTTACATGTACTGAGGTGACTTAGGAGCAGAAACCGCCCCCGACCTTCCATGCAATTGGCACTTGCCCCTCACTGAGCAGGATTAAAACTCCTGCAGGGAGACTGCTGGGCCACATCCCCTCTGGGCATGAGCAAAGCAGCAGGGTGAAAAAAAGAACCTGGAGATGCTGAGGATTGAACCCAGGGCCTCATACATGCAAAACATGTGTTTTACCACCGAGCTATATCCCCAGATGGGCTGTAGGTTACACTCAGAGCTGTCCTGTTTCCAGAGCATCCAGAGTCCTAAGAGCAGCATGGGGACACATTCCCTGCTCTGAGGGCCAAATCTGCTGTCCTGGAGGCTGCTGGTTCTTAGGGGTCACTTTGCAGCAGGGCCAGATTCAATGTGTGGGGCAGAGAGAGTGGGTGCCCTGGACTCAGGGTGCAGAGATGCACTCAGCCCTCTCCCCTGCATTGGGTGGGGGGTGCTGCCACCCCCTGCTGGAAGGTAATGGGAGGGGAGGGGCGCTGAGAGTCACTCAGCACCTGACCCTGGTGGCAGCAGTGGTGTGGGGAGCTCCAGGTATTTCTAGGATCTGCTATTGCCACCTACCTGTGAAGTCCAGCTTTCCCCAGCACATTCACTGCAGTGCAATTGGGTCACTGTTTCCATGGCTGAACAGCAAATAATTACTCCCAGTTTCCCTTCTAGCTGCAGCAGGATTAGCCTGTGTCAGTGGTTAATGAGGTGGATCTAGTTGTAGATTGTTATTCATTCCCCACCTTGACAATTTACACAGTCCCTTTCCTACTCAAATCCCCAGCACCTCGGTGATCCTGGTAGCAGGGGTTGGGTCCTGAGATTTTCAGGGTCCTTTTCCCCTCCACCTGGAGTGAACTCAGCTTTTCCCCCATCCCAGACAATCCATGAAATAACAACAGGGGCATAAAGAAAGAGGGGAGGGAACATCTCACAGCCAGGGCTGGATGTGCCCAGGGCCCCCTGCTTGTCCATTGTTTCCATGGAATTTGGCCCCCTGCTTTGCACAAGGGACAGAGAAAGATCTTCCTGTTCCTGTGTCTGTGCAAGGAAAATTGTGTTTCTGTATGAAAGAGAGGAGGGAAATGGCCCCATGGTGGGACAATATCCTCAGGATTAAGACCTAAGGGCTCAGGCTGAGAACTGATAGAACTGCACTCATCTGGGATTTAACAAATTGTCTTCCCTGGAGCAGGGCCAGATCCAGCGTTTTTGCCACCCCAAGTGGAAAAAAAAATTAAAAAGCTGCAGTCAACTAGAGCTTTACCTGAGTTCTGTCCATAGGCAGGTCCCTGCATACCTTGCTGAGTAACAAGGTGTATCTGCTTTCTCTCAATGGGTCGATTGTATAGCTGATGGTCCTTAATGGGCCATCAAGCAGGCTAGGCAGAACTGACACCAACTTGTCTGGCTGGGCTGTTCCCCGGAAGCAGAGCACAAGTTTGAAGTACGGGCAGCATAGAGTCAATATTCATAACATCAATTACAAAAATGATACACATCTAGAGATAGCATCATTATAATCAGCCAATCAGAACCTCTCCATAGACCCCTTACACGACAACCTTTCTACAATATTGTCTGCAAATATAGAACAGTGGTCGCAATGATGATCTGTACAGTTACAGATTATGTCAATAAAGTCACAAGAGGTGACATGGCATCAGTGAGACTGATACTGGAATACTGCCTCCAGTTTTGGTGTCCTCATTTGAAAAAGATGTTGTGAAATTGGAGCTGGGGCAGCAAAGAGCCACCAAATGTTCTGAGGGCTGGAGAAAAATGCCTTCTAGTGAGCTATTGAATGAGCTCAACCTGATTAGCTTATCAAAAGAAGATTGAAAGGTGACTTCATTGAAGTGTTGAAGGACCTTAATGGAGAGAAAAGATTGGCTATTAAAGGGCTCTTTAATCGAGCAGAGAAAGGCATAAGAAGACCTAATGGCTGAAAGGTGAAAAGACACAAAATCATATGACAACTAAGGCACAAATATTCAACAGCGAGGATGATTCACCGCAGGAACAAGCTACCAAGGAAAGTGGTGGATTCTCCATCTCCTGATGTCATTTAATGAAAACTTGATGCCTTTCTGGAATGTGTTTGCCCCAAAAGTAGCTCTTGTGTCATACAGGAGGCCTGTGATATGCAGGGGGTCAGATTAGATGCTCTAATGGTCTCTTCTGGCCATAAAGTTGACTAATTTCTGAAAAACTGAGTGTAGCATTGGGAGCAGCATCTGATGTTTTCCTATCTAGCCTGCTTGCTTCCTAGAACGAACGCTCCTTGAGTGGGGTGATCCACAGGGAGTAGCTCAAACCTCCAAAGTGCCTGGGCAGGGGCAGGACATTAGCACAGCAAGGGAGGGGTGTGGCAGTGACATCACAAAGGCCTTTTGCAGGACCTCAGACTATTGTTCAAAGGTGGTGGGGAGGTGGTGACCTCACAGAGAGATGCTGACATCAGGCAGGCAGGACAGGGGCGAGGGGCCAGGGAAACCTCAGAGACCCCTGTGGCTTTGCTTCAGCAAGTCTCCTTCTCCAGGTCTCTCTTTGAGGACTGAGAGAGTATTCAGGTTCATGTATGTGAGCGCCAGGAGGAACCTCTTTCGAGTTTTCTCCTTCCCTTTTAGTGATTTTACTAGAGACCAGCCACCAGGATCACAAGCTTTCTCACAAGCACACAGGGACCTTCGCGGGTGCTCTCGATACAGGAATGGCCCAGAAACAATAAAGTGATGGGAATTGCATTTTCCTTTTTTATTTCTGTATTTCCAATGACATTTCTGTTTGTGATTTCGTTTTGCTTTGTATAACTGTGTTTTCTCCTGGATTTGATATTTAACTAAAAAAAGAATAAGACCTCAGGGCGCCGGATGGAGGAGCAGGCTGGGGCTAGGACTGCTAAGAGAGCGAAAGTAGCAGATTTTCTGTATTGTTTCCTGCCCTCATTTTCATGACGAGTTTCTCATCTGCACGAAATTTGCTTCATTTATATGTGAGCCTGGCTAGCTCAGTTGGTAGAGCATCAGACTTTTAATCTGAGGGTCCAGGGTTCAAGTCCCTGGTCAGGTGAAGCAGGAACCATTCCCCTCAAAATGGAAGAAGGCATCTCTCTAGGGTGTTATTTGACCTTTTTCCCCCAGGACTTGGCTTTTCACTAGGAAGGGCCATGTACTGCCTGGGACTGAAGGGGCAACTTCCTCACATGCCCACTGGCCTCTCAGGCTGGATTAAGAAAGGCCTCTGGGAGCTGCAGCAAACTGCTGCATGACAACCTGGTGAGCAAATGCAGGGCTGCCCCCACAGGGTCATCCACACCAGAGCTCAGCAGAGGTCTGGGGGTTCCCTATTGGTCCCATGGTGTAAGGGCAGCACTCGGGACTTTGAATCCTGCAATCTGAGCTGAAGTCTCGGTGGGATCTGAGGACAATTCCTGTGCCCCAAACCCTGCTGGGTCTTCCAAGGCTCTGTCTTGCTCTCTCAAAGGCCATGAAAGCCTGTCTTTTGTCCACTGGCTGTTGTGACTTGAGCACAAGAGGGGATGTTTGATCCAGAAGCCTGGCCATGCCTGGAGTCCTGTAGGTAGGGATACAAGCTCCATTTCCTCTCAGTCCTGAAGCTGGGCTGCAGCCTGGCCTGGGAGGCAGCCCTATTGGTTGACCTACTGGCCCAAAGTCACTTGGGCGGCGTTGGTGTTCCCCAGGGATGCTGAAGGGCCTAAGGGAGGGAGGCTCAATACTCCCCCCATCAGGCAGGGCAGAAGAGAAGGGCTGCAAGCAGGGCCGGCTTTAGGCCGATTTGCCCGATTCCCCCGAATTGGGCCCCCCGCGCCGGCAGCGTCTCCCGGAAGCAGCAGCTGTTGTTGCTAGGCAACGAGAGACCCTGGCCGGCTGAGGAAGAGGCAGCCGCCTGGGTGTTGCAGGTCAGGAGGGGGGAGGGGGGAGAAGGCACATGTGCTTTGCAGCCTTCCTTCCCCTCCCCCACCCCCAGCACTCACCTGGAGGAGACGCCGAGGGAGCTTCCGGTCCGGTGGGAGACAGGAATCTCTGCCGTGCACCTCACTCACCTGAGCAGCTGCTGGGGCTTCCAGCCGTGAGTGTCTGACCCTGTGATTCCCCGGAGGGTTGTAATATTGGGCTGGTGTTGTGGTTTTCGTGGTGTTGCTGTTTGAGGGTGAGTCGGTGCCTGCCTGTGTCTGGTTCAAAACTAAAGTCGGGATCATGTAACCCAGGAAAAAAGCCCCGAGCTGGTACTTAGTGCTGTGAACTCCAGGTGAGAGAGAGAGGGGGGTTTGGAGGAGGAAACCAAATACATCAAGAGGGGAGAATGCGAAAGGTCTGCAATATGGCAGGCTGAGTCTTCTCTCCCCCGCCCCGGCAAGAGGGGAAACTGAGGCACGAAGTGATCTGATTCCCCTCTCCAAATTATTTTGCACAGGAAGAGGACGGGGGCTTCTATCCAGACCAGTTCCCTCCCATCAACTCTGCTTTCCCTGCTGCAAGATCTCTGTAGGGGCTGAATATTTCCATAAAACTATGGCTCCTTCGTTTGCCCTACATCAATAAATTAGACCGTCTTGGGGGGGGCTATCCCCCCCCAAAGCTGTGTGGATATTAAGGTTTTTTTGAGGGGGGGCATGATAATATTCCAGATCAATCAAATGCCCAGCTCAGCTTTCTAGCCATCCAGCAGCTCTAGGGCAGGGAAGGAAGGTGCTCTTGGTGCAGAGTGGTTGCAAAACAGGGAAGAATTTAGCGGGGGGGGGGCGGTCCGGTTGAAATCCCGCCTCATGCAGCCATACAGAATCGCTGGCAGTGCTGGGAGAGGCCAGGAGTGGAAGCAGGTGGCCTGGGGGTGGGGGGACATTTGCCCTCAGTTCTGGGCTCTGGGATGGACTAGGCTGGGTGGTGGGTTCAGTCTAGTCTTCCAGCCTGTTGCTCTCACTGAGGTTTGTGGTTTTCATCTGGCTCCACCGAAAAGAGCAAACAAGCCCAGTAGAAAAGCGGGGTGAGAGAGGCGGGAAAGGGTGTGTAATGGGTTAAAGTGACCCATCAACGAAAGAGTAAAACCAGAGTTTGACTGGGTTTCCCCCCAGCCACCACTCCTGCAAACACTGGGCAAGGGCAGCCCCATTCCCCACCGAGGCTATGGTGAGGGGCAGCAGAGGAGGAAGGAAGCCACATGTGATGGCAGTCCTCCTCCCCCCCAAGCACCCAGCACCCCATCTCTGGCCCCCAAACTCTGTCCCAGAGCCTGCACCCAGCCCTCCGCACTCCCTCCCAGAGCCTGCACCCCTCCACCCTTCCTGCACCCCAGCCCGTGCCCCAGTCCAGAGCCTGCACGCAGCACCCAAACTCCGTCCCACTCAGCCTGGGCAAAGCTCTCCTCCGTCTGGCTCCCAGCCCCTCTCCAAGGGTTGCAGGTGTCTGGAGGTGCTGCCTTCCACACCTTCCTAATTCACTCCTCATTCATTCAACAGGGCAACTGATTACAAAGTGGGGGGAAGATCTTATTCTACTTCTAGCAAAAAGACATTTTTCTTTTACCTTAATTACACTACCTTTAGGGCCTGCTATAACATATTACCAAGGTTCACTACAAAGTGATATACAAGTTATACAAAAATGCATAATACAGAGATTTATCTACAACTGCATTGATTGACTGCTGTGTGCAGTAATATAGTGACCCCTGGGGCTTTGAATGAGGCATTATACTTGGTGGGGAGGGTGAGGGGGCAAGTGGCGGGTAGGCACAGAGGCGAGCAGTGAGCCAGCAGGGGCTCTAGGGGCGGGCATGGGGGTTTCTGGCAGGGGAGGGAGAAGGTGAAAGGAGGCGAGTGGTGGGTGGGGATTGACTAGGAGGGACGCAGCAAGCCAGCGGAGGGGGTTAGGGGGTGAATAGGGGTGTGATGGTGGGGCTGAGCAGGGAGGGGGCAGGTCTTATTTTACTGCTGTGATCTGGTCACCCCATGTGTGCTGTTTCTTCCTGCCCCCGCCCCTGAACCTTGTTTCGACGGAGCAGAGCTGGGGAAGGAGGGTTTGTTTCCACGGGGCGGGGCAGCGCTGGGGGGGGAAGGAGGGGGCAATTTTATATTAATAAAGAAATATTTATAAATTTTAATAAAATAAACAGTGAAGAAAATCAGTTGGAGAACTATCAAAACAAATTATTTTCCTAATATGAAAGTGCAAATCAGCTAATTAATATATGATGCAATGTATGTAATAGATAATTTTGTTATTATTTATATAGTCATGGAAAGTAAATAATACATGGAAGACATGAAAGGGTTTTTTTTAAGGGTTTTTGTTTTAGTCATCCCTGCCGGGCCTCATCGAAACTGTTCGAATTGGGCCCCGCACTTCCTGAAGCCGGCCCTGACAATGAGGCTAATCATCTAGTGGAACAAGCTCTGCAAGGGACGTGGTTAATTCCCCATCACTGCCCTGGGTAAATGAAGACCGCAGCTCTTGCTGCAAGACACCTGGTGTGTGGGTGTCCCTGTTCCCCCTTCAGAACCTCTGGTACATGGTGCTTCCCTCCTCCCAGTTCAAGATACCCATCATGTGGGTGCTCCCATCCAGGATCTCTGGTGGGTGTCTCTGTCCCCCACCCCATGAACTAGCTCCCGTGTGTGGTTTCCCCTGTCTGCCCCTATCCGGGATCTGTGGGTGTCTCTGTTCCCCTTTTC